>NC_059342.1:74872500-75180000 GCF_018350155.1 Leopardus geoffroyi | reverse complement strand
ATAAGTATTTCTAATAACAGCAAAAGTGGGTTGATCCTTAGTATGTACCAGGTAGGTGACTAAAGAAATTTACATACATGATCTCATTTAATTTTCACATTGGCTCTAGAAGACTGGACCCGTTCTCACACCTATTTAATAGGAGGGAAAACTGGAAAATAGGAGTCTCAGGAACGTCAAATAATGTGCTCAGTGTCACACACTGGTCTGTGTGGCACCCACCACACTCTAAGCCTGATTCTTTTCCATGTCAGAGCCTGAGCACTAACCATGACCTTCAGCTGCCTCACATATGGTGTCCATCTCTTCCCTCAGTGGGGAACATCAAGATCACACAAAGTTATATGACTTATGCAAGGTCACACCACACATCACTGGCTGCTGTGCCATGTTGAGAAATGCATTCTGGTAAAAGGACCTTCTCACCATGGTTAGGCAGTAGGATCCAACATCTCCACTCCTTTTTATAGCTGGAAATGAGGTGTAATTGTGGAACCCATGGAAAGGCTCAACAATGCCCAGCACCACTAATTTTTGTTGCCAGTGGCTTAGCTTTTTCATTAAGACCCACCAAGGAGGGAGAGCAATGAAATGCCAGCACCCAGCACATAAAGCCCATCCCAGGAAGGTTCAGAGGTGACAGAAAACACATTTGGGCTCTGCAATTGGCTTGAGAATAAAGTGATGAGTGGTCTGGTTCTTGTTTTACCACATTCTGTCAAAGGACCTAATTTACAGGCCATGCCCATGAGGGTATCTGGACTCTGTCAACTGCCCCCAGGATCTATGCCTGTCTAGACCAGCTGTCAGAGTTAAAGAATCTCAAGATTAAAGTTCAGCTTAGCTGTCTAGATTGATGGGATGAAGATTGATAATACAACAGTATTATCACTAAAATTTACTGAGGCTTCCCCATGTGACAGTGCCGTGGTAAAGGACTTGGCATTCATTCTCTCAGTTAGTAGACACAACAGTCTTAGAAAATGAATGATCAATTTCATATATGAAAACAATAAGCCTTAATAATTTGCCCAATAATCCTAACAGTAATATGAAATTTTTCTTTAGCCAGTGGTTCCAATGCTGTATCTTCTCAGCAGATAATATCCATTTATTGTGTTTTAAAATCACCCTTCATTATTTTTATAGTCTTACCCTGGCAGGGTAGGTGTTGGGTGAAAGACACAGGCAGCCACATGTTTCATTCTTTACCATAGACTGTGTCAGGCACTTATTACACATCTTCCAAATTATTCTTCACAAAACAACATGTTATCATTTCCTTTATGGTTAAGGACAGTGACACTCAATGAGGGTAGATGATTTGCCCAAAGGACATATTGTGTAAGTATGAGCACCATAGCTCCTCTGACTCTAGCTCATGCTTTTTACACTACCCAGGAGAGCAACCTAACAAGAAGACAAGAAAAGTCAAATAATATGCTAGATGAAGGGCCTGGATGATTCACCAGTTCGATGATATATCCTAGAAAAATGTGGCATTCTGTTTCCACGGAGATGTCTCCGTATCAGAAAAAGAATAACAATAGGACACAAAGAAATGGTTTAAAAGGTGTAGATATTCCTGAGTCTCTAAATTGTCTTAGATGGGAGGGAAGGCTGGGCTTGTTTGAACTGAATCTTTGATTCATTGATTGCTTCGTTCCATCATTCACAGTTATTGCACGCTTGCCTAAAGATGCGAGAATCTCCAGAATGCAGTGCCTGGCCCCAAGTAGGAACTCATGCACCACCTGAGGAAAGAAAGGAGTGAGAAAAGAAGGAAAAGATGTGAGACCCTGTCCCTGTCCTCAGGAGCCCAAAGTTTAGTGTCAGTCTGGAAAGGAAACAGGCAATGCGTAGTAACCAATACAATTATTAGACGCCAGTTGTGATGAAGGCTATGAAGGAAGAAGGAAAAGACGAATGTCATGCAAGGCTCCCCAGAGAAGTGATATGACTTTCAAGCAGAGATCTAGAAGACACATTTGAGTAGAACCTAAGTCAGAAGTGGTAGGAACAAAGCTGTTCTAGACAGAAGTATGCCAAGGCCCAAGGTGCTGGGACCTTGTCAAGGGTTCATGCATCTCAGAGAGATGGCAATAGAGATTGTGGGTTCGTGTGTGGGGAAGCCCAGGGCAGCATTGGTGGGGCTGGAAGAAATGGGTCAAGAGATGAGCTGAAGAGACTGACAGAGTCCAGCTTTTAATGAATGTGGAAAGAGAATATGAAACATGGGCTTTTTGGAAAAGCAGAAGGCCATGAAGATTTTCAGCAGAAGTGAAATGCCTTTACACTTGTCTGTTGCACATAGAGTGGATTGGAATCGTTGAGGCTGGGGTCAGAAAGACAAGATAAAAAACACCTGCCATAATCCAAGTTAGGACTGTTGGCAACCTAAGTTAAGGCAATTTCTGTTTCAGAAGGTTCATGGTCCAAAATGGATAATTGGAGATGTTTCAGAATATTCTGAAAATGTAAGCAGAAACTCTAATGCCAGAATTAGTGGTGAATCTTCCATAATTATATACCTTTGTGGACAAACCCCTAATTTTATCAAATATAATAACTACAATAACAAAAATTCCGCATACTTGCATAAATATTATAAATGACAATGTGTTCCCACTTAACCTTACACCCAGATAAGTCAGCTATTCAGTAGGTATTCAACAAATAAAGTTTTTCACTGGATCCCCCAAATGGTTCTTTGAGGCAAGCCACAGAGCTATGATAAGCATATACATTTTGCAGATAGGAAAAGTGAAACTCAGAGAAGTCCATGAGTGCCTGAGGGTTCAAGGAAATTCCAGACCCAGGAGCAAAACTAAAATTCCACGTGGTCTTAGTCAGTTATTCTAGCTACCTCCACTCTGGAGCCCAAGGGCATAATTCTTGGGACAAATAGAAAGGAATCTGACTTTATGAGCATCCTAATGACAGTTAATCTTAAAACTTATTTTTAAGACACAGTTTTAAAGGAGGATTTGAGTTCAAGGTACTCAAATACAGCTGGGAAGCAGGAGGAAAGCAAGAGAGCT
Source organism: Leopardus geoffroyi (assembly GCF_018350155.1). Classification (NCBI taxonomy): domain Eukaryota; kingdom Metazoa; phylum Chordata; class Mammalia; order Carnivora; family Felidae; genus Leopardus; species Leopardus geoffroyi. Next base: position 75,176,959 of record NC_059342.1, on the reverse strand, counting down.
TGAAACATCTAAGGAGGCAAAAAGTGAAGATGATCTCTCCCCCAAGGCTCCAAATATTCAGGTCAAACTGAGTCTTAACCTGGCTTTTTGAGTGCTAAATCCATATTTGTGCACATTTATTCCTACTGACAAGTAAGGGTCTGGTCATTGTCCCTGTCCTTGGCTCACTCTCCCTGGCTTATGCAGCCCCACACATGTCATGAGTCCATCCTTACCGCTGGCACCTGCTGAGCTAGTGCTGGCTGCCAACAAGAATTTCTCAGGGGTCTGGGCCCTGGGCTTCCCTGTCCTGGGAGAGCATTAGGAAAGACACAGCCTGTCCCAACAGCATTAGGAAAGACACAGATGGTAAAATTCACTTTTCTGCCTCCAAAAAAAGCCACATCCTGCCAGGATCTTCTTGACTCTGGATATAGGGCTCTTCCCGCAGTCTCCCTTTCTGGGCCAGGTGGAGATGAAGTCAGCCTTTTGGCTCCTCCCCTCCAGCTCCTCTCTGGCCATTCAACTCAGACCACAGCTCTCCCACACAAAGTGAGGCTGATGACTAACCATTAGGAAAAGAAGTTTGGGGACGTAGACCAGAAGGAACAGAAAGCACAGTTAGATACTGCCCTAGACCCCTATGGTAGACAGTATTACTGTTCATCCACCCTGTGCCTCTTGCATGGAAGATTATTCACTCTCACCCTGTTAATTTTGTGAGAGTCGTGTGACTTGCTTCTGGCCAAGGAAGCATGAACAGAGGTGACCTGTGTCACTTCCAGGAGGAAGCATGTAAGAGTCCACATATGGTTACTGTGTTCTCTGTTTACTCAGTTAACACTCTAGATAGAGACTGCTCCCTCAGCTTGGGTCCCAGGCTGAGGTTAAAATGGAGCAAAGCCGCAGCTAAGCCAAAGGCCACATAGCATGATAGAGAAATAAACTCTGTGGTTGCAGAGTGAAACTTAGGGGTCATTTGTTCTCTAAGCATAATCTAAACTATCCTGAGTTTCTCTGCCTTCCTTTCTGCTCTCCTCCAACCCACTAAAGTGAGGCATGTACTTCCCCTCCAGGTTCTCTGAAACAACTCATGCCATGTGTATCTATATCCTAACATGTACCATAGCAATTGGGTTGTTATGTTGAGTAGCTATCCACCAGCCCCTAGGTTCTATGTTGTTTGATATATATCTACACAGTTCCTAGCATATGGGCCTCACTTACTAAATGCGTATTGAAATGAACTGAATTTATTTATTCCTGAAATTCATGTTTTGTGTTATCCCTTCTTTGAGTATAACACTATGCTCTATACTTGTATGAATGGTACCTTTATAAAGCTCCGAGGAAAGTAGGGATAATATTGCCTGACTAATTATTGGTTGACTAATTGACTAATTGTTGGTTGACGAACTTACCACACATTCCTGGTGGCATTCTCCCTTTCTCATCTCCTCTAAGGAAGCTGGAAAAGCAACCAAGAGTGGTGATGGAATTTGGTTCTAGACAATTAAACATAAGTGGGTATTTGCTAGGTATTGTAGGAGAACTCTTGCTTTCTGGTAAAAGGTTTGTGTAAATAATGTCACCCATCTCCTTTCTTCTTGATTTGAAGCTGCCTGAGATGCTTGGAACTGTTACCACCAACATGAGATTGTTATGCGGGGTGGGGCGGGGGGAAGAAGACACTGGCTCTGACATTGTTAGGGTGAGATGTCCTGATAGGTGAAAAAAGTAAACAGAGTTGTTCTTCCCATTGTTAGTGTTTTTTGTCACTGTCAACCAACCACATCCTAACTGGTAAAGGGCATATGTTGTTTATTTTTGAAACATAAACCTTTGCCACTTGCCTTCCTTGTCTAATGCTTACTGATCCTTAAAGACTCAGCTCAGTCACTATATCCCTCCTGAAGACTAGGTTGAAAATCAAAGCATAAACCCTGGATTCATTCTGCCTGGATCAGTAAAACAAGCCCATTTTTTTTCTCTTTTCTTTAATTTGAGAGAAAGAGAGAGAGAGCAGGAAAGAGGGGCAGAGGGAGAGGATCTTAAGCATGTCCCACACTCAGTGTGGAGCCCCACATGGGGCTCAATTCCACAATCATGAGATCATGACCTGAGCCAAAATCAAGAGTCGGACACTTAACCAACTGAGCCACCCAGGCACCCCAAAACAAGCCCATTTCTAAGTGAATCCTTTTGCCACATTATGAAGAGCTACTTGTATTATCCTTACCACTTCTTAGTGACAAATTGTGCTCAGATCTTTTTTTTTAGTTTATTTATTTATTTATTTTGAGAGAGACACAGAGAGAGAGAGAGAGAGAGAGAGTGCAGGCAGGTTAGAGAGAGAGGAAGAGAGAAAGAATTCCAAGCAGACTCCACACTGTCAGCACATATTCCAGTGCCAGGCTCGATCCCACAAACTGTGAGATCATGACCTGAGCTGAAACCAACAGACGGATGCTCAACCAACTGAGCCACCCAGGTGCCCCAGGTTCTGCTCAGATCTTTGATATCTGCTAGGTTTCCCCAACGAAACCATTCTCTCTGGATTGCACATTTTAAGCTTTCCCCCAACAGAATTTTAGTGTCTTTTCTGTAAACTGCAAGGGGTTTGGCTCTAACCTGGGGCCAACCTGGGAAATGCAAAAGGCCAGCAGCAAGATCTTCTGCCTCTATCACATACTTCAGGTTGCTGGTTATGTTCAGACCCCAGAGGTGTCTGTGAGGACGGATCTTACCAACTTCCTGATATTTCCCCAAGAATACTCTCTCCTCAGTTCTTTTTCTTGGCATGGGACTGGAACTAAATGTGCCCCCTTGTTTGGGCTCTGCAAAGGCTGTCAATTATACTGCCCTCTACCCAGCAGACCCTCCCCCCGCTGCACCATCCCAGTAAACCAACACACATCTCATTGTGTCAAATGGTCTGGGACGGGACCTAGGCTCAAACCTTACCACAGTAGATATAGAACAAAGAAAGGAATGGCACATCGAGGAGAGGGTAGGAGTGTAAAGACATCTTCCAGATCCTTGTGCACAGAGATGATGGTATAACCCAGGGCTAATGGGCAATCTATGGACTGAGATAACCAGGGCTTAAATGTTGACTCCACCACTTAATAGCTGTGACTTTGGGGGAATTAACCTCACTGTGCCTCAGTTTCTTATTTAAAAAGCGGGAATTGCAGGGGGAGCCTGGGTGGCTTAATTGGTTAAGTATCTGACTTCGGCTTAGGTCATGATCTCATGGTTCATGAGTTTGAGCCCCTTGTCGGGCTCTGTGCTGACAGCTCAGAGCCTAGAGCCTGCTTCAGGTTCTATGTCTCCCTCTCTCTCTGGCTCTCTCTCTCTCTCTCTGGCTCTCTCTTCCTCTCTCTTCCCCCCACCAAAATAAATAAACATTAAAAAAAAGAATTATAAAAAGTGGGAATTTAACAGTACCTACCTCATAGGTTGCAGTAAGAGGATCAGTTAAATCAGCACATTCAAAATGCTTAGAACATTATCTGATGCATAGTAATTGCTCAGTAAATTCTAGTTGACATTATTAAACTATAAAAATAGAGGTAAATTGGTTGGCCTCCAGCATCAAGGCTCTGACAGGTGCTGTCAGTGTCAACCTTCTGAATATGAAAAATGTATGCAAATAGACAACCAATAAAAGGAATCAGGGAAGAAGAAAGCATAATGTCAATAAAAATTAGATCAATCAAAAGACAATTTTGAAAGCCAGATTGTTAACTCATAGGAAATGATTCTGGCAGTGGATCAAATAACTCTATTTGGATAAATAATTAGGCTGGAAACAAAAATGACTAAAAGGAAAGGGGGTGAGCTCAGTGTCATAGTTGAGAGCACTTCCTCATTGCACAACGTGCTTTCCCTGGGATGAGCTCAGTTTGGGATTAAGAGTTCGGTTCCCTCCTCAGAGATGCTGAACAGCTGCAATGCATTTTCAATTCTTGTTAAGGAAGTTGGATGCAGGAAGCTGGGGCAGGAATACAAGGATGTGACACTGATAGAGGCCATATTCACCAGGGGGCCATGAAAATGAGGTAGATACAGAGGCATCCATGATTTCCAGACAGAATTGTAAATTAGGAAACCTTCCATGTGGTAAGATGAACTCCTCCAAATATGCATTTCCTCTGTTCCAACTTGGAAATGGTTAAGGTGCATCATAGTTCTGTTGGCTAGATGCATGGGTCTCAGCCCAGGTCTGGGAGCCTTCTACCTCCAGCTAATCTGCTAAGTAGCCTTGAGTAAATGCCTTCCCCTTTCTGGGCTTTCAGTTACCCCAACTGTAAAATGGGTGAGTTGGATCATCCAAATCATCTTCCAACTTTACATGAACGTGATATGTGGCCATAAAAAAAAGCAATAAATAACTGACTATTGTTGCAGTTCTAAGGACCCTAATACACAACACCCTATGCCTCTGTCCAAATTCGGCACCAGCTGTATAATTGAAAATAGAGTCCTATTTAAAAATCAGAATCCAAATGTCAGCTTTATTAGGTAAAAGTTTGGTTGGAGAACATGGTGTGAAATCATGGGCTTTCTCACACTGCACCTGTAATTAGCATACGGGAACACCCAGTCATAGGCAACTCTGCTTAACCACATATCCTTCCCCAAGACTGTTTTCTTTAAAACCACATGGCAGAAAGCGCACCAGAACATAGCTCTTCTGCAGACAGGCAGAGCCAAAGAGAGAAAGGAGAAATCAGCTAACCTGAGGTCTTCACATTTAAGTGGGCATCACAATCATCTGATGGGCAGTGAACTTGTTAACAGATGGCTGGGCCCACCCCCGGAGTTTCTGATTTAGGAGTAGTGGGGGGAGGGGGGCGGGGAGGGAGGTGCTGAGAATTTGTATTTCTAACATGTTTCCTAATGATATTGATGCTGCTTGTCCTGGGACCACATTGAGAACACTGAGCTAAGTATGCCCAGTAACTTCTCCCAAACTCATCAATATGATTCTCCCTCACTGGGAGTCAGAGGGTAGGAGAGTCTCCAGGAGCTCTAGTAGCTATTTCTACACATGCAGTGAGAGATGAGTGCTCCCCAATACTAACTATTGAGTTTTTAGTGAGATTTATTCATGTAGTACTTATTGATCTACTGAAAAAATTTTTAAAAAACTACGCTATTATAATTGTGCTTTATAATAGTAACTATAAGAATTGACAATTCATTAGAATACTGGTATAATTCCTAAGAATAATTATAATAACTTAAAAATAAAGTTAGATAATATAAAATAAAAATAAAGTTAAATAATTTTCAGTGTGTTAGCTTCCAATGGAATATAATAATAAGCAGATGGGCCAGGAGGAGAATTTTTACAATTCTTATTTTTGAAATTACAGCAGTATTGAATTAGATATTGCCCTGGACCTTACACTTGTGTTATTGATTTAAGATTGCAATATTTATTAAAGAAATATCAAGAGGTTGTTACTTTCTGGTATGGTGTGTGCAGGCAAAAGTCATTGTACTTAAAATTACAAAATCAAGATTTAGAATACCACGTTAGCTGTTTTCTTAATTGGGTGACCTTGGGTATGTCACATCCCCTTTCTGACCCTCTTCCTAGTCTGTAAAAATCACAGATGATAAGATCTGTAGACAACTGAAAGGTCTGCACACTCTAAACTCTGTTCAGCCTTGAGTACTTTCTATTTTTATGTGACTTCAGATGTGTAACTCCATTTGGTGCCTGTTGATTAAGAGCACTTAAAATCAAGCAACTCATCTCATTCAGTAAAGCAGGAAAAAAATTATAGATGCTTAGAGACGTAGCATGCTAATAAAATGCTAGCTGTCAAGTTGGCCTTCTTTTCAGCCTAAATTGATTTGATTAAAGAAGATAAGATTTCCTCTCACCCCTAGGTCTAGGGAAGAGCTCTTCATGCTAAATAGGCAGCTGGAAGGAGTTTAAACATTCCCCCAGCTTTGGAATTACTCTCAAAGTTGAAAAAGCTAAATTAAATCAAAATGTGTCATCATCAAACATTCAAGAGGAATAATTTTCATCATGCAATTACTTGGAGAGCATGGTTTCTCTGCCTTCTTAAAGAATGTCTACTATGAGGATTTGGAAACAGGTAAAGAGGAACCAGTAGATGAGTCTACTTTTATCTAATGAGGCTGACATTGGGTTTCTCTTGTTTAACTATGAGTCTAATTTCAATACTGCCCTTGGTTCTGAATTTGGGGAGAGGGATGGAGTGTTGTTTATTGGGCCTTGTAAAACCACAGTAGTCATTTATTTGTTTTATGGCCATGTATCATGCCCATCTAAAGCTGGAAGGAAATTTGGAGTAGTTTAATTCATTCGCTTTACAGGTGGGGTATCTGAAGCCGAGGAGGGGAAGGCATTGACTCACAGGTCAGTTAGCAAATTAGCTGAAGGGAGGAGCCTCCTGTCCTGGAATTAAAAAAAAAAAAAAAAAAAAAAAGGAGGTGCATGATGGTCACTTTTAAATCTCTTAATCAGATGAGAGTGGTTTGGCTGAGGCTTAGCATTCCATGCCCACAGATAGGAGCTGGCTATTAAGTCTGGGCAGAGCATAGAGGTGTAGAAGTTGTTAGAGTCAAAGCCCAGGCATGTATGACTGCGTGGTGGCAAACAGGGATGGAACTAAAGAAAGAAAAGTTGCCAAAGATAAAATCCATGGGAAGATGAAAATTTAAGAGAAAGAGGAAAATGGACAGTGTGGTTCAAGTAGAAGAATGGTGCAGATGCCAAAAGGAGATATAAGCTTCAGGAAGGACCAATTAACATGATCCATTCAATGAAGAGGTCTAGGAAGATGAGAATCAGAAAGATGGGCACCAGGCTTAGTAATATGAAGACAGGATTGACCTCAGTGGGAGCAGACTCAGGGAAGCGAGGGTGGAGGGAGAAGGCTGGTTAAAATGAATTGAGAAGTGATTATAGGATGAGAAGTGATAGTGGGTACAGACTCCACAGGAATAAGTTTAACAGAGCCTGGCACAGAGTATGTGATCAGAAACATGGGAACAGAGAGAAGAAAGAGGATATAGGAAAAACAGGAAAAATAAAAAGGACTGTATATCCCAGGATGGGAAGAAAATGCCATGCGGGGCACAGCAGAAGGACAAGGAGGCTAAGGTTTCTATGTAACTCTTTTAGGTAAATTGATAGTTATGTATTATTCAAAGACGTATCCATGAGTTAAATTACAAGCCTGAAGAGAACAAAGAGAAGGTCTCTTATCCCTCTGGACAGATTCTTTGCATCTTTGGCACATTTTCTATTCAGTCTAAATATTTATGGACACAGCTTTACTTGGACTTGTACCATCTCCTTTAAGGGATGTTAGCAACATGACAAAGAGCCAGAGAGGGAGAGAGAGAGGGAGAGAGGGAGAGAAGGAGAGAGGGGGAGAGAGAGAGAGAGAGAGAGAGAGACAGACAGACAGAGAGAGAAGAATGTTAAATGTAGGATGCATAGTGGATGGGGTGGGTGTGGGTGTGGGGGCCAGGGGTTCTGAGTTCTACATTTTCCAGAGAGATGTTTTGATGGAATCTGACCTATGGCAGGAACATATTAGTTATCGTCATAGGATGGGTAATCAGAATGATTCATTTGCTGTTGGCTTTACCTTTCTCTGTGTTGATGTCATGGCATTGCCAGTGATGCCTACCAAGAAGGAAAAGGTTGAAAAGCCCTTCTCCATTTGACTGCCTAATCGCTTACCTGTGATCTACACATCATGTGATCTGGTCCCTTTTTACATCTCTATCCCCATCTTCTCTAACAGTAACCTTCACTAGGTCCTCTGTCCCCACACTGGCTTTTGCCATGACTCAAATACACCAAACTGGTTCTGACACAAGACATCTGTCCTGTTTTTTCCCTCTGCCTGGGAAGAAGTAATCAAGGATAACTGAGGTACATCTTCATTAGTTCTCTGACCAAAAGACGTCTCTTGAAGGAGCCTTCCCTGGCTCCTTTTTTTTTTTTTTTTAAATAAATCCCAACCCCATATCATTGTCTAGATCTTTGCCTTGGTATTTTTTTTCATGACTGCTACTTTGAATATTTTCTTTATTTATATGTCCCATCTCTCCTATTACATAGAAAAATATTTTGATTTTCTTAGTGCTGTATCCCCTAGTATCTTAAAGAGTACCTGACACAGAAGAGGTACCAAAAAATATTTGGTGTATGGGTGAAATCGTTAAATTGATTTAATTCATTGATCCTCCAAGAAGACTCCTCTGTTTTCCCAGGCAGGGGAAGGTGCCCCTCATCTCTGCTTCTGTAGCCCCTTGATGTATATTCCATGTGATTATATAATGAATTAAAATAAAATGTTCTCATGTCTGGCTCTCCCACTTGTTAGTAAGTTCCTAAAGCTGACAGCTGATTTTTTCTTTCCCTCCCCAATGTTACACAGCGTTTTGTTCACTGGACTAAAGGAGAAAGGTTTTATACACTACATGCTGATAACTACCAGCCAGAAAAGTAAAGTGGGACAGAAGATGCATTCTTCAGATTTAGCAATGACTTCTCTAGAAGAAGGGGAGATCGTGCTGTCATGAATTAAATTAAAAAAAAAATCAACCAGCAAAATACATTAAGTATCCATTCAGATTGATGTTCTTGGTCAAAAGGGAACATTTTTTAGCTGAGGGACAGCCAACCTCTATTCTGGCTGTGGACTTTATGTGAGAATAAACAAGGATGATAACCTTCCTTTCAGGCCCATTCCCATCTTTATAGTGAAAAGATTAGACCATGGGATGTCTAAAGGTGCTTTTTAACCTTGATGTTCCAGAATTCTAGATACCTTGGACAGTGAATATTGCAATTGAGTAAGAAAAGTATGTAGAATGCATAACCCTGCCCTCAAGAAAGGCAAACTTGGAAAATTTGGAGTCAAATACACTTGAGTTTGAACTCTGACTCTGAAACTTACAAACCTTGTGAATTTAGGCAATATTAAAATCAGTCTAAACCTCCGTAAAATTAAAACAGTAATTCCCAGCCTACACTCAGTAGACTGCAGGCTTGCTTTGCACATCTTCATATATCCCACAACTAGTCTTTTAAGTGGAGCTGACTGAAGAACCAGAAGGGTTGTTTTGGTTTTTTGTTTTTAAAAAACACCTTCCTAGCATGTTGGGTAACTCAAATGCCGCTGCAGCTTCAGCTGACCCCTGCATTAGAGTAGACAGCCTCCGTCACACAACTCAAGTTTTCCAAGTCCCCTTTGGGGCCTCTGAGCAGACTCCATTTGTGTACCCAGGAAGTTTCTTGAGCCATTTCTTTTGCTAGAATTCCATGGTAAACATTCTTACAGATGATTTACCGTCTGTCACAACACTCTGCAGCTCCCTTTCCAAAAGGAATTCCTACAGAATGAGGTCAATCACTTACTAATGATAACTTCCTTTCTTTTTTTTTTTTCCGCTCTTTTTGGTCTTGCTTTTAGGATGCTGAGCAACTCCTTTGGCTACATCGATGGGTCTCTTTCAACAGCTGTGGGAGCAAAATGTTCTGGTACTGTATGACAGGAGCCTGGAGGAACTGAGGAGATGAAGCACAGGCTCTGGATCCACTGGGGGAAATGCCAAGTGAGTAGATCCGGTAACTGCGAAGTAGAGTTAATGAGAAGTTCTTAGATATGCTGCTAGAGGATTTGGAAATGGGTAACATGTGAAGGTATTTGTCTTTCCATAGACGTACTTCATTCATCAATGGCCCCATAATGTCAGGAATGATGTTACTTCTTATTATGCTTCATAAATGTTGGAGACCCTTTGAAGAATTGAGCTAAGCACACTGTGCATGGAACTCCTTACTTGGCACACTTCTAGCAGCTCCCTCTCCCAGGCATGTAGGAGGGCAGGCCAAGGGCCTTCGTGTAAACATCTCCCACTGCTCTCTTCAAGAGGAGCATGAGCGTCTCAGGGAACATCAGAATGTGTGCACAGGCATATGCTCATCCTCATGTGCTCTTGGTGCTGAGTTATGAATAAATTTAATAAATCACTTTATCTTTCATCTCATATAGTTAACGCTTATGTATGATGGGTGCAGAGGTAAGGGTTGAATAGATTGAAATGACGATTCTTGGCCAACCTAATTTAGGAAACTTCTGTTTCTATCTCTAGCAGATAATAATTTCCCTATGACTTCTGATCAAAATGATGTTTCACAAACGGCAACAGAAGAACTCAGTTTCATTCAGTCAGTCTTCCAGTCAGTCATTCAACAGACTTTTGCAGAGCCCCAAGAGAAACATAGGGTCTGATGCTGTATTACCTGAATTTCAACCCCAGCCTCTTGAGTAAGTTACTTAATGTCTCTGAGCCTCAGTTCTGTAAATTACAAAGTGGAGATAATAACAGAACCTATCTCCTTGTCCAGAATATTGAATCAATGATGTAAAGTAGTGCTTGACATTGAATAGGATCTCAACAGGTATTAGCTATTACTTCTGAGAGTAGCAGTGGTAGCCTAAGAATAGTAGTTGTAAAAACACAAAGGCAGCAGAGAACATGATGTATCGGGGGCATTAGCTTTCTCATATGGTTGGAGGAAAGTGGGTCTGCGTGAGTTTGAATGGGTTTGGATGGGTAGAAGGCAAGAGGAGATTCATAGATGAATTTCAAATGTCCCTAAAGTCCAGAGGAAAGAATACTGGAGAGGAAGTAAGAGGACTAGAATTCAAGCCCAAACTCTGACAGTTACACTTCATGTGATCACGTGTAGGTCACCTCACTTTTCTTGACCTTAGTGTTCTCACATATATAATGTGGGCTGTGCACTAAATGGGGAATGAGATGAGAACAGTGGTGCCAGGAGGGAAGAGCTGTCAAAGATGGACTCACAAGGTAGGGGTGGCCAGTAGGGAATGCTCTGCAGTACTCGATTGGCTGCTATTTTAGACCATCAGCTCCCAAGAAAGGGACTCTATCTGATTTACTATTATGTTCTTCATACTCAGCACCATGTCTAACATGGAGTAAATACTTAATGAGAATTTGTCAAATGATTGCTTGAATGGACAATTAATAAAGAACACAATGTTTTGGAGAAAGTCCCTTTTATTTTTATTTTTTTAGGGTTTTTATTATTTCAGACGACCATTTCATCTCCAGATACTTCAAGTGCCTCTTTGGGCCTGGCTTTGTCCAAAACAAAATCTGTAGGGCTTTTTTCTAAGGAGTTTTCCAAAGATTCTCAGTTTCATGGAGCCAGACTGGGGACATATGTTTGGCATTTTATAGATGGAAGGGGGAAAAGGCAAATTCCAGAGTAGCACCAAGCTGAGCCCAAGTGATAAGAGAAATGGCTAGAGAAGGAACATTAAAAGAAACTTTTTGAAAATACTCATGAGTGCATAAATCATCCCATAGCAATGCTGTCCTGATTAGAAACCCAAAATAGAAAAAAAAATCATTTTCTTCTGTGCTAATATTTCATTATAACTGCCAGCTCAAAACCCCTGGGAGCCTGGAGTTTGTGGATCTTTGAGTTGGGAGCTGGAAGGACTGATCTCAGAGCATTACCTTACAGAGAGTTCTCAGGAAAAAAAAACCCACAGCACTGAGTGTGGGCTTCCGGAACTCTTGTGGAGACCTCTCATTCCAGCACAGGGTTTCAAGGAGGAGACGGGGCTCCCCCAGGGGGCTGGCCAACAAAAGAAACAGTTAAAGCATAAAGTCATACCAGGCATGATGCCAATCCCCAAGTAGCCCTGGGGATCACTGGCTGAGGACCAGACTGTTAGGGGTCTGCCAATTGGTCATTTATGCAGCACCCTCTGTGCCTATGACTGTACTTGGTCAACTGAGACCATAGTCCCTGCCCAATACTCAGTGGCACGGTGAGTAGAAAGAGGAGAGGCTCTATAGATATAAAGCTGTAGATTCAAGTGTTGGTCCTACTGTTAAATATTGCTTACCCAACCTAAATCTCCAAATTCTTGTTGAAAGAAAGGAAAGAAAGAAAGAAAGAAAGAAAGAAAGAAAGAAAGAAAGAAAGAAAGAAAGAAAGAGAAAGAAAAGGAAAGAGGGAGGGAGGGAGGGAGGAAGGAGAAAGGAAAGGAAGGGGAAGGAAAGGGAAAGAGAAAGAAAAAGAAAGGAAAAGAAAAGAAGAGAGAAATGCTGTTGTAAGAACTAAATGAAATCACATATTTAAAGCATGACTCCTTGCACAACATAACTTTGTAGAGTATTAGTGCCCTTCATTACAGTCTCTCACTGTTAACATAAGGATCTTTTAGAGTGCCCCTGTTACTCAGTGCAGAGGTCCCAAATTTGTGCAAATTCATATAAATTGGCCCTACTGTTGTCCCCAAATGAATATAAATTTAATAAGCACTTAAGGTGTTGGGGATTGCTCACTGTGGTGAGGGTAATGAGGGCTATCTGTTCTTCTTGAGCACATCATGTTCACCTGGCAATGTCTCCAATGACCGTATCCCTTATTGCTTGCAAAAGCCTGTAATATTTTTCAGTTTAAACTTTCAAAAGTAAGAATCCCAGTGGCCCAGAAGATAGGTTTTGGGTCAGCCAGGACTAAATGAAAACGTCAGTTCTACCAATTACCAGTTGTGTGGTTCTGGAAGTGTTATTTAATCTCAGAGTCAAATTCCTTAGCCATAAATGAAAATATTTATACCTCATGACATTTAAATATTAAATGGCACTGCATGCACAAAATTATGCAACACAGGAGGTATTCGTTTGCTTTATTCATTCATTCACTCACTCATTCATTCAACAAAGATGTATCAAGCATTTTCAATGGGTCACATGGTACTCTGGGGACTGATGATACAATTGTGAACTAAATGATGCCTTGCCCTCCTGAGGCTTACTCTAGTAAGGGAGGCAATCAATAAAAAGATAAACAAATGATTTCTCTCAGCTGGAGCGAGCACTGTGGAAAGAAAGCAGAAGAGTAATAGGATGAACAGTGATAAGATGGTGATGCTGGAAATAAACACTAGATCCTTTCCCCTGTTGCTCACATAGTTCTTTTCCTTTTGAATCCCAGAGTCTCCCATCCTCTGACCACAGGCCTCCAGGAAAGATAAACAAGAGGTTATAGTCTGTTGAATGGAGTCATCTGACATCCTTTAAATAAAGTTGTAGACATCAACAGAAGAGTCCGTGGTCAACAGGATGGACAGTTTGGGTGTTGCTTTGGAGACCCGTGGAGACTTGTAGCTATGCTGTCTCCGGGCTTGTCATGGTTGACACTACAGAGGCAATTCTTGGGGAATGACACTTCCCCCAAAGGAGTCAGTCCTCAATAATGCCATTTTTGTTGCAGCAGAACATCAGTGACCTTGTTCTGAGCCGGGTCCAAGCTGAAGGGAAAGAAGGGAACGGCCAGCTGTGAAAAGATCAATTTGTTTCCAATCCACTCTTTCTTACCGTCAGAGCGGCTGGCTCCCCACATTGGCTGGGTCTGTCAGGGACAGATGCCAAGTAGGGCACAGACTTAAGAAACACCCCCTGTTCCCACTGAAGCAGGAGCATTCAGCCTTTTGAGCAGAGTCTGTGGCATTCGCCGTCACCCATCTGTATTGCTTTGGGGAGACACGGGTGGGGGCAGCCAAGAGGGAGGCTTCAAGTCTAATTCAAAACTGTAACTAGTCAAATCCTGTTCTTACCTTTGAAAATACCTAGTGTTGGTTGGATGTGAGGGAGCCAGCACTCCCATATACCATCGTTCGGAGTGTAAATTGATATCACCTCTTGAGAAGAGTAATAGGAGAAACCCATGTGACAAGATCTGTGAGAATTGAAAGCTTTGTTGCAGCCAGTCCACTTCTAGGAATTTATCCTTCAAATAAATTCTCAGAAATGCACCAAGATGAAATCACAGGGATGTTTACTGCAGCATTGTTTACACTGTCAAAAGTCTGGACTCAACTGAATGTGATGTTATAGCTAAAAAGAATGAGGCACATGGAGATTTATGTGGAGAGAGGTCCAAAAGGAGTTGTAAGGCAATACGCAATTCAGTATGTATGGTAAAATCCATTTGTTATATATGAAGTTAATCCCTCCATCAGTGTATAATCCTGTTGTACCTCTGCTTATACTTCTGTCTACTCCCACCCCAGTCCTACAATTTGATAATATTCATGTGGTGAAAGGACTCATCTAGGGCACTGTGAGTGTGCGAGATGCTGGGAATGAGTGGAAACCTTCGGTAGATGTAACAGTAATAGGCCTCGCAAGCCTCTGTTAACTCCACTTTGCACCTCTGGGCCAGGGTGACGTAGGACCAGTAGCCAGGTGAGTAGAGTGTTGCTTTTATGGTTTTGATTTTTCCTGAGCTCCTTCTGGATGGGCAACTAAGACCACCCAGCATTTTCAGCATCCTCATAATGGCTGACCTATTTCCTTCTTTCAGCAAATAGCCATAGAGAACGAATGTGAAAGGAACCTAAAAGCTCCCTAAAAGAAAGAACAGTTCATATTTGCACAATAAGATTTTCTCCCTTTCAGCTTGAAAATGTCCACTTTCCAGTTGCAAATATGATTAAATTCACAACAAGCACCAAACGATGAAGAAAAAATAATTCTTCCCATCCTGCCACTAATTAGCTGTGGAATTTTGATCGAGTTTCCTGCCCTCACTGGGCTTCAGCTCTCCCTGTGGTCCCTGTGCTATGCCAGGCGCGGCTTATACAGAGCACCTGTGCAACTTCTCTCCCGCTTCCACTGACAGGCGTGACCAATCAGTCATAGCATTCTCTCCTATAGATGATTCCTCTGAATCCTTCTTGATGTAGAACTCCAAGCAGTCACTAAGGATTAATCCAAGCCAGTATAGAAGATAACACTTCATGGGGTGCCTGGGTGTCTCAGTAGGTTAAAAGTCTGACTCTTGATATCAGCTCAGGTCATGATCTCACAGTTCATCAGGCTCTGCGCTGACAGCGTGGAGCCTGCTTGGGATTCTCTCTCCCTCTTTCTCTACCCCTCCCCTGCCCTCTCTCTCTTTCAAAAATAAAAATAAATAAATAGACATTAAAAAGAAGATAATGCCTCATTGCCTTCTCCAGACTAGATGATCTCTAAACTTTATTCCAGATTTAACATTCTGTTTCCATAATTCAATGATTCATTTGAATCCAAGCTCATATTCATGAAGCCAACCCAGTTTGCAGAAACACAAGTTAGTTTTTCCCACTTCTGAATTATAGAATCAGGTCCATATAAGTCAATATGAACTTGACTTCTGGCTGCTTTGCACTGTTATCTTATTACTACCTGTACAATCATGCTGCCTCTCTGGGAAGTCTTAATTTAATTACAGAAATGATATAATTCATATCACAATGTTCAAACTCCATTACACTGTACCCACAGAGGTACTCAAGGATTTTCTAAAGGCTCCAGTTGGCAGATAGATTTAAGGGAATTTTTAGGTCCTCAACTTTGATTTGTACTCTTTCTCAAGAATCTGAAGATAAGGAGTCTCTTTTCATAAATGCCATTCACTCACTTTACAAAAGGAAGCCATACCTCTCACTCATCTTGAGTTGCCTTGGGGTATAAAAATCTCTAGGAGACCAAACAAAAGTACAATTCAAAGTTCTGTTGAATGACTGATGATCTAGTAGCAAATTATTTTTCAAGTCATATGACTTCCAATGCTTTGTTCACAAAACTAAAGGGGGACCTAATTAAAATGTCAGTTGAAAAATTATTAAAAATGCTTTTTGATGATTATTCCTATGGGATTTTTGGCATACAACCTGGTAGAAGGTTATAACACTGCTATAACAAAAGTTCTTCTTTTCTCATCTATTCATTTCTGTGAATGGGTTTCTCAGTGCTTACAACCAAAAAAAAAAAAAAAAAAAAAAAAAAAACAAGAAAACTTGGAATGGAATTCATATAATACCATCTCAGGTTAGCAATAATGAATATCCCTTAACAGATATATGATCTAATTGAAGAAAATTCATCTTATTCAGAAAGCATCTCTAATAAAACTTTGTTTCCTGTCATAAATATTTATCAAAATATTATTTTTTTTAATTTTTTAATTAATTATATTATTGAGAGAAAGAGTGAGAGAGAGAGATGAGCAGAGGAGGGGCTGAGAGAGGGAGAGAGATAATCTTAAGCAGGCACCCACCCCACTGCCAGACATAGCCTGATGTGGGGCTCGAACTCACAAACCATGAGACATGACCTGAGTCAAAATCAGGAGTCAGATGCTTAATCAACTGAGCCACTCAGGTGCTCCTATCAAAATTTCATTAAGTGTATAGTGGAGTTGTCAACTTAGTACTTCTAATAATTGTTACAATAATTCACTCCAGAAGAAATTGTCTTGTGCTAGAAACCTACACTTACCGAACATTAAAGAAATTTTAATATCAATTTATGTACATGTTTTGTTTTAGAGGAATAGGATAACATGATCAAGGGAAGACTTTTAAATATAAGATATACCACATTATGATAAACTGTGGAGGAAATTGAATGGAAATACACATTTAAGGAGAAAAGGGAACTATTTAAGTTTTCAGCTACTAAGAAAGATCTTATTCATATATTTCTTAATGGATAAATGATATCAAATCACAACAGAACTTTGGTTTTATCAAATCTATTTAAAAGAGTTTTATTTTTAAATGATATGTATTTAACATACTTGAAGTTCTGTCCTTTGCAACTATTTAAACGTACCATAAAAGCATTTGTCAACTTGAAAGGTACATAGTTTTCCAAGATTATTTTAGAGGGTAAAAAGCAAATTATTGAAAACTACTGTATTTTACCACAGTAAATTCTCTTCAATAATTATATTAGGGCAGATCAAATGGTAGGTGTTCAAAAGGACACTATTTACTGATAAACCGATCTGTATAAAAGAGGTAAAGATGACACATTTTCTAAGTATAAATATTTCCTGTCAAGTTAGGCTGAGATTGGAGTAAATCTGGGCCTCTTTGTCAACCCCAGTCTAGTGTTCCTACCCGTGAACCTATGCTACCCTTTGTAACTGGGTGCCCTATCTTGCCTTAGGAAATGGAAAGATGTTTAAACCCTGGTTTTTTGCTGAGAGGTTAAAAAAAAAATCTCTTTAATTACAGAATATAACGCTGGTGCCTTGGAATCAACGCCTTATCTGGAGAACACAAGCAAAACAATAAATATTTTAAAATCATTTTGTAGGATGCCCTTTCCTTCTTTGGTCAATTGCAGATGTTCTCCTTTCTGGGAAGATTGTTGAACTGGGGTGAAGGCAAGTTAAGGAGATGACAGGAGGGGAAAAAATGCATGTTGTCTATCTACTGTTGCTTCAGTTTTAAGCAGGTTTATTTATCCATTGAATCATTCAGTAAGCCTTACCTAGACACTCACTCTGCACCAACTTCTGGGTTAGGATCTGGAACTTCCAAGGCTAAGAAGATTCAGAAACTGTGAAGAACTCAGAGTTTACTAAAGGAAAGATAAACTCATGGAAAATAATTAAGATACTCTGTAGTAAGCATTATATTGGAAGAACCATGAAGACTCTAGGGATCAGAGAAGGGTGGATAGAGTGATCCTACAAAAGGTGATGATATTTGATCAAGTTTTAAGTAGGTGAAAAGTTAAGGGCAGTTCCAGCAGGAGGTACAGCACATACTTTGACATGAAAAGAAAGCTTAGCCCAGCACTGGATCTCTCAATTCCATTTTCTCCCTCAAAAAAAAAAAAAAAAAAAAAAAAAAAAAAAAAGAAGGGCTCTGAATCCATGGCCTTTAGTGCATCCAGTAAATGTTTTACCCTAATAGGAGGAGGGAATGTACCATGAAGATAGCTACTCATTTGTTTTGTCAGTGTTTATCAGGTACTTCCACCCTTACAGATGGTTCTACACACTTTTTTTGTTTTACAGTAAATTTGTCAAGTGGGAACTATGATTCTCACCTTATAATGTATACACTGAGTCACAGGTGGGCTAAGTAATTTGCCCAAGGTGACACCACAGTAAGAATTTGACTGTTTGCAAACCCAGGCAGCCTGGCTTACATGCACTACGTTACTATTCTGGACTGTGAGAAGAAAGCCTATCAAACCAGTGAGGAGAGCCCCTCTAGAGATGATTTTGGCCTACCTTTGGCTCCTTTGCAAGTGTGAGGTTTCTACAAATATGTGCTCACAGGCCATGTCTAGAGATGAATGGAACATAGGCAGTATGTCCTGCTGAGGCCAAGGTGACAAAGGAGTCTTATCATTGCTATTGCCTCTATTCCTGAGCTGAAACTTCCAGGTTCAAATGGTCGTCATCCTCTTCTTCTCCTAGTCTCACTTTGGTAAACAGCATCAGCATCCACTGGGCACCCCCCTTCAAGATGCTGCTTCTCTCTATTTAATTACCCACATCTGCTCAGTCACCAAACTCTGGCAAGCTTGTCTTTAATGTCACTAAAACCTGCCACTTTACTCCATCCCCACAGCTCCAACCCTGGCCCAAACCACCATCATCTCTTGCTTAAATGACTATGACAGCCCCTCAGTGGTCTCCCTGACTCCCATTTTCCTTCTTCCTAACTTCACTTCAAACTTCAACCAGGATGATATTTCTAAGGCATGAATCTATCCTTGTCACTGCCTTACTGATGTCCCAGAATGGTCTTCCATCACCTAGCTGGTGGAGAGATCGAAATCCTTCACATGGCTTTCAAGGCCTGCATGAGAACCTACCAACCTTGCTCTTCTCACAAGCCCACCCCCTGTGCTCCCTCTGCCATCCCACCAGCATTTCTAGAATGCAGGATGCCGTTTCTCAGCTCCACATTCTGAACGGGCAGATCCCTCTGTCTCTCTCCAACTCCCTTCCTTCTTCCCTCTCCTCTGTAACTCTAAATCATGTCTGAGACTCTGTTCAGGTGTAAACCTCTCTTGCAAGCTTCCCCCACCTCCACCCATGTAGATCTTCTGCTCACTCTATCACGGCACTCATCACATTGCATTACAATTGTCACTTTACTTGTCTCCTCCCTGGGCTCTAAGCCTTTTCAGGGCAAGCCCTGTGGTTCATCTAAATTCCTCACTGCCCAGAGCAATGCTAAATATAGAGTAAGTGATAAATATATATGTATTAAATAAATATCCTCATATCATCTTCACCTTGTAATGGACACTATATGTTCTCATAATAGATACTGTGTTTGCAAACCGAGTGATCAAAGAAGTTAAATGAGCTTGAACTTTGTCATTAACTCATTAGGGCCACCCCCAGCCTTCCTCTCCTGGGGATAGTAAAGATGGCTTCATCATCACCGTGAGACCATGTTCCCTTAGCAGGAGAACCAACTCATCCAGTTAATTGAAAACAGAGGCTAACAAATGCTTTCTCTACAATTTTAAAAGTCTGAGCAGACCTTCTGACTGTGGATGAGAATAATGGATTTTTCACACCTGCTTTTCCAAAAACAGAAAAGCTCTGCAAAAGAAGAGCTCTTGTAACATTTCCTTTTTTGGGGGAAATTTTCCAATTCTGTGGGCCCTAGACTACTGAGTGGAAACCACCTCCTCACTTTTGCCTCCTTCCCAACACACACACACACACACACACACACACACACACACACACACACAAGCAAGTTTTTAAAGACTTCCTTTAATCAGGGATTGACCCAAGGAAAGGTTGTGTTTCATAAGCTCTTTCAAGGGAAAGGCACATTGGGGCTTGCCAAAGGTCAAGAAAGAAGTTCTGAAAAAGGGTAGGACACAGGGTGGCCCACATGCCCTAGCTCTTTCCATGCGGTGACACATAACTATTTGGGAGGAGTTTTGAAAATCTGATCCTAAAATATATCACAACATCAGTGAGAATTCTTTGTATCATGATGAAGCACAGAACAATACACATCCTATGGTAAGTGCCTGTGGCAGAAGCCCAGGATTTAGTGCTCGGACTCCCTGGTTACGCTACTATTGAGCTTTGCTAGTATTTGTTTTCTAATATAAAACAAACCTTGGATGGATATTGCATTACTTGGGAAGGGAAAAGAAGAATCCCAAGGATATTTGTTCCTACCACTTTCAGGAACTATCATGCCATAGTGGTGGAGCATGCAGAGTGAGATGAGACCTACATTTGTTTTTATTTTTATTTTTATTTATTTATTTTTTGAGAGAGAGAGAGAAAGAATGTGAGAGGGGAGAGGGGCAAGAGGAGAGAGAGAGGGGGAGAGAGAGAGAGAGGGAGGAAGAGAATGAATGAATGAATCTTAAGCAGACTCCATGCTGAGCATGGAGCCTGATGCAGGGCTTGATCCCACAACAGTGAGATCATGACCTGAGCTGAAATCAAGAGTCAGACGCTCAACTGACTGAGTCACCCAGGCGCTCCTATTTTTAAACACTCCAGGGCTTAACATCTAGGAACCCCATGTACTCACTCTTAATATGGAACTAGTAGCATCTGCCCACAGTCAATTTGAGAAGATTCCATAAAAAAAATGTGTAAAACAATTATCCCAGTGCCTGGCACACGCAGGCTCATAATAAATGTTACCTTATTCTGTAATCTCATGAGACAGACACATATGGAAACAATTATTTAAGATCCTGGCAAAATGAGTAATCAAGGAACAAGATACAAGTAAAATATAGAGACGCGTTCTGAGCAGAATATCGAGGAATGACTTACAGAGCAGGTGGCATTTGAGCTGAGTGTTGGAAGATGAAATGGCATTTTAGATAAGATGAGAAAGCTGTCTTCCCAGAAGTCTGTGTAACTGAAGCACCTCATTTGAGTGAGGAAAGAAGACATTTCCTGGCTCAGCTAGTTACTATTGTGTCATTTGTTAACATTATCAAATCTTTTCCATGTGTTTCTGCTTCCTATCCAGCAATAGATTACAAACGAGAAACTGAAACTCTAGTTCCCAGCGCATCCTCATAATTTGTCTCTTTCATGAATACCGATGGCCACAGAGTGTTAAGACACTGTAGAGTGCTGATATAGTGACTCAGTCTTCTTCTCTGGAGACCGGAAACAGTTATCAGTCCCCTGGGGATGAAGGAAGGGAAGACATCATTTTATTAGAGAGTCCTTAGGAAAACCAAGAGTGGTACCCAAGGGGGCAGAGAATCAGTGCCCTCTCTGGCACACGTAATTCCTGTAAGAGGCTAGAATGTGTAGCAGAGGTTGTATGTGGACTACAGCTGCAAGGACACATGACTAGAGGAAGTCCCTAGCCTAGTGACATGCATTTGGGTGTGTTGGTGGTGCCTAAGTCACTACGGACAAGCAGCAAGTTGTCACCAGGACAAGCCATGGGCAGTTCCATTGTGTTCCATGAAACTCCCTATTCCCAAGTGGACATTTTCACTTCCAGAAGGTCAGAAAAGCTTCCTCCTCAGGTGCCCACAGTGCTCATCATGATCTAGTGCAGCCATATCTCTCCCTTATGGGCCCTGTATTCATCCCTCCTGAACTACTTGCTGTTCCTGAATGTTCTTCCATGCCTCCTTGCCTTTGCACATGTTATGTCTTCTACCAGAACATTATTTCCAAACTGCTTTGCTCTGAAGATGTTTTAAGACTCAGCATAGAGATAAATCAGCTAATCCTCTGTCCAGCCTAGGTGAGATGATCCTCATCTAGGTTGTTCCTACCTCTGCCACAGGACTCATTCTGCTGGATTGTAACAACCCCATTCCTCATCTTTTCCACACTTGAGTATCAGCTCCTCGAGAGCAGGGACTGGATATTTAGGTCCCCACTGCCTAGCATTGTACATAGTATGCTCAAACAAATGTTTGTGGAATGAGTCAGTGAATTAATTACAAAGTGTACATTCCCATGGAACAAAGATAAGAGGGCCCCACTAATCCATCTTCCTAAAGAGTTCTATTTTCATCCTATAAATTGGTCCAAACCCCAGGGGAGGATTGCTCACTACCTTGTCCCTATTGCCACCCAGGAGGGAGGTGCATACATAGAAAGAATTAGTAATCAACTGAAGGGTGAGATCTGAGGGGTGTGGCCAGATCTGTTACCTACCAAAATTTCTTCTATATCCTGGACCATCTCTTCCAAATTCAAGAACAAGTTCATTAATCCCCACTGTGGCAGGGACTGTCTAGCTCTTCATAAAATTTGTTTCCCTCACTTTGTCACTTAGCGGCTTTTGTCACTTAGTAGCTCTGTGCCCTTGGGTCACCCGGCTTCACTCACCCTATAACAGCTCTCAAGTGGAGATGGTAATCTACACATCACTGTTTCAGAGTTAACATGAAATAATAGTTGTTAAACACATAACCTAGTATATGGAATATTTTAATCACTTAATATTAGCACCCATTTTACTCTTTCCTGTGAAATACAAACTCCTTCAAGATTTCTATAATTTATGTGTTTCTTTTTTAAAAATTACAGACAACTTAGCACCTGGTGTGATAAGCACAAGAAATATACACAGAGAAACACCCAGTCCCTGCCTTCAAAAAAGGATTCCAGCATCCTTTGCCTCTTTTCTATTTCTCACCTTTCTCCCTTTTGATAGATAGACCTGCAGACAGACCCCTCTCCTTGCTCATCTTGGGATGCCTTCGGCTTTGGAAGGTCAAAGGCCAGCCCAGAGAGCACCAGGCAACTGTGGGTCTCTCAGAGCCAAAGCTGCTGTGGATGTAATCCGATCTGACCACAGAGAATGTGACTAAGTGAAACCCCATCTGCTGTGAGGCTTCCCATGTTCCCAGGAGGGACCAGAGCAGGATATGAGGCGGTGGTGACTGCGAGGTGAGGGGTCTGTGCGGAAATGGTGAGATCCCCCATGTGTACTGTGTCTCACCGCAGGCCTGTGTGGGTCTCCCCCCAGCATGACATCATCCTGGAGCTCACTCAGGACTCCGGTCTCTTGCACACTGTTCCCTTCATGGAGGCAAGGATTTGGGATGAGTGTGAGTTTGTGTGTGTGTGTGTGTGTGTGTGTGTGTGTGTGTGCACGTGTGCTTGCGAGCTAGAGGGTATAAACCAGGGTTCCTCAGTCTCAGCATTCCTGATATATTTGTACTGCCTACATCTTTAGAAGTTGGGGGGACATCTCATGCATAGCAGGATGGTCAACAGCACCCCTGGCCTCTATCCACTAGCTTCCAGTAGCGCTCCCACCCAAGTTGTGACCGTCAAAAATATCTGCAGTCAGGGGCGCCTGGGTGGCTCAGTCGGTTTGGCGTCTGACTTCACCTCAGGTCATGATCTCATGGTTTGTGGGTTTGAGCCCCGCGTCAGGCTCTGTGCTGACAGCTCGGACCCTGGAGCCTGCTTCTGATTCTGTGTCTCCCTCTCTCTCTGCCCCTCCGCTGTTCACGCTCTGTCTCTGTCTCTCAAAAATAAATAAATGTATTAAAAAAAAATATCTGCAGTCATTTCCAAATGCCCCCTGGGGAGGAAAATCCCTTCCTACCCAGTTCAGAACCACTGGCACAAACCAAAGAGTGAAACAAATCAGACCCCTTTTTATTAAAGGCAGGGGAAAGAATTCAAGAGGTAACTAAACTACAGTAAGTCCCCAGCTCCTTATCTAGTTTTAGAAATGAAACAAAAGCTGCTAAGGAAGCTTAATTCGATAGTTCAGATGACATTTATTCAATAAAGAGAAAAATCTAGAAGCAATAATAACTACCGACTAATTAGCACTTTCTATGTCCTAAGCATGGTACTAAGTGCTTTATCTCACTGACTTTTAACGACAGCCCTGAATGTCACTGTTCTTATCCCCATTTCATGAATGAAAACACTGAGGCCCAGGGAGGTGACCAGTCTTGCCCAGAAGAATGAAGTTCAAAAGTCATAGAGCTGGGATTTGAACCCAGGTCTGCATGATTTAAAGTCCCAACTCAGAGCCATTGGGTAATCTTAGTGCATTATTTTGAAGTCTGTATGCAACATCATAAAAATTTCAAACTCTGTGATTTAAACCAGTGAGTATTTTATGAGAACTTCAACATTCAGCATCAGCCTAGACAGAAGTGGGTGGATTTGAGTGGAAGAATCAGACTTCCTATGCTCGTACTTAAACAAGACTAAACAACCCACATTTATGTATCAGCACGAGATAGCACATAATTCACCCCTAAATCAGTGGTACCTGTTAAAGGCACATAAAGCAAATAGTATGCTGAAGAGAAAGAGTACATTTCAATGACCATCTTTCTAATATTCTGTCCCTGGATGTGGTGGCCCGTGTGCCATGAGGCTCCTCAGTGGTGATGTGGAGCTGAAAGTTTGTACTTGGCCTTGGACAGTGCTGGGATGTAATTCCAGCTCTGACAGTTACCAGCTGTGTGGATTTGGGCAAAGCACTTTACAATGGGGAGCCTGAGCTAACTCCTCAGCAAAGTAGAGATTAAAATACTCAGCTCTCATGCCAGTTAGATGGGCACATTTCAGAGTTCGTTTGCCTTGGTAATTCTTCAAGGGCAGGATAGTGGTGATAAGTAGGGACTCTGGGGGCCACATGAACTGGATGGAGTCCTGGTCCTGCCATTTGTCATCACAGCCTTAGACAAGTTATCTCACCTCTCTGAGTTCCTGAGCTGTTTCCTTAACTGTACAGTGGAAATAATGATAGTAACACCTCTCTGATAGGTTATGAGGATTAAGTGAGTTACCATCTGTAATGCACTCAAGTCCATAGTACAAAATACATATTATAGAAATATGTTTTATTTTTTAAAATAATTTTAATGTTTATTTTTGAGAGAGTGTGAGCAGGGGAGAGGCAGATAGAGAGGGAGACACAGAATCCAAAGCAGGCTCCAGGCTCCCAGCTGTCAGCACAGAGCCCAATGCAGTACTCAAACTCAGGGACCAGGAGATCGTGACCTGAGCCAAAGTCAGACACCCAACCGACTGAGCCACCCAGGTGCCCCTATAAATACGTTTTAAATGAGTAAAGTGAAAACTCACATCCCCTTTGTGTAAATTGCAAAGAAAGCCCGTGTCATTAATGAAGAAAAGTAGTTTATGTTATTTTTTTCTATAAATAGCAAGGCATTTTTAAATATCTTAGTATTTTCTGGAAAAATTAGTCTTGTGTACAGAATAATTAGATTATTTTTTAAAAATAGAAATTTTAAAAAATACCCCTCCGGACTGAACTAAGTCCAGGAAATGAGAACTCATGTAGAGCACCTAACAGCACTGGGTTCTTGTTGTATCACACTCCATCAATGTTTTGTTTGTAATGATATATTTTTTGTGTATTTATGTGTTGAATGGCCATCTTCCCCATGAATCAGAAAGCTCAATGAGAGTGGGAACTGCGCCTTTTATTCTCTGCCTGCCTAGCACCTGACTTAGTGTGTGGCACATAACAGATACTCATTTAAAATATGCCAACTACATAGAGAACGTTAATGCACTCTTTCTCCTGCATTTTCTTGTAAGGTAATGAATCTCCTGATACTGGAAGCATTCAAGCAATGGAAAAACTTAGGTTCTCTATACATCTGCATCACTATCATAGCCTCTCATGGTGACTTTCACAGCAACACGTATTTTGTTTTTAATTTTTTTTTAACGTTTATTTATTTTTGAGACAGAGAGAGACAGAACATGAAAGGGGGAGGGACACAGAGAGAGAGACACACAGAATCGGAAGCAGGCTCCAGGCTCTGAGCTGTCAGCCCAGAGCCCGACGCGGGGCTCGAACTCACAGACCACAAGATCGTGACCTGAGCTGAAGTCGGACGCTTAACTGACTGAGCCACCCAGGTGCCCCACACAGCAACGCATATTACATTGTTCTGCAATTACCTGTTTCTGTGTCTGTCTTTTCCCACAGGGCTATAAACACCTGCAGTACTGGATAGGTCACCTTTTAATGCCTGTGACAAGGTCCCATTACCCGTACCCAAGGTGTGATACATGTCTGAGTCCAATAGATAAAATTTGTAAAAAGCAACATCCAACAGTCAGGAACAAAAGATAGCAGCCCTTATTTTTATTGCTACAGAAAATCGTAGGCAATCAATAATTCTGTATTCAATTGGCTGCTTTTATCAGGAAAAAATGTGAGCCAGATTTTTCACATCCAAGCTTGTGCTTCAAAGATAATTAGATTCAACCATTCATAAAACAAATATCTATAGAGTGCTTACTATGTGCCATCCACTGTTCAAGGTGCTGGTTAAATCTTGTTGGGTCATTCGAGACCTAGAGAATGATTTTGCCATTGGGCATTTTTCTCAGCTACCCAAAGGAAACCAGATGTTCCTACTGCATTGTTAGGGTTAGAGAGAGCAAAAGGACTTAGAAGTCTTGGAGACAAACTCTCCATTCTCTAACCTCCACACCTTTGGAGAAGGGAACACTTGATACACAAAGGAAACAGTTAATTAAGCCACAGATACTTCATAGCCAGAGGGTTTAGCCTCCAAAGCAGGTGCCTGGTCATTGGGAAGTCTGGCAGACTTACAGGTCTCATCCCTCCGACCATGATACAACTCCCCTGAAAAGCAACTTCCTTTGTTACTTCTCTTTGATTGTTCTCAATGGGAAGGAAGAAGGAAGTTGGTATTTTCTTTCTTTTTTTTTTAAACATTTATTTATTATTGAGAGACAGAGAGAGACAGAGCATGAGCATGGGAGGGGCAGAGAGAGGAGGAGACAGAATCCAAAGCAGGATCCAGGCTCTGAGCTGTCAGCACAGAGCCCGACGCGGGCTTGAACTCACAAACCATGAGATCATGACCTGAGCCGAAGTCGGATGCTTAACCAACTGAGCCACCCAGGCGCCTCAGAAGTTGGCATTTTCTATGGCTGGGCATAAGCTGGTAGCTTTATGTCTATAGTCCTGTAGTAGATACAATACTCTGCAATATTGGACCATAGGAAACATCTCATTTCCTTATTTCTCCTCATTTCTCTCAACTCTACCTTTCTGCTCTATGTCCTCACTCAAGTAACTGGTAAAATTAAAAATAATAATAATAAAATAATAATAATAAAATAAAAGTCACAAAGTATCTGGAACAATTTAATCTCACCTCTGGTGGGGAGTTGTTCCTGGTTTCTTCAGCATTCCAAGGGTCTTACAAGTCCCAGAACATCTGGGAACCAGTGCATGCCTCATTCGACTCTGGCCACGGCAGATTTTGTTCAAGCCTGCATTCCTAGAAGTGAGTGGCTCTGCTTGTTGCATATGCAACTGTGGTGCTGGGATCTCAGCAAGACCTAAGTTCACTAGTTGAACTAATATGTAAGTGCCATCTTTGTAGGTCAAATGTAGTCGAATACCAGCAGTTTCCCATAAATCATCTGTTAGATTATGCAAACAAGATTGCAACTTGCTGAAGAGCCAAAGTACTTCCGCTTCCCTTAAAAGCATCCATTCACTACTGATTTGTGCTCATTAAACCAGGCTCCCAGAAGATCTCTCATTGGCAACACCATACTAGCTTAGACGAGCTACTGGCAAAATATACTTCAAAGTAATCACCCCTCCACTGGTCTTCTACAGTGCAGCTGTCCCACTGATTCATTCTGGCTCCCACCGTCTCCTGCCCATGGGGATTATCAAGGCTTCACTATAACTTCCTTATAAAGTATGTTCAAGGAGGAAGTCTTCTATCATCTGTCTCAAACAGTGAGTCATGTATCTATACTTACTGTAGAGCACTCCCTGTGTACCATCCTTCTGCAAGTCAGGTCCAATCCTGGCCTGGGCAGGTGTTCCAAAGAATTTACAAAGCCTTTGAACTTCCCCTACAGAGGCCATTCTCTGAGACAGTGCCTGAAAGATTGGCTTGGCATCTCATTGTGGGACTCCTTCAGTCCCCAGATACGATAGCTCCATCTGATGAGGTCACTGAGTGAAATGGACACCTGAGGGAAGCAAAAGAGAGAGGACTTGCAGATTGTTCATGGGAGCAAGGGGGAAGAGCGGTGCCTGGCGAGTGTCCCCTTACCCTTCTCAGTCACCTTCTTCTATCTTTTCTTTCTAAGTCTACTTAGAAACTGCGTGAAGGATTTTCTAAGATATAAACTTTTCCAGTTTCTGTGACTCTTACAGAAATCTAGACAAGTCGCTTCCTCCATGTGAAACATTGCTCCAAGAATAAGCAGAGTTGGATTTTAGCCTCAGCTGACCACAATTCACAATGTGTGGGCAAAGCAGGCCACTGCTCTGAGCCTCCTTTTCTTATCTCTCCCTTCAGCACAATGATCTCTTAGCTCTTTGGACTTGACAAAGTATGCTGCGGATGGGTTTTCAGAGTTATAGATGAGCAGCTACCCAGATAAGCCTGACACTTATTAGGGTCAGGCTGACTCTAGAATGATAAGGATGTAATGTTTAATTCCAGTTTTACCCCTGTCTCTGGGCTAAATCACTCAACACTGCAAAACTCCCACATCAAGAGGCCACTTCAAAACTGTCAGCCTCATGGGGGAGGTTGAGCTCCCTCCAATTTCCATTTCTTTCCCTGTCTTCCAGATAGTGACTAAAAAGTCATATTAAAAGAGGTGCAGTAAGAAGATATTTAAAAAATCCAGTGGGATAGAATTATCATTTTTAAGGTTCTGCTGTGCACAGGCAGAGACATTACCCCATTGAGTCCTTGTATTAGTTACCTGTGGCTGCTGTAACAAATCAGCACCAATATAGAGGCTTAAAAGAACAAAAATTTATTCTCCTACAGTTTTGGAGAGCAGAGTCTAAAATGAGTTTTATTGGGCTAAAATCAAGTTGTCCACAGGGCTGGTTCTTTGTGGAGGCTCCAAGGGAGAATCTTGTTCCTTGCTTCTTCCAACTTCTAGTAGCAGCCAGTATTCCTTGGCATGTGACCACATCACTTCAATCTCTGCTCCCTAATCACACTGCCCTCTCCTCTCCTGCTGTCAAATCTCCTTCTGCATCCCTCTTATAAGGTCACTTGTGATTGTATCCAAGATAATCTCCTTATGGCACAAACCTTAATTTAACCACATCTGTGAAGTCCCTTTTGCCATATAAGGTAACATTTATAGGTTCTGGGGAATTAGGTCATGGCTATCTTGGGGGGCCATTAATCAGCCTACCATAGTCCTCCTGTCAACTCTATGAAGTGTGTATTCTCACCCCCATTTTACAGACAGTGACACAGATGGGGTTCACAGCAGAGAAGGAATTTGAAATGCTTCACACACGAATAAATGACAGAACTGGGATTAAACCCACATCTGTCCAGTTTCAAATGATGGGTTTCTTCTGTTATACCCCTGTACCTCCTAAAACTGATAAAATAATACCCCATATATATGGTTTCCAAAGTGGAAACCAAGGATCCCAGTATTTCACTTGGGGAGACCTTCTGTACCATGTATTGGTTATATGACTTTAAACAAGCCTCTTGACCTCTCCTAACCTCAAATCCCCAATCTGTAATATGGGGGTATCCTAGATGTGAGAACAGAAGTAACATTAATGCTTTGTTAGCAAATACAAATGGGTATATTTCCCACCACCCCTGCTGTCAGAAAGCTGAGGCATAGGGAAGAAATAGAGGTAAGACTGCCCAGTCAGGACAAAGGCCAGCTCTTGGGTGCTCCCCAAGGAGAAGAGTGATTCCACACCTCTGTGATACTAGTCCACCAACCTCTGGGTCCTGCTAAGGGAACTTCCAGCTTTGAGGCAAGTGATACCATCCACCTGACTCCAAATAGGGGAGAATTCTACAGCATCACTGAGGAAACAGAATAATATGCAAAGACTCAGAAAGCAATGACAGAACAGGGGCCTTAATGCCCACTACAGAAGGGATAGGTAAATGTAGTTCCACTTTTCAAAAGAAGCTAACACTATTTCTCTCAGATAAATAATCTCTAAAACCAATATCAAATATCCCTTCAGGAAAATACCCAGTGAGCTTGTGTGTGTGTGTGTGTGTGTGTGTGTGTGTGTGTGTGTGTGCGTGTGTGTGTTGCATGAGCATAACAGGATGGAGGGGAAATCTATGTAGGCTGTTTGAGTAAATAGAGTAACCAGAGCACTCACTTTGGTCAACCTGGAAATCTCAAGGTGTATCTCAATCTCTGTATGTTCTTTCTGTTAAAGAACTGTTTATTTCTGTTTATTTCTGTTAAATACCGTTTATTTCAGTACCTTTCTAGAACATGGCTCTGAGGTGATGATAAAGAGAGAAAATAAAGGCCCAGAGTAGAATAAGTGACTTGTCTATAATAGCCAATGACCATTTGGAGATTATTTAGAGTGTAGCAAGATAAACATTTGACTAAGTGTATTTCCTTAAATCCTGAGAACAATTCTGAGAAGTATCAGTTACTATTGTACCTATTTTACAAATGAAAGACCTATAACACACAAGTTAAGTAATATGCCCAAGGTCCTACTTCTTTTCATAGCTAGTTAGTGGTTGAATTAGGATGGGAACCAAACGCATGCCAGATACTTTCACAATTCCAGCATTAGCACAGACGAGTATGAATTTTCCCCTCCACCCTGCTGCTAGATCACCCAGAGACACTTAACCACTTGCCTCATTAGATTTTTATTCACAGACTCCATAGTCACAGTGGTCCACCTGAGTCCAAGCATGCCATCTTTGCCTTTGGGTAATTGTTAACTTAAATACATAAGGAAGCACCCCCAATAATAGAAAGTTGGGGATGGAGTTTACAGGCTGAGTTTGGATCTTTTTCTTGCTGCCATTTATTATTCCTGTGTCTGGCACAATATACCTAACATCTCTGTACCTCCTAATCCTTATCTGCAAAAGGGGAATAATGGCAGTATCTACCCAATAGGTTAATTGTAAACATCACAGAACTAAATACATGCTTAACTACTTACAAAGTGCCTACATAATGGTGACTATTTATTTATTTATTTATTTATTTATTTATTTATTAATGGCAAGCTGGGAGAATGGGAGACAGAGAGAGAGAGAATCCCAAGCAAGCTCTACACTGAGAGCAGAGCCTGATGTGGGGCCTGATCTCACAACCTCAAGATCATGACCTGAGCTGAAATCAACAGTTGTACACTTAACTGACTGAGCCATCCAGGCTCCCCTAATGGGGACTACTCAATAAATGTGAGCTACCATTATCTATCATTGTCCACAAACAAAATCTAAGAAAAACCAAGGAGATAAAAGGAAAAGGGACAAGTTAAACTTCCTCACAAGTGTCTCACTCAGCTGTGGCAAATCAGTCAAGATATTTGATCTGCATTAACTTCAAAGCTGTGTATTCCCTCTGTGACCTGCATTAAACCCCAAGACGGTTTGACTCACTTGTATCTGTCACTGCAGCCTGAGCTCAGACCAGAAAACATACCCCAAACCACTTCTCCAGCCATCTATAGGGAATCCACAACTCCAGACTTTCCAAAGGGCCAATGCTAATCTTTTGAATCCTCCCTCTTCCCCTTGTGCCTCTAGCTGAGAAGCTGTTTTTAGAAAGTGTTAGAAGACAAGACTGGGCCAGGTGGCTTCAACTCCTTTCTCTCCTGCTAACCCTGAAAAAATAATTTAGATAGAACCTGGGACTCATGCTTCCATAAGTACAATACAGCCATGCAAAGTGTAAGCTTTTGATGGGATTTTAGGTGGAAAAATCATTCATCATCCCCCAAATCTGCCTAAGTCATCACAGTTTCTCTTCCACTTCCTTAATCTTTAAACCAATACTAGGAGGTACTCAGGGTAGGAATTTTTATCCATCTCACTAATGAGGAATCAGAGTTTCGAAGAATGGACATGATTTCCTTGAGGTAATTCACCTTGTAAATGGTCATGTTGATTAAACCCCAAACTACCAGTCTTATGCCTTTTCCATCATCTAGCCAATCAGTTAGTAAGTCATTTCATGGGAACATTAACTGACTTCCCAGTGCTTTGGGAGGGAAAGCACCATTCTTGTCCTGAAGGAGCTCTCACAGTTCCACTGGGGAGATGGATAAGTAAATCACTAATAACAATAAAGGCTCCAATCATCCAGTAAATCATTCCAAGAAAGTTGGTATGTTTTTTTGTTTGTTTATTTACCTTCAAAATTCAGCATTGATCTATGTCATTCTAAACCCCATAGTTTTCAGGAATGATATTCAAAATAATTGACAAGTGGCATGGCATAGGAACCAACCATGAACAGATGCTGGCTATAATAAGCAGAGGAAAAGGATGGTGCCTACCCTCAAAGTGTTTATGGTCTAATGGGGTAAAAGTGTTCAAAAATTAAAAACTAAAGCCTGGATGAGAAAAGATCATGTAAATGTTCTTGGATGTACAATGAAGTAAATCTTGAAAAATAATATAAGAATTTGCCATGTGGACAAAGTGCGAGGAGGGTTGTTCTAGGGACAGAGAACTGAATGTACAAAGTCTCAGAGCCCTCTAAGTTATTTCTTTGATTTTTTTTACTTAAAAATTTTAAGTTGCTAAGATCCTTAGGGGTTGCTCATTTGGTAACCAGGGCACTGAGAGCCAAGGAAAGGAAGGGATTTCCCCCAAAGTCACACAGTAAGTTGATGTGCATCAGGACTTGAACCCACTTAAAGCCAAAGCTCCATCTGCTCTGCTATGCTGACCAGAGAATTTACCTAGTGATTGATTACGCAGCTGATTTGCCCTATTCAGTTGAGCAGGAAAGCTCTCCTCTAGGTTACAACTCATTCAATGATGACTTTCAGCTTTTTGTCCTTTGTCATCTAAGGAAAAATCAGAAGAGATAAATAGAATACTGAACAAAGACTTGCAGACAGCAAGTTGGGGAACCTTGATGCTAAACAAATGCATGTGATTGAATGACCAGCCCATTGTGTTGGATCAGAGCTCATTCTTTGCTTTGGGAGAGATTTCTGGCAATTGTAGAGTCACATGGGATTTTTGGATGGGAGTTAGCACACTAGATGAATCCCAAGAAGAGGAGGAGGTTGGGAGCAATGGAGTGGCTAAGCAGGTGGGAAGCAAGTGATCCTATAGGAAGTGGGTGCCAGACTTCTCAAGGACATGGATGCTTGACTGTCTCAGCTCTAGTCCTGGCCAACATTCAATTCACTGGCTGATCTGTCGGAAAAAAAAGAAAAAAAGCTTTACATTTAACAGACCTTTAAGGAAATGAGAATGATCTCACCTGAGGCAAACCCTTATGTTCCCTCCAAACCACAGCCTCCACCAGCAGCCCGTGAGGGAAGATTACACACAAGCAACAACAATGTCAGTCTTTGGCCAAGAACTCCATGCATAGGTGTTTACAAGTATTCACTCCACTCTCTCACATGGAAAAAAGCACTTACAGTACCAACAAGGGAAGACTATAAGAGATTTGATGCCAAGAGGTGTGGCCTCTGCCAAACAGGAGGATGAATGGTTATTAATTCTATAAACATCCTCTGTTGTAATGTCTAGGGTGAAAAGCATCCATGGTAGCCTTGGGCAAGTCATTTCTCCTCTGCGGACCCCCTTTCTTCATCTATGCAATGGATGTATTGGACACAACAATCTAGCTTTCCTCTCATGTTCTGTGAGTGAAAAAGGAAGAACTTAATGGTAAAGCACAGCATGTCAAACATTCAATTGTTCCTCCATTATGTAATTTATTCAATAAACATTTACTGAGTTTCTGCAATACCCAAGGCTCTGTGCTAGGCGTAGAAAAATCAGGTGTGATCCCTGTCCTCTGGAAGCCTAGAGTGTAAGAGGAAAACCTAGACATACAAATACCAAGTACAAATAATGAATATCCTAACAGAGTTCCCAAATGCTATGGTGGATGGAAACACTTCTTATGGAAGAAATCCAGGAAGTTCCATCATGAAGTTGGATCAAAACTAGATGATAAGCCTATGTGAGGAGGTGGAGGTAAGGATTCTAGGTAGAGTACAGCATTGGCCAAGGTTCAAGTATTGGAGAGCATATGCAGACCCATTTGCCTATAATGGAGGCTGTGAAAGGTCAGGGATGGATGGAAACAATTCCTTGTCTGGGCTCCTCTTACTCAAAAGCCAAGGCATGGCTCAAGATGCCACATAGGTTTTGGAGAAAATTCCTAAAATTCGTTTCTCTTCTAAATATGCATAAATAAAGCTAGTCATGTCTTGTCTATGTTATCAGAATACACTTCTATTATAGTAGTTTAATGCTAGTAATATTCTTGTTTGTTTGCTCCACTGGCCTATTCTTGCCTTGAGGGCCAGCCTGGTGATATTTGGCTTTGTTTTCCCTCTGATTGGCTAAGCCACCCATAGTAGACCCTGGTCAATGGCTGTGGAATTGTACGAGAGTAGGGGGGTCAGGTTGGGGACTTTCCCAAAAGTCATATTTATTACCTAGTTTTCTGTCATGCTCTCTTATCTCAATTAAATACACACATAATTGCAAATATATGTTGATTACATATTATATGTGAATATAACCTATATGCCATATGACATGTACTCTCTACTATTCTAATGTTTTAGCCCCTAACCTGAAACATAAACCTGGTAGAATCTGGAACACCAAGAGGCACGGAAGCATTCACTACTCGTTAAAAGACACAGCCTTGTGCTACTGCAACATACTTTGGCTAAAACACAGAATTAAAAGCTTCCAAAACAACCAACATTTGAATCAGCCAAAATGTTCAAAAGTTCACATGGGCTGTTTTATGACATGACTATTTATGGGCTTTCTTGCTGTCGGGAAAAGTCACTTAAGCAGAGAATCTTAGAATGCCAGAGCCATAAGGATCATAGGGATGACCTAACCTTGTTGCACTTTTTCCAGATGGAGAAACTGAGTCCCTCAGCAATAATAACAACAAGGAATTGTATCATTCATTATTAAAAGTAGGCAGATAAATAAAGCCTTCATTATTAGTGATCAATTAAAAAAACAACAAGGGTCTCCTATTTAGCTGTACGGAACAAAGAAATCTATTTTCCATATTTAGATGGTGACTGTTGTACAAGCAGTTTTATATAAGTCAATAGGGTATAAAACATTTAAATATCATCTACAATGTTCCTGGGCAGTGATGTGTAATAGAAAGAACTACGGAGCCCAGTGTTGTCATCAAAACGCTTCCCGGGTGTGTTGCCTAAGTAGAGTTAAGTTACTTCTCCGAACCTCTGTTTCTCCATCTGTCAAAGGGGATGACACCAGCACCTCTTGGAATATGGTGCCTGTGAGCATGTAACGAAATAATATCCATAAAGTACTTTGCAGAGCATCTAATACAGACTTCATACAGGCCGGCCCAGCGATAGCCACAGGTTACGCAAGGCCTCGTCTCCCTCCACTATCACAAAACCACTGAGTGTTGTGACAAGCTCAAGTGTGGGTGCCGTGCCCTAGCTGCCTCCCCACTGCCTCAAATGCCTGTGTGTGCCCTGCGGATACTCCGTGCATGCTAACACCAAACGAATGGATGACTCAGAGCTTGGAAAGAATCCACAGCAGGCTGGAGAGCAAAGGCACAGTTTATGTCTCAAAGATTAAGTTGTTACCTTCCCCTCCCCCGTGTGCTGGACACCTTTCCACATTGAGAAGAAACTTCAGAGACCTTTCCCCAGGAAGTGCAACGTAGAAGACAGGCCCACTCACGGGCAGTGGGGCCGGACGGTGAAGCCTCTGAACAGCTGGGCATGGCTCCCTCCCACACAAGGGAAGCCGGGTAGATCTGCGCTCCCAGCACTGCCCCACCTGCTAAGCACTAATCCCGAGTTCTCTCTCTCAGCTGGCCCAGAGAAACCCAAACGCCCCATGCTTCTGAAGGGCTTTATCTCCTCTTTCCAGGAACTGAGCTCGGCCCCTTTCCGAGGTGCCGCCCGCGGAGCAGCTGCCGCCCTGAGCCCAGGCGAGCTCTGGGTGGCGGTTTCAGCCTACCCGAGTAGCAGAGCTGGAGCCTCGGATCCTACTCCCTCTCAGTCCCTGGGCTTCTGTCTCACAATTAGAAAATCCGTTTGGGGAGCAGAGCAAAAATCACACCTAGCTAACAGCTGCTCCGGGTCGGGGGTGGGGAAGGGGAGGAGGCGAGGGAAGCTGGAATTCCTACTTTCGCCATAAATTGTATGCAAATGGGTTCTTTTCCTGGCAGGGAGCAGGGAGTGAGTGCGTCTTTCATGAGCTAACCCCGTTCCGCTGGGAGGGCTGTTCCTTTAATTCACCAACTGAAAAAGTAGGAAAGGATGTCTGGAGGCGAGGCGTCCCATTACAGAGGAAGGAGCTGCTATATAAGCCAGCCAAAGCTGGCTGCGCTGGCCACAGCCTGCCTACTGTCACACGCTCTCCCGCGCGCGCAGACACACACCGGCCTCTCCTCTGCACAAAGACTGTGCGGCTGGGGGTGACAGTGGGGGCAGCGCACGTGGGAGCCCCGCTGCTCACAGCCAGGTCCTTATTCCATGGAGCTGGTTCATTTAAGGATCTAGGTCTTTCCCAACTCCGGAAAGGTAAGTGTGCTTCACCCCCATCAGCAAAGATCATTATGGTACACTGCATTCCCGGGACCAAAGATGTTGTGGATTCGTAATTATAACACTTTTGCTGTATCTTCGCTGCCGGTAAAATGGGGTGTTTGTTGTGATCCGATGCGCCTCGATTGTCTTCTACTTGTGACTTCCAGTCTTGTAGATTTTTGTTGTGTGTCGGTGGGTTTTACTTCTAGGAACAGCCACGCGTGGAAGGAACTTTTGGCAAAGTTTTTATCTCTGCGTTCTTCAGAGGAAAAGTAAGAATTTTCTCTTAGCTCCCTGCCTGGCTGATTTCACCTGTGAATGTTTTTGTTTGAGAGTTAGAGAGGTGGAAGTTGAAGGTGGACATCGTTCATGGCCTCCCTGTGGGATGGGTTAAGGGAAGGTCGATAGAGGGTTGTAGAGAGAACATTAAGATTGTATTTCTAAACGGCGTTCACCTTACAGTTTACAAAAGTTTTGTGTCCATCCATCATTCCACAGCATCCTCCCTGTGGCTAGGCATGGAAAGGGATGAGGCCAGAGGGCAGAGGGAGGAGGCGACTCCTAGGGCCACATGAACAACTATGGACTTCAAGGTGGGAGCGGTAGACACCAGCTTTAATCCTGAAGGGCAGGGGGCCTCCCCGTCAATTCCTTCCTGAGTCACTGATCCTTGGGCTGGGTATATGTGCATTTCCAGGGTGCTTAGGGCCAGGAGTATCCTGAATCTTTCTAGGATCACCTCTCCCTCCTCACCTCTCCCTCCTCACCTGTCATCACAGAAAGCCCTGAGAAACACCTTGCCCCAGGGTTGGGAAGCTCTACCTGGAGGGTTGTGAGAAAAGCACAGGGGTTCCTCTCTCTCACCAGTGTAATAAGGGGATTAAGAGCTCAGGTTTTGAAGCCAGGGGTCGGTCACTTTGGTATCCCCACCACCCACCATCAAAGATGTTACACCAATGACAATATGTAATCTCTATGAGCCTTAGTGTCCACTTATCAAAAATGGGAACAATAACTTCTGTTGTCATTATGAGGAGGAATGAGGCATAAAGCATTTGGGAAAGTGAGTGTTCAGTAACTGGAGGTTTGGATAATCATTGTCATTATCAGAAACAGCCATCACCTCAGAAGTTAAAAGAGGCATTTAGGCAATCTTGGATTGTTTTTCATGTG
This sequence comes from Leopardus geoffroyi, assembly GCF_018350155.1. Lineage (NCBI taxonomy): Eukaryota > Metazoa > Chordata > Mammalia > Carnivora > Felidae > Leopardus > Leopardus geoffroyi. The sequence continues at coordinate 75,139,379 of NC_059342.1, read as the reverse complement.
TTCCTCACTCCCTTACCCCCAACCCCCATTTTTTTAATCTCACAAGTCTGAGGGTGTCTCACTAGGTGGCAGGTCGGAGACTTGGCTGTATTTTATAAGCAGGACATTGTTCTGGCGCAGGTCGGGGAAAGGGAGCAGCCCGAGGGCTGGAGGTAAATGTCGAGTTCTGACTCCAGATGCACAAGGTTTTGAGTTTGGGCGTTTGCAGATTCTAAAGCTGTCAGCTATAAAGTACGATGCTGCCCGGGGACTCTTTGGAAATGCTTTCCATCCAGAGTGAGAGCGGGACAGGGGAGCTCCACTTGAAGAATGAATGCCTCTTTTTCATGTTTTGTGGACCTTTCCCCCTTTTTTATGAAGGTTTCCCATATGTGCTTTAGAAATAAAACCTGCTGCCCACCCCAGCCAGCTTCCCGCCTTGCCCTTCGATATGGTAAGCCCAATTGAGGACTGGAAGAGGTTTGTTCAGTGCTAAAGAAGCCTGTGGAAAGTTTGCTGGCATTGTATGCATCTCAGCCCATTTCAGTTGATGTAATTGTGCTTTGACCATGTGTTTCAGGCAGGTGACGGCGTCTGGGGGAAGAAAAGGGTGGCAATATGATGTTCTCTGGTTTGCTCAGAACAGTGTGAATCAGATAAGGATTGAAAAGGGGATATTATCAGCTTTACAATCTTTAAAGTATTTTTTTTCTATGCTTTGTTTGAAAAAACCCAGCTTCCCTCTCTCATCTTCCACTGTACTGCCTGTATCCTCCTCCCAAAGAAGTTACTGATCTTCCAGCCTTCAGTGATGTTGTCATATAAAGAGGGTGACAATCTGTATCTCTCAGGGCTCTTGTGACATCCAAATGAAATAATAGATGGCAGACTCAGTATCTGACACATAGTAAGGGCTCAATAAATAGAGGGCTTTTGTTGTTGTTTTTTGGTTTTCTTGCTTATCAACTTATAAGGACTTACCTGAAATTAATGTCCTAAGACGGTGGTTTTCAAACTTTTATTTAGCCGTGGAAATATTCATTAAAGGACACTGATGGCAGAACTCCAATATGAGAGGTAAATGTGGGGCTGCTTTGGTTGAAGTGAGGGTGGAGGTTCCAAAACTCGCCCCTTTGTTCGCAGCCTCTGGTACGTTTCCACAGAACATTGAATGACACAAAACACGGTATAAAATAATGGACCCAGGCAGTGTGCATTCAAGCTGCGATTCTGCACTTCAGCAGGGTCGTTTGCCCCTTCGGGTCCTCACCTGTAACAGAAGCCAATGCAATTCCCCAAGTAGTACAGTAGATAAGAATATAAGAAGTTTAAAATGCTTAACAAAGGAGGATTCTTTTAATTAATCTTGAGGATAACAATAGCCAAAATGTATGGAGAGCCTACTCTATCCTTAAGATCCCTTGTGTACATCATCTCACTAAATATCCACAGTATGTCTCTGAGGAATGGACTATGCCTACTGGAAAAAGACATAGCTTGAAGGGGGGAGTGAGCAAATAATTTTTCCAGAGTCCTAGAACACAGAGTGATGGAGCCAGTTTTCAGACCCATGGTCCCCAAATCAGAAGCACATTCCACTGTGTCCCTTCTGAATGCTGCTGCTTCTTGCACTACCTTTAGAAGGAAAAAAAAAAAAAACAAAAAAAAAAACCCTGCCTTTCTGACTAAATCCACCCCTCCAGCCAGACTGTGGCCACCCTTAAATACAGCAGTAGCCTGATCATATAACCAGAATGGAATTTGGAAAGGGAATTCAAGCTGACAGAATGAAAAACATGTCCCCTTTAATCCTGCCCTTTCTAATGCTCACAATGAACCAAGTACACCTACTCCCTCTTCCCCCTGGATTTCTATGGACAGATAGCCATGTTTTCTTACAGGAAAATAATACCTAGCTGGTGTAAAACACAAGTCCTTCCAGACTGAAGTCATTTTAGTTTGAAAAGTAGGAAGGAGATAACAAACCTTTAGTTCACTCCAAATACCCAACCCCTTTGTGATGATAAAACACACACAGTAATTAATACTGAGGGCTAACTGTGTATCACTTATGTGAGAGGAGGGTTTGTCTATGGTTTTTCATCTAATTCTCACCCTAACACTGCAAGTTATAAATCATTTGCTCCAGTTTTATGGACAGAGGACCAAAGCCCAAAGAAGTTAAGTGGCTGACATGAGGGTTTTCCGTAAGTGAGGAGCACTGTTGGCTTTGAAGCCAAACCCTCTGACTAAAACTCTACTATTCTTTCCACTATGCTGCACTGCTTCTGGTAGTCAGGCAGGGCTGACCTCACAGAACCTTGAATGATGTCTTTCAGTGATTGGCCAGATGGTAGAGAAACCCCCAACTGGCATTGGTGTCTATTGACTTTACAGAACAGCCCTGCCTGTATCACTTTTCATGGTGCTCAGAAAAGGTCAGCTCATGGTGGTGCACTTCTCTGCCTGGAAACAGAAAAGTTCAAATTTCAGCCGAGAGAGAGAGAGAGAGAGAGAGAGAGAGAGAGAGAGAATGAGAATGACACTAAAAGTAGCAATCTGGTTATTCCTGTTAGTTTTCATCCCAGGAAAGTAGGCATATATACTTTGCTGTGCTCTGCAAGCTGGAGCTTATGGGAAGGGCAAGGCTGTACCTGTCCCTGCACCCTCTTTGAGAGTCAGGTGAACAGAGCACCTGATTTAAAAGGGCCGACTGGGGTCCAGAGTGCAATCAGTGTGCCCAGTCTTGGGGCAGTGAATCTCAGGATGATCAGGAAATGGTTGTAGGCTCCAAGCCACAAATTTCCCTGAAGTCTCAGAGATGAGGGTTATGGTTCAATCGCTTCTCACTTTGAGACGATCAACGGGAATTCCCATGAATCTAAACCCCGCCAGTTCGAATACCTTCAACATGTTGGGAAACATGAGATGAAGGCTTCCTTCCAAGGGGGACAACTCCCTCAGAATCCTGCAATCTCCAGGCAATAATTCCATCCGTGCAAAAGATAGCAGTGGCCTTGCCTACCATAAAAGGGCTGTACATACCTTATAAGCTCTTGGTAGAGGAGAAAAGTCTGTGTACCTACCTGATTCTAACCTGGGAGACCAGACTTTTATTTCAGTAATTCCCTTATGCCTAGAATTTTTTTTTTCTGTTTCCTTCTGCCTTGTCTCATATTTCTGGCCTCTATTAAGCAGCAATCTAATTCAATACTATCATTGCATCCTTTGACCCTCCATCATGGAATAAAAGCAAAATGCCCACCCTGAAAGCAGATTGTGAGAGTAAAATCCCTCCCATATGCATTTCTAGTCTATTTGCACATGGAAGTGAAAAAAATCATGTCAAGCCGTCTCAGATTTTTGAAATTTCCAGAAATCCACAAGTTCTTAATTATACAGCCATGGTAACTCAAATAGTTTTGGTTGGCCCTCTAACACCTACCCACCCCTCAACACCCTGTGTCAAGAACCAGAGAGATTTTTGTAAGCTCTGAAAGTAGACAGCTTTGCTTCAGAACTAACTGGTTAACTCTTACCCTGGAGGAGATGAGTTGGCTGCTACTAACTTCTGCATGAATGGGTCCAGAAAGTTCTTTTAGCAGGGGTGGAGGAGGTGATTGTAATAGCTAACATTTCCTGATAGTCATTATGCCATTTCATCATCAACCGTCCAGCAAGTGTAACTGTCCCCCATTCAAACACAGGGAACCTGAGGCTGAAAAAGTTTAAGTAGCCTCCCCAACACCACACAGATAGTAAATGTCTGAGCCAGAACTCAGACCCAGCTCCCAGTCCTGCACATGTGGCTATAACCATTAGGATATGCAAGCCATACTCAGCACCTTAATTCTATCCATCTCTTGACAACAAAGAGGGCTGGACACCACAAAGCTGAGAAAGAATCAAAAGCTCATCTTTCAGACCACCATGTTCTGTTCAGCTGGGCGGCCACTGTTATTATCTTCAACTTGCTCCTTCTGGTTTCACTTTCTGTGGAAACTGTAATCAAATAATTAGCCTATAATTCCTAATGTAATGTGTTTCCTCTACTGGGCTCTAAGCTGCCTGAGGGTGAAGCCTGACTCACTCCCTGCACGCTCTGCCAGTCTGAGACCTGAAGCATGAACACTCATAAGCAAGTGCTGCCTGGTACAACCAGGCTTGCCCTGCAGGCTGCCTGAAATACCCCTCTTCTGGGTTCCCACAGAGCTCTCTGCTTCCCCCACTGACATCTGTGTATCATGTATACTTCAATAATCACCTCCCCCCCACCCCACCTGCCTGCACACCCCCAAGGTCAAGATCATCGGTGAAGCAGGAACTGTGTCTTGCGTTCCCCAAAACCTAGCTACCTGCTGACAGGTACCAGGCCCTTAGTAAGTTGTTGTTGAAGAAACTCTGCTGTCCCAAAGCTAATGGAACAATAGCACAACACTGCCTTGCTTCTGAACTGAGTTCTATGGTTTATGCTGGATAAATTTTCAAGAAAGTAGGATACACATGAATTTATAAGTGTATAAAATAACTTTTCCGTGCCTCACTTTTGGATGGTCCCAGAAACTATAAATAACCTGACAGATAGGTAAACTGAGGCCTAGAAAGGTCGTCATCAACACAGAGTAGGAAGTGGTGGCACTGTCCTTCCTTCCCACGCCAACTCCCGTGACTATGCTTCTTCCACCACGCCACTTAGCACTCGGGTGTTATTCCCATTTTTCAGATAAGAAAGAGGTTAGAGACAGCAGGCTACTTTCTAGAGGGATATTTACACTTTTAAAGGGTAGTTCAGTAGAGAGGGCAATGCTTAACAAATAAGAGAATTACTAGTGGTGGACTTCAGGCAAGGGGATGCTTTGAAGGATTAGGAGAACCCAACTTTTATCACCCAGGGCCCAGGGATGTGTTCAGGGGTAAAACCATACTTAGTAGATAGAAGAAAGATGGCAGAGACTCAATATTGAGTGCAAGTCAGTATATTTTTGTTCAGAACTCGAAGCCTACAAATGCAGCATAGGGAAGTCCTGGGTTGTAGCAGTGCACTGGGGATCTCTGCTAGGCATGCAGTGCAACGTGAACCCATGTAACCCCACTGCAGAAGTGACACACCACAGCCAGAAGGAGGGAACCTGGAGCGACACTGGATGCTGTGCCACCCAGAGACTAGCAGGAACACCGCATCCAGTAGGCACCAAGATACGAAATAACAACAGTAGCAATAATAGTAAAGCATGTGAGTGCATCCAGACAAGAAAGCCATGACTTTCCACTTAGGGAAGAAACAGTCTGGGAGAGGCAAATACCTAGGGAGCCTCGATGCAAAGGAGGGAACCCACCTGTTGGGGAGCTCAGGGAAGAGAAACTCAGCTCATGCTGGGCATAGGCACCTTTAGTTCTACCCCCAAGGGAAGTGGTCTGCTCCTTGGGAAACTTATGCCCTGGGTCCTGGGATGGTCTCACAGAGGTAGCTTGTTGCAGAGATGTCACAGTAGAGTGTTTCAACTCATAGGTAGGTTGTTAAAAAATGTTTTCCTTAGAACCCACAGAATTTTGAAATTAAAAGGGCTCATTGGCAGCCTCTAAACCAGGGGCTTGGAGACTGGATTTAAAAGACTCCTCCAAGGTGATTTGGAGGCTCCCACAGAGAGATGGAGAGGCCAAGCAGGGGCTCCATTCAATCTTATTTTAACTTAAGCCCCTCCACTTTTACCTGTTTTGTACATGGAGCTTCCTCATGAAATGTTGTTTGGTGAAGGAGTTTTGTGGCAAAATAACAATAATAATAATAACGATAATAATAATAATAATAATAATAATGTTTTTGGAAATTGCTGGCTTAGTTAAACTCCCCTCGTTTGGAAGATGGGGAAACAGATTCAGAGGAGAGAAAAGTCCTCCTAAGATCTCACGCCAGTTGGCAACAGGCTCAGGACTCAGTCCGAGGTCTTCTGACTCTTGCTCTTGGAAGCCAGGGACAATATAAAAAATGTCAGAGTTAATATATTATTTAAAAAGGAAAAATTAGCAGAGTCTTACTCTCTGAACAGCTTTAGTGCACACGGGTTGAGGCAAGAGTCCACTGTATTTGTTATCTCTCACTGCATAACAAATTGCTGTGAAACTTGGTGGTTTAAAACAACACCCATTTGTTGTCTTATAATGTTTATAGGTCAGGAATTTGATCATACCTTAGCAGGACGTTCTACTTTCATGGTTTCTCACAAGACTCAGTCACAGTGTTGGCCAGGATTGGGGTCTTATCTTAAGGTTCAACTGAGGAATTATTAGCTTCCAAGCTCACTTATGTGGTTGTTGGCTTCATTCAGTTTCTTGAGGTCTGTTGGCCCAAGGCCACTCTCAGTTCCCTGCCACATGGACCTCTCCAGCATGGCCATTTGTTTCATCAAAGCCAACAAGAGAGAGAGAGCCTGCAAGAAAACAGACATCACAATCATGTGCAGTTTAATAGTGGAACTGATATGCAACACCTTGGCCATATTTTGTTTTGGTTAGAAATAAGCCACGAGGCTGTCCCACACTGAAGGGAAGGAAATTGCACAAAGATGTGAATAGCAGAGACAGTATCATTGGGGCCCATCTTAGAGCTTCTCTGCCCCTCCAACAGTCCAATGTTACCTATTTCTGACAACTTCTTACCAACAACAAGTTCACCCAATCCACCTGCACTTCTGTTAATGAGCAATCAGGAATTATGGCAGCCACTAGAGGGGACTGGGTCTTAATTAAGCTTTCTATCCATTTATAAGGGAGAGCCAGATGTTTTGCATTAGATGTTCTAGTTCACTGTGGAGCCATAATTCATCTTGAATATCCCAGGACAGGATCTTTCAAGGCAATGACTTCAAATACATTTCATTCAGTGACAAGACATTGAAACTGAAACTGAAACTCATCCATTGTCTCCCCTCCCCAATCTATTCTTCTGTTAGCAGATGTAAGGAAGACTAAAATTTGGGACTAATTCTTTCTCCCTTTCCACTTTTTCCTTACTATGCCACCATACTCCAACTCTTATGGACTCTATTGCCTTAACAAGTAAATCAGATCATTGCCTCCCCACCCACTCCCTCATCCTCCTACTTCAGGTCGTGCATCTCACAGATAGACCACAGCAATTGTTTCCCCATTGGACCCCATCCCTCCAGACTTTCCTTTCATTGTGTCCCTCAACCTGGGTTGTAGGTCAACATTCCCAGGCTTAAAAGTTTCCAAATGGTTCTCTTGTGGCCACAGGAAAAATTCAGATCTCCAACCTGGCATTCAGTTTCTTTCATGGTCTGGTTTCCGGCCTCCAAACAGACCTTTTACTTCAGCTATAATCCATGCTTTCAACACCAACTATTTCATGCTTTTTATGCCCTGGCAAATATCACTTCCTCTTTCCTAGAATATCTTTCCCTATGTTTTTCACCTACTCATAATCTCCTTTTAAAATTCAATTCAGGAACCACCTCCCTCCTCTGGGTCGATGAGATGTCCCTTTATTGTCATCCCCTTCCACCCCATATTTTTTTCTGTCATCACCGTTATCATGCTGGAATTGCCTGTCTGCTCATAGATCAACTCTTCCTGTCAACTCTTGAAAGGAGAATTTGTATCTGGTTCATATGAAATTGAGCACAACTGAAATAAAATTAATCTTCAACCACAGACAGGAGTCCTTGCTGTGTCCCAGATTTGGACCTCCGCTGCCTCATCTGAGTTTATTCAGAAAGCCCAGACCTTGAAGTTGTTTTCATGCCTTGCCCTCTAGGCTCTCAACTGTGCAGAGTGATGTCATAACATGTGACAGGAGGAAGCCAGCCTAGTTCTGGGACTGGAAATCGTCTCAGGACGCAGACTTCAAGGAATGTCCTTGCTTTCGGAGGAGGCCTCTGGGATCAAAGCATGCCCTGCCTGGGATTTGGAAAAACCAGTACCAAGGACAGAGGAGACCTGTCTGGGGATTTGAAGCTGAGTCACAAGAGATCCAAGTATCTGGAGGTTATAACAAGGATCAGTCTACAACCTGTGGGAGTAATGAAAGGACACCAGGGAGGGATGGAGACAAAGAGCTCTGTATCTTAGGACATGAAGAAATTCATAGCCCGGTGGCCAGGGGAGGATTGGCTAATGGTTAAGAGTATGGCATTGGCATTAGTTCTGGGTTCAAGAGCTTGATATTTTCTTGTTAACGTAATCTTGACCAAGACTTAACTTCTCTAACCCTCATTTTCAACCATATTAAAGGCAAAATAGTAGCACCTACTTCATAAGGTTATTGTGATGATTAAAATACATAAGTGAGCATGAATTGCTTAACACAGCACTGGCACTTGGGCATAAATGTTTTATTGTCATTGTTACCTGTTGTCACAATTGTTGCTGGTTATGAGGCTCCATTAGACAAGCAGTTCCCCAGACCGTGGCCTGTGGCGCACTGTACTCATGAGATGCACCTGTAAAAGTGTTCTGTGGACAAAGGGGTTTAGAGGACACTTGGCACGGTGTCATGTTCTTGGGAATTCTTACTCAATACATGGTTCTAAGGGTGCAGATATAGTAGATAAAGGAACATTCAAGATCCTTATAAGCTCTTCATAGTGTTTCCATTATAGTGGAAGGAGATAGATGATAACAAGGAATCAAACTTACTTATAAGTACAATTTCAGGCAGGTATTTGCTAAGAATAATCAGAAAACACAGTAAAGGAACAGGCAATGACTGGTGGTGAGTGGGATACTCTTAAGTAGGGTGAGACATGGAGATGACATTTAAGCAGCGATCTGAATGAACTAGGGAAGTGAGCTCTGTAGATAGTGGCTAGGAGTTTAGATTTTATTCTGAGTGCGATTAGAAGAGTACATGCTCTGAGAAACTTATAGCAGTTAACCAATCCAGCTTTGTTGAACCCAATACCCCCCAAGTTACTTGACCACAAATGCCATTTTCCACAGGACATGTACCTAAAAACATCTTGGAATATAATCTGGTAAATTCTGTACTAGAGCACAAGGCTTCATAGATTTTTTTAAAGGACTATGAATTTGCTCTCACTCATCTGGACCTACAGTAAAAAGTCCAACAAACCACTTGGGCTGAAACGGGCATGTCCAGAGCAAGAAAACCTAGCTCTAGAGGTAAATATTTGCAGGGTGTCACCCTAATTAGCAACTCTTTTTGGCCAAGATGATCGATGAGCACATCCAGGCTTCAGTAGACTCTGGAATCCCATCTCAGGCCAAAGGAAACTTGCCAACATCTGCCTAAAAGCTAATAAGTGTTTGCAAACAGTACACCTTGGCTTAAGCATTCTCCAAAGGGGAAGTGTACAAAACATGAGGTCTCCCAGCCAGAGGCTCTGGGAGAAAGAGGTCAGATATTTCAGTGCTTACAAAGAGACAGCCACCAGATTGCTACTAAAGATCTAGGAAATGGAAGGTGAATGTGTCTGCTTGGGCTCTGATCTCTCTATTGAGCAGTGCTAATGTAAATTTCCACCTGTTATGAACGGCAGGAAGTTGCTTGGTGAATCAGCCCAGCGTAGTAGTTGAGAACAAGCATTTTAGAGTCACAAATTAGGGTCCAAATGCTGACTGTCCCTCTAAACCAATCATTGAATCTAGCTAAGTCTTGACTCATTTAACTTTCAGATATGCATAATAATACCTGTCTCACCAGGTTGTCATGATGAATGAAAAGATATATGATAACATGTATAAAAATCATCTAGCATAAGGCATGGCACAAAACAGGTATATAGCAGGCTCTCAACAAAATGTTAGTTTCCTTCCTGTCCAGTTCAATCTGTATTTGGTTTTATAATAGCTATCATTTTCTAACAAACTACTATATTCCAGCAAGGGTCAGGAAACCACCAGGTGGTGGCTTATTTTTGTAAATAAAGTTTTATTGGAACACAGCTATGCTCTGGCTACTTTCTCTGCAATAGTAGAGTCTTTGTGACATAGAACATCTAGCTGCAAAGCCTAAAATATTTGCTATCTGGTCACTTAGAAATAAATTTACTGACTCCTGCCAGTGTGCTAATTTAGATATGTAATTTCCAATCACCAGAGCCTACCAAGGTTTATATTATTATACTTATACGTATAAAGGGATTGAAGCAGAAACAAAAGCTCATCTAGTAAGTCCCAATCCAAAACCATAATGCTGAAGGAAGCTTCAAAGAATGACAGAAGAGTGATTCATTTGTGTGAATTATCCTCGATTTCCCCCCGACCACCTCTGTCTTTTATCTCTCTCAGGCTAAATTTCTTGATTTTCCTGCTGAATTAAATGTTGAATTAAATGTTGCTGTCCAGAAGGGATCCCCCTCCTCTTTTACTTATTTGTTTATTTCTTTCAAAATGGAAGTTGTAATTCCTAAACCCTTTGGAAGACCCTCATGCCTTGACTGATTTCTTAGAAACAATAACTCTGTTTTTAGTTGTACATAGCATGAGGGCCAGTTTTCCAAAAAGGAGAGATTTGTTAAGCTCCTCTGTCTGCTACTTCTCACTTTATCTTCCTCTCACTTACTCACTTTCTCTCCAGGCCAGACTCAAAGAGAGTAGGCTGTTTCCAGGGGCTTTAAAGATTTGCCTGAGACACAATTATTATAGAGCATTTGGCTCTGTGCCCCGCTCAAGTTCAAAACTGTACATTAAATGGCTATGTGCACTCCAGAACCCCAGACCCACCCTCCCAAAGGGCCCCATTTTAGGGATCCAACAACTCTCCTTGCATCAGTGATATTGGATGTCATCTGTGATATTTATTGCATAAATATTAGTTCTTTAAACTGGAAAAAAAAATGAATCTTGCTTAAAAAGATAAGTTGGTGTAGCAGAAAGAGTATAGGATTTGGAATTCTATGACTGAGTTATTAATTCTGAATCAAATAATTACTGCCTGGGCAAGTTATTTCATGTTCTGAAGCCCTCAGCTTTAATAACAGTAAAATACGAACAGTGCTTCCTAACTCACAAGGTTGCCATCATAATTAACTGGCATCTGGTAACTTCCAGGCACAGGATACATGTGAAACTATCTGTGTCACTCATGGTTTACATTGGTAGAAAGTCTCCATCCAGGAGCTTTACACTCAGAGACTGGCCATAGTTAATCATCACTCCCATCTAATGTGTAAAGAAATGGAAGGAGAGGGTCTAGATTTGTTCCAAATCTGCACTTTCCCTATTGTGTGTCATCAAACCAAATCCTGTGATGTATTTCAAACACAAAATAATCAAATTGCTTTGGAAAACACTATAAACTCTCCTCCTCTTGGAGATTTCCAATGAACACAAACACATTAAAGACTCTGGAAACCCTGAAGTAAACAAAGCTGTATAATTTGTTTGGTTTAAAATAGCATTTGGTTTAAAATAGCATTTTCCAAACATGTTTTTCCCTTGCATTAATATTTGCCAACATGTTGTAGATTCCACTTTAGAAAATGCTGCCTATAGTTACAGAGCTAATTAAATCCAAGTCAGGGGTTAGAAATATCTCTATTTCTCAGGCTCGTGTACAGCTTCCCAGACATTATCCGGAAGTCATAAAGTTCCTTCATTGTTACTGTGGACCCTGACAACTGGGTTTTTTGGAAGTTTGCCTTTTTACTTTGGTTGTGCAAACCACACTTTTACATCAATCAAGGATGACTGCAAAGGTGAGGGTTAGGAATGGGGTCTCTGACATGTGAGCCAGTCCATCTGAATTAAACCCCTGCTCCCCTCTGTCTACCTGTGTGAGCTTGAGCTGTTTCCGTTTCCTCATCCCTAAGCTGAAAAAATAAAGGTAGCTACCTCATAGGTCTTGGAGAGAATTCAACGAAATACCCACACAAGATACACATGAAGCAATTCTTGGCACTGATATCTTCAATCAATGTTAGCTGTTATTGAAGCATTTAAACAGCCTCGTTTGAGAAAGAGAAAGTAGACAATGAAAGTATGTTTCCTTGCATGATATCACACAAATTAATTGCTGGAGCAGTGTTAGTTTTTCCTGAGAGTCCAGTTTCTTGCTTCCAATCTTAGAAGCATAGTATCAAACTTTATTGCACTTGACTCATACAGGCTTTTACAATTGTCAGAGAATCCATCTGGCTCCCTCTGACTCAGGCCTCAAACAGCATTCCATGCATTTGAATATCAGCACATTGGCTTGGAAAAGATTGCCAAAACTACCTAGTCTTGCTATGCCAAATATTTGACACACATATCAACACTCCTTCACTTTGGTACCTATGGCATTCATTGCTAAGCCATCACAGCACTTTTTCCCCTTGAGTCCAAAGGAGGCCATGGAGTCTTTCTCAACACAGTGCTGGATAGCCATGTCAGCTCACTGAGGTTAACATGTAAACTGAAACTGAACTGCTTTCCCAAACCAATTCAACCTCTCAATCAGTGCTTGAACCACCTCTACAGTATTACTGTCTATTTTTTCATCTGTCCGATGTTGTGAAGCTCCCCTATTGAGAGAAGCCACAGAGGAAGAGAGAAAAAGAGAATAGATACTAACAGTTGGATAGCATTTACAATCCTATTATTCCATTCACTGTCTCCAACAACCTTGGAAAGATCCTGATTTTACAGCTCAAGAAGCCACAATTCAGAAAAGTTATAGGACTTTCTCTAACGCTTCCCAGCAGGTAAGCAGGATTTGATCTCCTGTATTTCTGCTCATCACAATGCCTCCTTAAGAATTTTCAAAGTCTTTCAAGGCTACATCTCTGGCATTGGGTAGCTAACAACAGCTTCACAGAAGTCACCATGTCACAGAGCCCTTGTCAGAAGGTCTCTTATTTAACGTTGAGGTATGAGCCAGTCTGTAAACCTTCCTAGATAAATCTCTGATCTCTTCACCTTGGCTCAAGAGCTCAAGAACCAGCTTCTAGTACTTTTGAAAGAGTCAACTAGATTTCCTAAAATTCTGGACGAAGGCCAGAGGAGGTCATTGTTCCATTAGGAAATGAACTGAAATTTATGCTTGAAACAATTTTTCCAGAATTTTACAGGAACCTATATTGTTGCCACTTGGTCGGACCCACTTTTTATTTTCCTTTCTGTCTAGGTAAGGAATAGGAGAGAGAAAGCAAGTGCTCTGCAGAATTTTTATTTCAAAAATTGAAACCAGACCACACCAGGGCAGTCTGTGGTCTGAATGTATCAATGGATCTAGTCATATTTCATCTGAGCTTTTCTTAGGTATACTAAACCACAAATATGAATCTCATTATTGTGTCTGGATGGAAATATTTTATGGATTAAGATTTGTGAGCTTAATTTGGTTGGTAGTGAAACTTCTGTTTGGGGGATGGGAAGACAGAAGCCACAAAGCACCACCAGTGTTTTAGCCAAACAACTAAAGAAAGACACAGTATTGGTGGGGGGGGGGGGAGGGAGTGCTGTACTTAATATTGGCTACTTGACATGGGTCCGAAATGAAATCCAAATTTAAGTTGAGCAGAAATATTGCCAAATTAGCGGTAGACCACAGGTCCCTAGAACCAAAGAGTCAGGGGCTAGGGGCACACAATCTTGCTTATTTGACGAGAGAGTGGATGTGACCTGCCCAAGGTCTCACAGCAAGAGGCTGGCAGGACTGTGCTGCGGAGCTCATCTCCTAGCCCTTTAGTCCACTGCACTCCCCACCACATGGTCCCAGGAGAGCCTCAAATCTCTGGGAGCTGAAAAATAAAAGTCAGAATTCAAAAGGAGAGAGTGATCTAAATTTAACCAACAATGAATACTGCAAGAAAATTGGGAGAATGGATAATAACCCAGGATGCTTCATTCACATTGAAACCAGAATTTTACACTGAGTATATCACAGGCCTGGTCGAGTTCATCTCCTGCCAAATGTCTAGTTGAGTTGACCTTGATCGTAGAGAAGGTTTATCTCAAAGCAGATAGTACTGGGCTCTCAAGAACCCTTGAGGTATTGACTGGAATCTCATGGGAAGGAGCCCACAGCGTCTTGGTCAATTTTGTAACCCCTGTGCTTAGTGTGGTATCTGGCACACAGTACATACTCACTGAATAACTGAGCAAATAAAAATGAACTAATTCTGGGAGTGCAGCTATGATGAATTCCTTGATACATCTTGTCTTAGAAGAGATCATAGGAGAACTAATTCCGTTAGGGCTATCAGGAAAACAAGAGTATTTGTTCTTTCATTAATTCCATGAATATGTCTGCTATGTGTAAGTTCAAATCAAGAAATATATTGAGCGTTATTTTATGTAAACATAAACATATTGTGCTTTCACTATGCTGTAGACACTGAGCTTGGTGTTGGGTATTAGAAGATGAATGACTCAGATATAGTTTCTGCCTTCATGGAGCTTAAAGATTACATACAATCTAAATCCTTACGGTCTGACATAAATACAAGATAGAATTGGCTTATATTCTAAAAGAGGAAGATACACATACATAATAAAGTCACCCAAAGTCAATTTTTAGAATGACACATGATGGAAATAATATCAAATTAAGTACTCAGAGAATTCAGAAAGAAAAAAAAAAAACAAGAAAACTTCTAATAACAGATGATTTTTTGAGCTCTATCTTGAAGGACAAATAGATTTGTCCACTCAGAGATGGCAAAGGGGCTCTTGAGCAGCCTTCAACGGATCTGGTACCCTCTCCCATTGATAACTGAGATATGATCGTGTCTCCAAAGATTTTCTCTTTTGAGCTGGGTGTTTGAAAGTAATGGAAGCAATGCTTGGGACTGGTCTTGAGCCATAACTTTTTCCCTTGGCCCTCAGCACAAAATGCTGTATAAAATCGTGGTTCAGAGCACTTACTTTGGACTCAGATGGACTTGTGTTCAAATCCTGACTCTACTTAATGAATATCTGAACTTACATAAGCCACTTAACTATTCTCTGCCTCATTTTCCTCACCTTCAAACTGAGAATAAAGATAGTGCTTCATATTATTTTTGTGAGAATTTAAAGTTGGAAATATAAAATGCTTACTGGCAAAATAAGCATGCAGTGAATGGTAGTTGATGATATTTTTATTACTTTTGTTATCACTGTTATGATTTCAGCCTCTTCCTTATCTTCTCAATCAATATTTGGTGGTTTTAATCATTTCCTCCCCCAGGAAGTCCTCTGGGAACTTCCAAGCTCAGAGTGACACTTCTTTCTTCAATTCCTTCATTCAGACCAGCACTGCCACTGAACCCTGCATTGTATTTTCTAGTTTCTGAGATTTCTGGAAACAGAGAGTAAATCCTTAGTCTGCCTCATCTCCCTAACAATCAGCACACTGTGTAACCCATAGTAAGTAAACAGAAAGTGGCTCTTAACAGAATCTTAACACTTACACTCTATTAGCTTGAGAGTATGTGCCATGTTCCCAATCTGCAGTGACACTTAAGAACAGCACAAATATTAAATCCAGAGTACATGGATTTTAAAATCAACTGCATTTGTGAGCTGTTAGGAAGAAATTATGAGCTTTATAAAATTAGAACATGCTGATCTTCTTCATTGTTGTATCCTTCATGGTTAACTCAAGGCTTGGCAGATGGTAGGTATTTAACAAATATGTACTGAAAAGATGTATAGTTGGATGGATGAATGGATGGATGGATGGAAGGAAGGATGGATTGATGGATGGATGGATGGATGGATGGATGGATGGATGGATAGAAAATTGAAGAAACCTTACAGGGCCAAGAAACCTGGAAATCTCTTAACACAGGGTCTCTCCAAGATCCTATTGGTGATATTTTGCTCTGGGAACCTTTACAATGACCTCAGACTAAGAATTACTAGAAGCCTTCCATATGCATCTATTTTTTTTTAATTTTTTAACATTTATTTATTATTGAGAGATAGAGAGACACAGAGTGTGAGCAGGGAAGGGGCAGAGAGAGGGGAAGACACAGAATCTGAAGTAGGCTCCAGACTCTGAGCTGTCAGCACAGAGCCCAACATGGGGCTCGAACCCACGAACTGTGAGATCATGACCTGAGCTGAAGTCGGTTGCCCAACCAACTGAGCCACCCAGGTGCCCCCATATGCATCTATTTTTGAAGCGCTCTCAGTAGCCTGGGAGAACCAATAAACCTCAATCAAATTCATTGACCAAGAGGGAGGATCTCTGGGTTTTAATATAAACTTTACCACTAATTAGCTGCTGATCTTCTCTGGTGTTTCTGTTTAGTTATTCCCTTTCACAGCATGCCCTACCTTTAATTATTCGGATGTGGCTGCCTGGAGTGATGTATTCATAACATTTCTGAAGTAGGGCTCTGCAGAAATGTATAGGTGTTGATCAGCAATGCCTGCCACGTATACTAGAAGGATGTGTCGGTGCCACAGATTTGCCACCCCAGGACTCAGTGATCCTCCCAAGTTGCTTCTAAGCCTTGCTCCACTCTGATTTTGACTCTATAATCTGATGTCTGTCTGTGTCTATGGAAAATGCTGAGAACCTGAGCCAACCATTTCCCGTCAGGAGTGATGTCTTAAAAGACTAAACCACAAGCAGCCTGTTCTGGAGAAATCCCTGGCGGAGCATCACGGACAACCATCCCAGTAGCAGCACTGCCTCTTGGCCAGAGTACTGACCTCCCAGAAAAAGAGCTCCACCCTAGGCTCACAGAATTGTTTTTCTTGCTACTGAATGGGAATAGATCAGGAGGAAAACCCGAGCTATCTCCTAGGCCTCCTCACTCCCCTGAGGATTTCAGAATATCCCTGTCACTTGACAAACTGAAGTACTAACAGTGATTCAATTTCAAGGAAAAAGCAATCATCATTTTGCAAAAGGGGGCTCCTCCACATTCCTTTACGAATCTTTCATCCTTCAGAGACTAACCTTTCACTAACTGCCTTCTCTAAACAAAGGACACAAATCACCACACAATAACAACATACATTAGTTACTGAAATCTCTCTCCTGTTAGGCATTATCCTAAGTATTTTCATAGATTATCTCATTTAATCCCATTGTCTCCCAGATAGAGTTGAAAGAACTTTATTGTAGGGTTGGTATTCTTGTTACCATTTTACAAACAAAAAAGTTGGGGCTCAGAGAGGCAGTGTTACATATCCAAGGTCATAGTTACTAGATGGAGCCATGTGAAGTTGCCTCTGTCCAACCATTTGTGACCTACAAAAATGCGGCAATGCCTTACGGGCCAAATTGATAGCAAGTGGCAGAACCAGGGTTCAATAGTATCTGACTGATTCTAGAACAGATATTCTCAAACATAGCACAGACCCTCCTTGGATAGTTGTCAATTTTAGTGTTTATCATTTTCCCCTGTAACTATCTGTTTACATGTCTGTTTCCTTTACTGGACCATGAACTCAATGAGAGCAAGAATTACTGTCATGGGTCTCTGAAACACCTCACTCTCCTTTGGAATATTTTAGCACTCATTCAGTTCATCTCTGTTGAATGCAGGAATGAGTAAGTTTTTAAATGAATTAATTCTCAGGCCTCTGGGATGATTGCTGGCTCCAGTAGCATCCGAATTG
This sequence comes from Leopardus geoffroyi, assembly GCF_018350155.1. Taxonomy (NCBI): domain Eukaryota; kingdom Metazoa; phylum Chordata; class Mammalia; order Carnivora; family Felidae; genus Leopardus; species Leopardus geoffroyi. The sequence continues at coordinate 75,121,877 of NC_059342.1, read as the reverse complement.
GGCACTAGTTAAGCCACCGTGCTATCTGAGTGGATAAATGCTTTTCAGTGCTGGAATTCAAACACCTAGGGCTTGGAGGTGCTTTGGTTTGGCAGTCAGAGCTCTCTTAATTCTTTGAAGACAGGTTGTGCTGGCCTCACTCAACTGTAAGGATCAGATGTCCTCGGAAAAAATCCACACTTAAGGCTGTTTCCTGGCTCCTCTCTCTTCCTGACACATTCCAAGAAGGAATTTATGGATGTTGGGAAGGACAAGGGGTGAAGAATTTCTAGAACCTTTAAGAACGCCCATGTAAGCAGCTCCATGCTTAACTGACTGTGCACAATAAAATCTCTTGCCTGTAAGCAAGAAGAAAAATTTGGTGCGAGCTGCCTCATATGTTGCCAAAATGATGTGGAAAGAGATTCATCTGCATTTCTAAACAGTAGGAATCCTCCTCGTTGCCCCCAGCCTAGGTATTTCATGTATGTGCCTAAGTCAACAAGATAGATATATTCTGTGAGCCACTAAAAATTAAGTCATAAGTAACGAATTCTGAAATGTGATTCTAGCCAGTTGGAAGTTTAATCTTTATCTAAAAATGAAATTGTTTATTCTCCAGCTGTGACCAGGAAAGAATTCAAAGATTGTTGATTCCTTCATCTAACAACGGTCTTTGTCCTGTGGTGAGGTGCCTAAAAATAACTGATAGTTTATGTCATGCTGCTTCCAAAAGGTTAGCTACCAAACAGCTCTACTTGGGGATGGGGTAGGGACAGATCTGATAAACAGACAAGAGGCACTTTAAAGTATAAAATTATTGTCCAAAAAGTCCTTGGGATATGGCTCCCATGATACCGACCGTGGTTTCCCCATCTATTAAATGAAGTGTTACATCAGAGTAAAGTTCTGAATAAAAATCTGTAATGCCAAACTCTGGAAAATGATCCTACACTGGCAACATCTAATACCAAATAAGTTGAAATAAGAACTAATTTTTATATTTTAACAGTAATGAAGTCCTAATGGTTTAACGCCCTCCCCCACTTAAAAGAAAAAAAAAGCTTCAGGACCATTATTTTTATCTTTTTAAATTTTGAGAGGGAGGAGGCAGGTACCATAAATATGCCAGGTATTTGGAGACCAAGGGACTGAAGACAGAAGCCTGTGTTCTACCTAGTCCCCTTAGCAGAGGACACTGAGCTATTAGACATCTATTCTTAGAGAGATGCAACACTGCTTCCTGGGCTTAGTGCCAACTCTTCACATTGACCTTTCATGTACTCCTTACTATCATTCTACCAACTCCATGTGCTTGCCCCTTTCTGCTCCCCCTAATGTTGTTGACATGCCCAGGAGAACTAACCTTCAGTATTCCATACCCTTTACCCTACCTTTGCCTCTATCAGGGAGCCACAAAGGGAAGCATCTGTTATTACTGTCATCTTTTTTTTAGTTAAATGCTTCTTTCTTTATTTATTTACTTAAAACATTTTTAGTGTTTATTTCTTTTGGGAGAGAGTGAGCGAGCAAGTAGGGGAAGAACAGAGAGAGAGGAAGAGAGAGAATCCCAAGCAGGCTCTGGGATGCCAGCACAGAGCCCAACGTGGAGCTCAATCCCACAAACATGAAATCATCACCTGGGCCAAAATCAAGAGTCAGACGCTTAACTGACTGAGCCACCCAGGCGCTCTTATTTATTTATTTATAAAAAGAGAGAGAGAGAGAGACTGAGAGAGGGACAGAGACAGAGGAAGTATCCCAAGCAGGCTCCAGGCTGTCAGTGCAGAGCCTGATGTGGGGCTCAATCCCAGAAACCTTGAGATCATACCCTGAACCAAAATCAAGAGTCAGATGCTTAACCAACCCAGCCACCCAGGCACCTCTACTGTCAACTTCTTTATTCTCCTTATCAGCCATGCATCCCAACTTTTTTGCCTTTTCTCTGTTCCCTTTCTAAACCTCCACAGGCTTCAGATTCTACCCACCTACTACAGTGATATCCATCCACTTTTCAAAATGCCACCCATCCTTCAGATCCATCTCAGATGGCATTTCTTTCAAAGTGTTTTACTTAAGCCCCTCACAAAAGTGCAGCCTCCCTCCACTTTAAACATGAATAGAGTTAAGCCGGCCAATCTCTGTTGTTACCTATTATATTACTATAATCATGATGTATCTCTCTGATTCTCTCATCCTTTCTAGATGCAAAATTTTCTTTCTGATCCATTCTCTATTTGACCAGTGTTATTACTGCTTCTATTATTATTAGCCACTATATGTAAAGTACCTACTGTGTGCCAGACACTATGCTAGTGGCTTAACATACATCTAACTTCATCCCAAAACATGATGAAATAGATATATGTATCAGAATGTAGGGGATGAGGCAAGTGAGGCTCAGGAGAAAGTGAATGTCCACAGTAGCAGCTACTAAGTGGAAGAGCTGGATTCTAATGTAGGTCCATTTCCGAAGACCAAGCTCTTTCTCTCACACCCAGCTGCTTCATCAACAGAATAGTTTATATTACTGAAGTAAATGGACTGAGTCCCCTCAAAAACTTTGGGACAGAGTAGTGTTGGGTCAATAGAAGAAGAGCCATAAATTATCTTTGTTTGACAAGTTCTAGCATCTTCCAAGAAAAGGGTGAGGCAGAGCAGGACAAGATGTTAGGCATGGCCAAAATGGTCCCTAGAGTAGCTAGTCTTTGGTTTCACTTGAAGAGAAGAAACTCATAGAGAACTTGGGGCTCTAAGGGATGCAGAAAGAGGAAGAAGAAAAAACTTCCTATCCCAAGGTAGAATGGAGGGTGGGAGGGAAGGATGCTAACCTGAGGCAAGATGGATGTCCCTTCAGATTTGAGGAGGACAGTAGCCATTAAGACCACATGTACCTGGATATGTTTGAACATGTAAGGTCCAAAAATGTAATGGAAATTATAATCACATACATATTTGCTTGTGTTTAGAAGATGCCATCTTCTCTCACTAGTCTCCTTCCTCAGGTACTACCTGACGTACTAACCCATCTTCATTAAACGGGACACGTATCAACATCATATAGTGCCTCTTTGACCTCTCTGAGCTTCAGTTTTCTCATTTGTACCATGGACTTACTACCACTAAGCACCCCTCTAAACCAATACTGCTCAGTAGAACTTCCCTGAAACAATGGAAGTGTTCTTTATCTGCACCGATGTTATGGTCACTGGCCACATGCCATTGTAAAACACTTGAAATGTGAGCATTATAACTGAGGATGGAAATTTTAATTATATTTCATTTTAATTCATTTTATTTTTAACATCCACTGGTGACTAGTGGCTACCATATTGGACATCACAGCTCTAGACCAATGAATTCAAAATTTTCTACTTCTTCTTGAACCTTCTATCTTATGGGGAAATGTTTATGGTAGTTTTTCTCCCCCTCCAGATTAATTATGTTTTGAGAAATTAACAGGAATGGAGGGACCTAAGGGGTCTCATAAAAAATAGTGTGCAGGAGTTCATTTGGCTCCAAAAATTGCTTTTGATAAAGACACACAGTGAAGTTTGATCTGTGTGTACTTTTCTGCACCCAGAATATATGCTGAGACAGAATAAAGACCTGGGCAACGCTTGGAAATAGCCCATTTGTCCTAAATGTGTGACCATAACAATCTATGATTGAGCCAGTGCAAAAGCTGTGTCTCTTCCTGTTGCTCTCCTTTGAAAATATCGATGCTAATCAGATCCTTTAATCTTAAAAGATTGATAGACCCATACGTATATTTATACCCATATGTCCCAAAGCATATTTGTCTGGGATCTCTGAGAAATCTCCACTTCCGTGCAGAATTTTTATCCCTGTTTAAAAAAACAGATTGGTGTATGCCAGGGTAGGGATTTCAAGAGTTGAAAGAAAGCAAATTCTAGGCAAATTATTCATTGAAGTCCATACTTTTCACTACAGAAGCTTCCCTTTGATGAGCTCCTGCTGCTGACAAAGATTGTGCCATCCCCACTACCTGCATTATCTCATGCACTTTTCACAACAATCCTTTGAGGAAACTGTATCACATTTTAACAACGAAGTGACTCTGGCTTAGGATAGTAGATAACACTTTGCCCAAGAAAGAGAAAGGTGAATGGTGACTCAAACCCAAGACAGTTTGTCTACAAAACCTGTGTTCTTCAACACGAGTCTGCATTCCAATGCCTTGGAGCGTCCTATATTCTCAAAGAAGCCCTTTCTGTTGGAGAGTTCCAAGTAGAAAAATATTTCTCCTGTTGTGCTGAAATTTGCCTTCTTGTAACCAGCCCTCCTCCCCACCCCCAACATAAACACACATTGACTCTTGTTCTGTCACTGAGGGCACAAGGGACTAGCCAGTTCCTGCTTCCCTAGGATTTATACATGGTCATCCTGTCTTTCTCAGCCCTGGCTTTTTCAACTACAAGATAAACACACACAGGTCCACACTCATTCCTCCTACAAGATCCTTTCCAGACTTTCCGTTGCCTGATCACTTCCTATAAAGATAATAATCTGCCTGTGCTTTTTAAAGAGTCTCTACAGAGTGAGTCGTTCATTCTGAAAATTTAAAAGCCCTACTCTCAGAGCATGATCCTTCATACCTAACCTAAATGTCACCAACTGGAATCTAAAGTAATTATCCCTAGGTCTATCCTCAAAGGAGGCATTAACCAGCCAGTTGTCTGCAAGAGAATATTTTACATTTTTAAAGGTTATTCTTTGCTCCCTATTTTCCTCTCTGGTGTAAATATTTCCAGTTCTAGAAAATTTATCTTCATAAGGTTTATCTCCTCCCCCCTCAGCAATTTCTGCAGTTCCTCTTTCATCTAGATCCAGGTGGCTGCAGAGTTTAAGACAGGATTCAATGTGGAGGTCAAGCTTAAGTTTAAGCAAAGGGAATCTAGTGCCCTGAACTCATGCTAAGTTTTGTTCTTAGGAATGCAAGAAATAGGGGCTACTTTTTAAAGTGTGCCTGATGCCATGCCGGGTACTTTCTGTACAGAATTCTAATCCATACTTCCCTCTGGAAAGACTCCAACTCCCATTTTACCAATAAGATCATGGTTTAGGGAGGATAAATAGGTTGGCAAAGTTACAGAGCTAGTGAGCGACACTGAACCCAGGTGTGTCTAATCCCAAAGCCTGGGTGTTTTCCTCCACACTGGAGATGTAATGGGTCTTTTCTAAAGTACAAAAAAAAATCCACCTGCCCTCAGACCACCATGAGCCAGTGGGAAATACACAACCCTCAAGAATCACATTTCCTTCCTCCAAACAATGTGGTGTTTGCTGTGCCAGTACACGGCTCTTACATACACGGTGAAAAATCCTCACTCAACCCATACTCTGGTCATTATTACCCTAGACTCATTGCCTCAGAGTCTCAACCAGCAATTCTAATGGCCTTTTAGATGGAAATTTAAGTCATTTAGCAACACACAAAAAAAGCATTGGATAAAAGTCCAAAAGCATTTCAAGCTTGGCCCATGGCCCTTCCTCATAAAAAAAAAAAAAAAAAAAAAAGAAGAGGCTAAGAATTGATGGGAAGGGGGTGGAAGGAAGGACTTTGTGGAAGGCAAAGAGAGTTAAAGCGATTGCAATAGAGTGTGCAATTAATGAATATTTGTCCAGTAAACAAATAAAATGGGCTATGCTGGTTTAAAAGAAAAGAACTTGCCAAGTTTCTCTTCTTCATAATAATTTTTATTCAGTGAGCTGGCCTACACCACAGATCCACAAATTCTTATTTAGGAAACTAATTTGAATAAGAAAGCATACTCAAAAGAAGTGTTTGCTTCCTTTTTTTGTTGCTGTTGTTTTTGTTTTTTGTTTGGTTTTGCCTAACCAGGGGGTAGATGCCCTAAGTAGATGTTACATGGATAGTTGGTAAAATATCAAGCATGAATATAATTAGGCTGTGGTGGGGATGTGTGGATAGGAAGTTCTTGATTAAATGCATAGCCAATGAGGTGCCTGGGTGGCTTAGTCAGTTGGGCATCAGACACTTGATTTCAGCTCAGGTTATGATCTCACCTTTGGTGAGGTCATCCTTCCTGACAGGGCAAAGCCCACTTGGGATTCTTTCTCTTTCCCTCTCTCTCTGCCCCTCCCCTGCTCACACTCTCTCCCAAAATAAATAAATAAACTTTAAAAATAAATACATAAATAAATAAAGTGCATAGCCAGTGTTTTCTAGCTCCCCAGACCCCTGCTCAGTCCTACAGAATGCTTCTTAGTTCCATTTTCCCTGCCATAATCCCTCTCCAGATTTTTGCAAAGACTTTCTGTTGTCATGCAGGACGCAATCACGTGGTATCATGTTGATGCATCCTATCATGGGGATAAGACCTTTCTGGAAAAAAAAAAGTTAGAAAACCTCCATAGGATTATCATTCTAAATACTACATCTAATTGACATAAATAGCTAACTCTGAATGAGCAAGTAAGAGAGTAACATGGGTAATTGAAAAATGCCAATTTGTGAAATGACTGATTAAAAGCCAAATAGCCCTCAACTATTTTCTTGAACTACATTTAGGTGTATTTCCTAATTAAAGAGGAGTATGAATGACTTCATGCCCTGTATATATCGTTCCCACATGCATCCATAGCATGTTTAGGCCGATATTATAACCACCTGAGGTTTAACCATGTCTCCCTATCCATTCAATAATTTCTCAGGGCGCCTGGATGGCTCAACTGGTTAAGCGTCCAACTCTTGGATCTCGGCTCTGGTCATGATCTCACAGTTTGTGAGTTTGAGCCTCACATCAGGCTCTGCACTGACAGCACGGAGCCTGCTTGTGATTCTCTCTCTCCCTCTGTCTCTCTATCTCAAAATAAATAAATTTAAAAAATTATTTAAAAAATAATTTCTCAAAGACCTTTGACAACAACCCTTTCCTCCACTATGTTGATTAGCTGTACTTATAAATAGTCATAAGACAGATGAATAAGACAATTTAGCAAGGTAAGAACTGCCTCACAATAGCATACTCTCCTCCATACTCTGTTGGTACCTAATGCTTTTCACTCTCTAAGGCTCAGTTCAAATTCTGTCCTTTCTAACTATCACTCTTTTGACAATTATTTTTATTTTTTTCAAATTTCATAAGCAGTTATACCTATATCACAATATCAGTAATTTGCTTTCCTTCTTGCTTTGTTCCTTAAGTACTAAATGTGTGATTCCATTTTATTTATAATCTATTGTTAAGGCCTCTGAGGGTAGGCAGTTGGTCTTATGTTTATTTCTACCTCTACAGAACTCTGATTATTGTAGAAAACTCAGTGTATTAATCTGCTTGGGCTATTATAACAACATACCATAGATTGTTATTTTGGCTTAACAACAAAAATTTATTTTCTTTTTTCTTTTTTTTAATCAATGTTTATTTATTTTTGAAGGAGAGAGAGACAGAGCATGAGCAGGGGAGGAGCAGAGAGAGAGGGAAACATAGAATTTGAAGCAGGCTCCAGGCTCTAAGCTGCCAGCACAGAGCCTGATGCGGAGCTCAAACTCACAAACTGTGAGATCATGACCTGGGCTAAGTCGGATGCTTAACCAACGGAGCCACCCAGGCGCCCCCCAAAATTTATTTTCTTACATGTTCTAGAGAATAGATGTCCCAATTCAAGGTGCTGGAAGATTCAGTTCTGGGGAAGCCTCTCTTCTTGGCTTGCAGATGGCTGCCTTCTCACTGTGTCCTCACATGACCTTTCCTCTGTGCACGAGCAGAGAGAAAGAGAGAGAGGGAGACAAGAGGGAGAGATCTGTCATCTGGTGTCTCTTCCTTTTCTTATAAGGACAAGAGCACCAGCAGAGTAGGGACCCACCCTGATGATCTCATTTAAACTTAATTACCTCGCTAAAGCCCCATCACCAAATATAGTCTTATGGGTGGTTAGGGCTTCAATATATGAATTTGAGGGGAGACGAGGACAAGATTTAGTCTATAACACTCAGTAAGACTAGTACAAGTACTTGTAGACTGGATAAAACATTAGAGGCTGGTGGGCATTCTTTCTGAGCCATCTCTTGCCCTTGATCATGGTTTGAACAACTGGTTTAGAAACATTGTGTCAGATTCTTCACACAAAAAACCTGACTTTTTAAGTCTTTAGAAATAAATCAAGGAAAAGAGAAACAGAGGCTCAAAAGAGGTAGAGTATACTATTCCTACAGCTGCATAACTAGTAAGAAGCTAGGCTGTAATTGAAACTCACCTTGCCTTCTGGCATTCATCGTTTGAACCTCTGCCTCCCAGAGCAGAGAGAACCAGTGGATGCTGCTCAATGCAGATTGGAGGATCAATAATAAGGGACAGGAATTACTGAACATCTACTGGGATGATGACCTTCATATCAATACAAGGACTCAGTGGGCTCCTCTAGTAAATATTGAAGGGATCCGTAAATCCATGAAATATTTCTACTTAATATTTTTACTGATATCATTACTTTAACCCTCACTTTAGCCATTCACTGTATAGAAAGTAACATAGGACAAAGAAAAGTTACATGACTTACCCAGAGGCACAGAGCTAGAGCTGAGATCAAAACCCAGGTCTGGTCTATAATATTCCAAATTTTTGTCCTACTGTCTATTCTCAGCTGTCTCCCTATACTTCCAGAAGCTGAAAAGTGAGTGAATCATGCCTTCAAGATTGCAATATTCTTTTATTTTTTATAAAAAAAATTTAACATTTGTTTTTGAGAGAGAGAGAGAAAGAGAGAGAGAGAGAGTGCAAGCAGGGAGGGGCAGAGAGAGAGAGGGAGACACAGAATCCCTCTCGGGCCCAGAGATGTCAGCACAGAGCCCCATGCAGGGCTTGAACTCACAAACCATGAGATCATGACCTGAGCCAAAGTTGGATGTTTAAGTGACTGAGCCATCCAGGCGGCCCTGCAATATTCTGTTAGAGACCAGTTTGTATCAGCACTACGGTGAATACTGAAGGAATATCAGGAGAACTTCAAACACAGGAGATAGAAAATCACAATTCACTTGGAATGATGATATTCAATAGATTCAATCAGTAATAGAACTAACACACTTGTTGTTTTCCCTTATTGTAGAAGAGAATTCCTTCAAGAAGATCAGGAACAAACTGATCTGGATTCTACTCTGTGCTTCCACATCCCCACTTCTGCCTGAGAGTGAGACACCCTAAGATCCAAGAACACAGAAACACCCAGCCAAACCCACCTCCACCATGGGGGCCATGGTGATGTTGGCGGGCATCTTCTTAGCTTTGCTTACCCTCACTACTGAAGGTGGGGTCCTCAAGAAGGTCATCCGGCACAAGCGACAGAGTGGGGTGAATGTCACTGTGCCCGAGGAACACCAGCCAGTGGTGTTTAACCATGTCTACAACATCAAGCTGCCAGTAGGTTCCCAGTGCTCAGTGGATCTGGAACCCGCTAGTGGGGAGAAAGACCTGGCCCCACCACCATCAGAGCCCAGTGAAAGCTTCCAGGAGCACACAGTAGACGGGGAAAATCAGATCGTCTTCACACACCGCATCAACATCCCCCGGCGGGCCTGTGGCTGTGCCGCGGCTCCTGATGTCAAGGAGCTCCTGAGCAGACTGGAGGAGCTGGAGAATATGGTGTCTTCCCTGCGGGAGCAGTGCACCACGGGAGCAGGCTGCTGTCTCCAGCCCGCTGAAGGTACGCCCAGCGCCTCACTGTCCAGATGGGAGAAATGATGGGCGTGGCCAGATCCATCAGTTGTTTCCAAAGGGGTTCCCTGTGGGAACTAGCCTCACAAAGTGTTCATTGAAAAGAGATTTTATGGTCAAATAAATGTGGAGAATGTAACCATCTCTGTTCTGCTCTTGGAGAGTCTTGATGACAAATGTTTCTCAGAGGAGTTTCTAGGCTTCTGAGAAGTCTTGCTTGGAAAAATCTTGTTCCATTTTAATGGCTAGTTTCTAACACTTATTTGACCACAGGATCTACACACTCTATCTCAAAACCTATGAGCATATTTATGAAGTTTCTGTCCCAAGATCACTCCCTGAAAGGTGCTGATATGGCCCCATCACCTCCTTGTACAGGCATGGAAACTAAGGTCCAGAAGGAGGATGGGATTCCTCAAGGTCCTGCCACCAGTGGCTGAGGTAGGACTTGAGCCACGATATCCCACACCCTGGTGTTTTTACAAAGACACAGTTCTGTTTATGGTGGTACTAAATCTGGGAATTGGAAAATAATCTTTCAGTATAATGGCAACTCCAATGACGATCACAATATGCATTGAGCCCCTTTATGTATCAGGCACTGTAACTCATTATCTCATTGAACCCTCCCAACAACCCTCTGGAGTATGGTTTAATACTCCCATTCTACAGATCTGACAACTGAGATTCAGAGAAGTTAACCAACTGGCACAAAAAGGGCACCAAGAGTAATAACAGGGAGGAGCTCTGAGTGTGCCTGTGGTCTCCAGAACTCACACTCCCCCCATGATACCCTGTCTCCAGGGCATCCCCTTTGTCAGGAATTTTGCCACTTCCAAATTGTGTTCATCTCTACTCCCTAGAGCTGACAGAGCACAGAGCACCGGGCCTTTAAGTAGCTTCAAATCAGAGCTGAACCTCTTTATTGCTGCCACTCAGAAAAAATTACCAGAAAGCACTTTGATAAGGTATTTCAAGAGTAGTCCTAATTGAGGTGCCTGGGTGGCTCAATCAGCTAAGTGTCTGACTCTTGATTTTGGCTCAGGTCATGATCTCACAGTTCATGGGTTTGAGCCCCGTGTTGGGCTCTGCGCTGATAATGTGAATCCTGCTTGGGATTTTCTTTCTCTCTGCCCCTCTACCACTCATTCTCTCTCTCTCTCTCTCTCTCTCTCTCTGTCTCTGTCTCACTCAAATTAAGTAAATAAAACTTTATTTATTTATTTATTTATTTATTTATTTATTTATTTATTTTACAATGCATATGTATTTATTAAAATTTGGAAGGAAAGTAATATAAGGATTAAATGGTACTTCGTTATTTTAATTTCTATTTATTTGACAATTAGCAACCTTAGACATATTTCAATATGTATGTTTAACAGTTATATTTTTTTAATGAATAAAACATTTTTTTAAAAAAGAGTAGGCCTAGGGGCGCCTGGGTGGTGCAGTCGGTTAAGCGTCCGACTTCAGCCAGGTCGCGATCTCGCGGTCCGTGAGTTCGAGCCCCTCGTCGGGCTCTGGGCTGATGGCTCGGAGCCTGGAGCCTGTTTCCGATTCTGTGTCTCCCTCTCTCTCTGCCCCTCCCCCGTTCATGCTCTGTCTCTCTCTGTCCCAAAAATAAGTAAACATTGAAAAAAAAAAAATTTAAAAAAAAAGAGTAGGCCTAATCACCGTAAGTGGAGAGTACTATAGGGCAGGCTCTAGGTTTCCAAGGCAAAAAAAAAACAATTTTCTTTATACACAAATTACTTTATATTCAATATCTATCGATTCCCTGGAAAATGCAAATGGGAGTTACACAACAGGGTTAATGCCAAAGACTGGGTTGAAATAATTATTCAGTGTGGTGCTGTCCAGTAGAAATATGAGCCAGATATGTATTCTTAACTCTTCAGTAGTCACACTAATGATATGAAAAAGGAACAGGTAAAAATAATTTCAATCAACTGTTTTATTTAACTCAGTGTAGCCAAATTATCCACTTTTCAGCCTGGAATCAATACAAAATTATTAATACAAAAAAAAAGGATATTTTATATTCCCTTCATTAAGCTTAGTCTTTGCAATCCTGTATGTATTTAACTTCCTTAGCAACTCTCAGTTCAGACTAGCCACAATGCAATTAATACCCACGTGTCTAGTGGCTACCATACATGAAAACATATATTTAATTCTTACCTTTCCAACCATTTTATTAATTGCCTTGCTCCCTGCTGTAGAGCGTAAACCCACATACCAACTTGAGTCAACCCCAAAATCTCTGCAGGAGAAAATCACAATGAGAACAACAGTAGGTTCATAAGGTCCTCACTTAACCCTGATAAACCCGAGGGAAGTGCTCTTGGTACCACTTGACCGATGAAGAAACTGATCTTCAGAGCATCTAAGTGTCTTTCCAAATGCGGCACAGCTATTGAGCCAGAATCAGAATTCAGAGTTCAGTTCAACAAATATTTCTTGCGTGAAACAATTGTTCTCTTATGTGCTTGACCTTGGCTAGGTGCGGGAAAAATAACATGGCCCAGCATAACCTGTTCCACAAGGCAGTAGTTTGTAATCACTGGGGTCCTGGGAATACGTAAAAATTCGATAAAAACTATAGATCCTCCCCCAGGGAGATGGGGGGAACACACACACACACACACACACACACACACACACAGAGATACGCACATTAACACACAATCTTGCATGTGAGTGTACAATTTCAGAGAGTACAGATTACGAATTCGTGCCTACTCTAATTGGATGCCAGTCCCCTCTGATTTCACACACTAAGCAACTAGTTTTCAAGCCAGTTGGAGCCTGAGGGTGCCACCCTCTTCTGGCTGAATTTGAAGCTGGGCTTGACAGGTGGTGACCTGGAAACCAGCTGCTTACAATCAGCCGCCTGCCTCTTCTCTTCTTGTAGGCCGCCTGGACACCAGGCCCTTCTGCAGTGGCCACGGGAACTTTAGCACGGAAGGATGCGGCTGTGTTTGTGAACCCGGCTGGAAAGGCCCCAACTGCTCTGAGCCTGAATGCCCAGGCAACTGTCACCTGCGGGGCCAGTGCCTTGACGGGCAGTGCGTCTGCGACGAGGGCTTCACTGGGGAGGACTGCAGCCAGCTGGCCTGCCCCAGTGACTGCAACGACCAGGGCAAGTGCGTGAGTGGGGTCTGCGTGTGTTTCGAAGGCTACACGGGGGCCGACTGCAGCCAGGAGGTGTGCCCGGTGCCGTGCAGCGAGGAGCACGGCAGGTGCGTGGACGGCCGGTGCGTGTGCCGGGACGGCTTTGCGGGCCACGACTGCAACGAGCCCCTGTGCCTCAACAACTGCTACGACCGCGGCAGGTGCGTGGAGAACGAGTGCGTCTGCGACGAGGGCTTCACGGGTGAGGACTGCAGCGAGCTCATCTGCCCCAACGACTGCTTCGACCGGGGCCGCTGTGTCAACGGGACCTGCTACTGCGAGCAGGGCTTCGCGGGCGAGGACTGCGGCCAGCTCAGCTGCCCGAACGCCTGCTCGGGCCGGGGCCGGTGCGAGCAGGGCCAGTGCGTGTGCGAGCCGGGCTTCGCCGGGGCCGACTGCAGCGAGAAGAGGTGTCCCGCCGACTGTCACAACCGCGGCCGCTGCGTCGACGGGAGGTGTGAGTGTGACGACGGTTTCACGGGCGCAGACTGCGGCGAGCTCAGGTGTCCCAATGGCTGTAGCGGCCACGGCCGCTGCGTCAACGGGCAGTGCGTGTGCGACGAGGGCCACACAGGGGAGGACTGCGGCCAGCTGCGGTGCCCCAACGACTGTCACAGCCGGGGCCGCTGCGTGCAGGGCAAGTGTGTGTGCGAGCAGGGCTTCCAGGGCTATGACTGCAGTGAGATGAGCTGCCCCAACGACTGCCACCGGCACGGCCGCTGCGTGAACGGCATGTGCGTCTGTGATGACGGCTACACAGGCGAAGACTGCCGCGACCTGCGGTGCCCCGGGGACTGCAGCAACCGGGGCCGCTGTGTGGACGGGCGGTGCGAGTGTGAGCACGGCTTCACGGGCCCCGACTGCGCAGAGCTCGCATGCCCGGGCGACTGCCACGGCCAAGGCCGCTGCGTGAACGGGCAGTGCGTGTGCCGTGAAGGCTTCATGGGCACAGCCTGCAAGGAGCGGAGGTGTCCCGGAGACTGTCACGGCCGGGGCCGCTGCGAGGACGGTCAGTGCGTCTGCCAGGAGGGCTTCGAGGGCCCGGACTGTGGGCGTCGCTCCTGCCCCAACGACTGCAGTGGCTGGGGGCAGTGCGTGGAGGGCCACTGCATCTGCAGCGAGGGCCATGCCGGGGAGGACTGCTCGGAGGGTGAGTCCGTACTGAACCAGCGCGGCCTTGGCTGTGAGGGAGCCTGTGGCGGGTGCGCTTTGGAGATCCGCCTGTCTATTACACATGCGTGCGTGTGCACGCGCACACACGCGCACACATGCGCACCTTTACAGAAGCCCTGGTTAGTCACCTGTCACGGGGCTATCTATTTGAAGGCTCAGAAGCTCAGGGAGGTGTAGAATTGTCCCAAGGACACCTAGCTCATACACGGTAGAGCTGTTTGGTTTACCTGACTCGTCTACCGCAAGTTTAACGCCCAGTGCCCATGGTGAGGTAGACAAAATGATTTTAACAGCCTCTTTGCTAAATATGAGCCTTCTCTTACTCCCCACTGACACCGAACCAGAAATAAACTAAAGCTCTATTTGGATGGAAGCAAAGACTCAGCTCAATTGAATGGACAGTGAGATTACATTAAACAAACTGTTTTAACTGCACACTCAGCTAGAGAGTGAGTGCTAATCACTTATGAGGCAGGCCCATCTCTTAAATCATTTTTTTTTTCATAATAGTCTTTAATCCCAAGGATTATGAGCTCCTTAAAGGAACACTATCCTGACAGCACAAGGCACAGTATACAGTAAGTGCTCAATAAACAGTGAGTGAAAATACAACCAAGAATGATAATGCTCATGTTCAGTGAGGGGGGGGGGGTCTTTGCACCCCTCTCACACACCCATACCGTACCTGTTGTAATAGAGAATTTCTGCTCTGATTAAAGGTATTATTGATAGGAATAAATAAATGTGTTTAATGTGCCCAAGGCAGGGAAGCCTGGTTGAAAAGAACAGCAGGCTGGCAAGGAGGAGGTGTAAGCCTCAAATGTGATGAGATACACAAAGTTGGGCCAGTTCTTCTGCCTCACTCACATCTAGAAAATGAGAGAATTGGACCAAATGAGTCCCAGATAGCCTTCCAGCACTAACAGCGTGTGACCTCAAGTTCAGAGCCGGGAGCTAAGCTCAGGCTGCACGTTCCCATGCAGATGGCCTGAATCTGAACTAATATCCAGAGAACAGAGAATTCAGAGGGGCCAGGTCCCAAAGAAACCAGAAGGCCATGTTGCAGGCCCAGAACTTTAGCCTGAAGGCCACCAAAGGTTTTAAGGTTGGATCACAGCAGGGGGTCCTTGATGACCTTTTTCATTTTAGAAAACGGAAGCTGGATTTTAGGCCTCTGTGACTGGCTGTGGAAGGGACAAGTCAAGGGAAACAAACCTAGAGAGAATTCACAGAGTACCTTACTGACAAAACCCGACCCAAGCTGTCCTTTCTTATTCCTGCCAGTGTCCCCTCCCAAAGACCTCGTTGTGACAGAAGTGACAGAAGAGACCGTGAACCTGGCTTGGGACAATGAGATGCGGGTCACCGAGTACCTCGTCGTGTACACACCCACCCACGAGGATGGCCTGGAAATGCAGTTCCGGGTGCCCGGGGACCAGACATCCGCCACCATCCGGGAGTTGGAGCCTGGTGTGGAGTACTTTATCCGCGTGTTCGCCATCCTGGAAAACAAGAAGAGCATTCCCGTCAGTGCCAGGGTGGCCACTTGTGAGTGAGCAGAACCCACCCCCAACCCCCCTGACAGCCTCTACCGCCCTCTGTTTGCCCAGTGCATAACCACCACCCCCATGAGTCCCTGCTCCGCCTTTGCCCCCATAGCTGTATAGCTGTCCTGTCAGAATTACACCAATTAAGACCTTGGGATCCAGCTAAACCCACTGAATATTTTTTTTAAAGAAACCCCTCATATACTAATTCACTTGACTCAGAATAACTCTATAAGATAGGGGCGAGTGTTAACCCATTTTACAGATGAGGAAACTGAGACTGAATGGTTAAGCATCTCATCCCAAATCATAAATGGTGAGGATTTAAACCCTGGAAGTCTGGTTGCAGGTTGATACTGTTAACCATTCTGTTCTACTACAGCCTTCCTATGGAGCTCACTGTCCCTATATATTTTTACAAAGTGGAAACTTTACAGAGTTCAAGTTATTCTTTTAAGAATCCAATATCAGTATAATTACCTTCATACCTTAAAAGCAAGTTGTGTCTAGAAATTGATCTTTTTCTTTGCTTAGCAATAATAACATTGGCTGCCACGTATTAAATGTGGGCCATGTGCCAGGAGGCATGCCCAGCAGTCTACATGATGCAGTATATCACTCAGTCCTCACTTAGTTCCTCAAAAGAAACAGGCACACTTACCTCCCCCTCCTGAGTGGAGAAGCTAAGGCTTGCGGCTCTTGGTACAACTTGCTCACGCACACAAAGCTGGTAATAGTGGAGCTTAGATTTGAGTCCATTCTGTCTGATTCCAAACCCTTCTACATAACAGGTTTAACCATTCAAAATTGCCAGTGTTTAATCATATGGTGGGTCCCAATGTTCATTTTCACACTGCCTCATCAGTAGACAGTATCCCTGAAGCAGTCAGAAATACACTCCAGCCCTAACGGAGTGAGGCATCCACCAGTGGGGTTTAGGGGAATCACCGCTGTGTCACTCTCCACACACACATGCAGAATCCTTCTCTCTGGTCTTCCTGACAGACTTGCCTGCACCTGAAGGCCTCAAGTTCAAGTCCATCAAGGAGACATCTGTGGAGGTGGAGTGGGATCCTCTGGACATCGCTTTTGAGACGTGGGAGATCATCTTCCGGAATATGGTAAGGCACCCAGAGGAGTGGGCATATGTGACCTCAGGGATCTGAAAGATGGTCCGAGGGCTGTACACACTTTTATATCAACTTTATTTCCTTAGCTGCTGGTGGGGGTCAGGGCTGTGCTTAGCCCCTGCATGTTTGCATATATATTTTCGGTTATTTTAAGAAGTCAGTAAACATAGCTCTTAGGGCTGTAAGCTCAGATAGATGCTAAGCCATCTTTAGGTTCCCTTTGTGCCTCATGGTCTGGCAAATCTCTACTCAGAGGCAAAGAAGAGAAGAAATGACCTCTGTCTCCAAATGTCCCCAGGCATATCTGAGATTGAGTATCCCTTCTCTCTGGGCCTAAAAGCACATATGAGGCAGGAAAGTGGGTTCCTGAGTCCAAGCCCAGGCTCTGCTACTAACTAACTGCGTGACTATGGGACAGCCACCCAACTTCTGTGATGCTGGCTTCCCGGTCTATCAAAGGAAGGATTGAGTTTGTGGCTCTAGAACTGCTTTGGCTCTCACATTCTGTGACTTGACTTGAGTGTCAGAGGAGTGAGCAGATTGGTTTACAAGAGCGAGAAGCAAACTTGAGAAATGTCCTTATCATGTCTGTGTCCTCAGCACCCGCCAAGCTGATCTGATGCCTAGTGAGTGATGCTTAGTGAAGGAAGGGATTCAGAGGAGTAAATCACATGAAAGAAGAGGCTGGCACCTTCTTTGGTTCTTTTTTTTTTTTTAATGTGTATTTATTTTTGAAAGAGAGAAACAGAGTGCAAGCAGGGGAAAGGCAGAGATAGAGGGAGTCACAGAATCCAAAGCAGGCTCCAGGCTCTGAGCCGAGCTGTCAGCCCAGAGCCCAACACGGGGCTTGAACACATGAACTGTGAGATCATGACCTGAGCCGAAGTCAGCTGCTCAACCAACTGAGCCACCCAGGCATCCCCTTCCTTTAGTTCTTATCAAGGTGTTCCTATCTTTCAGAATAAAGATGATGAGGGAGAGATCACCAAAAGCCTGAGGAGACCAGAGACCACATACAGGCAAACTGGCCTAGCTCCTGGGCAAGAGTATGAGATCTCTCTGCACATCGTGAAAAACAATACCCGGGGCCCAGGCCTGAAGAGGGTGACCACTACCCGTGAGTATCACCTTTAATAGCACTGACACCGTGACAAAGCTGATTGTACCCCATAGCGCCTCTGGTTGATAACATTTCCCCTTACACAACATCTGCATGGGCTAGATTTTGCTCTATAAAAAACAAACCCCAAACTTAGTGGTTTAAAACAACGATTCTGCACAGGGATGATTTGGGGTTGGTCTCAGCTGAGCGATTCTGTTCTTGAGCAGGCTCGCGTACACATCTGTGTGGTCTGGGGGCTGGTTGGCCTTCGGTGGTCTTAACCAGGATGGTGCTTTTCTGCTTCACCTGGTGTCTCAGCCTCAGTCTGCCAGCCTGGGCCTGCTCCCCCGGCAGCTGGACTGGCTGAAAAGTGGCACCATATCACTCTGTCACAGCAAATCTCAAGGCCAGTCCAGATTTCAGGGGTGAGGAAATAGATGCATCTCTTGATGAGAGGAGGCTCACAGTGACATTTCAAAGGGGGCACAGGTACAAGATAGGTAAGACCATACCACATCACCTAATCTACATACCAGTCTTGTGAGAGAGGTAGGGCAAATATTATTGTTATTAGTAGAAACTGAGGCTTAGAGAATCTAAATCAATTTAACAAACACCACATGGTTAACAATATCAGGGGCAGAGCTGTAAGCAGGGTCTAGTTTTGTAACTTCAATCCCCTTACCACTAGCACTGACTAGCCTCTGGTTTATGTAGAATGCTGACCCCATGTCTCCAATAGGAACAGAAATTAAATGTCTCTCAGTAATAAACATGTCAGAGCTTCTTGGGGATAGAGTAGAATTTGGCACTAGTAGATCCTTTGGTGAGGGGAAAATCAATCTGAATTTGGAGCTGTTTTACCGAGAAGCAAATTTGTTAAACATCAATAAATAAACAAATAAAATGATGTTGCATTGCCATTTGAGAAAACCTTTTTATCTTCAAGATACCATATGTGCCAACTGTTTCAGGAATTGATTCTTTTTGGCAAGAGATTGTTGGAAAAGTTAAATCTGTTGACTAATGGCAAGAAAGAACATCTTGCATTTAAATATTTGCACATTCTGCCTAGCTCTGAGCCAACTCCTAGACTGTCTCCTCTGTAAGCAAGTGTTTTCCATCATGCTGACACCATCCCTCTGTGGTAGGTAGAAAGCAGGTATCAACAGGAAAAAAATCATTAGATCACCACCAAGGCATAGAAGAAATCAAGCAAATCTTACTTTCTTTTGTATGGAAACTACAAAAAAATTTTTCTTTTGTCTGCCCCTTTCTTTTTAATTTAATTCTGGGGATCGGCTGCTTTATTCTTCTAAGCAGGGCAAACATCCCAATGCCTGAAGTTCCTTAATCACATAAATATCAACACTGAGAGGCAGACGTTTATGTGTTCATTTTGCTAATACCCGAACTTTATCCAGGCTTAAAGGACCTTAAAGTTTGGGTGACAAAGCATTTTTGGCTCCTTCCCTCTGGTATCTGTATAAGGCTGTATGACAACCATTTCTGGCATTTGGATGCTCTTGAGAGGCGTTCACATTTAAAGGAGAAAGAGCACGGGCTTTGGACCTACACACACCCGAGTGTGAATTCCAGCTCCACGGCTCACTGTCACTTTGTGCAAGTCTGCTTCTTTAATGACCCTACCATCGGGAAAATGGGTTTACAGTGTCCTTACGGGGTTGTCATGAGAGTGAGGACATACATGATAGGCACTGTGCTTGGCATGTAGTAAGAGCTAGTGTCCTCTGTTCAAGGGTCCCAGATTTGGAGGGTGATCAGTGAGCTTGACTTGATCAGGCCTTCTTATGAAAGGGCTGCTGAGGACCGTAGCAGGTGTGGTGTGGGTGCTTGCTGGTACCTGTAAGCACACGGGACAGGCAGCTTCACGGTGGAATTGTAGCTTCATTTTCATTGTGCGTTCTACGGGTTCATCGTCTGTAAGCTGAGACTGATGGATCGACACTTTGAATTCAAACAATGGACCGTGTAGGTTTCTCACAATCAGCTATGACTTATTCCTCCTTCTCATTCCTATATAAAACTAAAGTTCCTTTCATTTGATATTGTTTCCTCAACCAATGCTGAAAACACAAACTTAGCTATTTTTAAATTGAAGAAATAAACACTAACTAAATGCCCTAATATCTTAATTTTAGGCATTTACCGAATGCTTGGTCTGTCTTAACGTGTGCATTAAAATTGTTTATATCGTGAGAAAAAAAAAAAAAGAATGAAGACATAAATGACGAAGTCTGCTGCTATGCTGGGTATTAAAAGGGTTCAAGGACCCATTCTCTAAATGAATGAATTTAGGCCCTATCTAAATTGAATAACACAGTTTGAATAAACTGTAGAGAAATGTGGTACACAACAGTGAAAAAAGTGCATTAAGGCACTTGTGTTTTTAATCGTGGCAAGAGCACTTAGAATGCGGTCTACCCTCTCCATGAGTTGTGAAGTATACAATGCTGTGTTGTCACCTGTAGGCACTGTGTTGTCCAGCATATCTCTAGGACTTATCCATCTTATGTAACTAAAACTTTATACGCGTTGGGAAGGGTAAATGTGTTTACCTGATTACAACAGGGCCAAACAGGGCCCTCGTTAGGAAGGGACATATCAGTGAGGTTTTGAAGGCTGAATGGGAGATTTTTTTGGAGGGGGAAGGGCAATCTCAGGAAGAAGATACAAAGGAAAAGCAAGGGCAGAGGCCAGGAGGTAAGAAATAAATAGCATGTCACGCCTGCTGTCACCACACAACAACACAACACACACAGCACAACACGATAACACCAGAGTGGGTGGGGTGGGAGGAGAGCTGAGACAAAGGCACAAAGATGGCGAGGCTTGGGATGGCTGCGACTTTCTGGGTGGAGTGTTTCATCACAAATGACTCTCCATACCTGGCCAAGCTAGGGGTGGCCTCACTTTTTGGCTCCATAATTCTAATGGAGAAGTCATCAACCATCCAGGCAGTTTTGCCTAATTAAAAAGCCAGAGAAACTAAATCAATGTTTGTTTGTTTGTTTTCTAATGAAATAGGCCCTAAGCATGTTTCTTCAACTTAAGAGAGCCGTACTGATAATAACAACAGGGCTACGACCATTTATCATGTAACTGCCATGCTCTAGGCTCTGTGCTAGATGCTTTGTGAGCATTATCTCCTTTAATGTGCGAAAAAGAACCCAATAAATCCTTCAAGGTAGCTGGCATCATCCCTATTTATAGCATGTCAAATAAGAAATTGAGACTCAGAAAGACAAAAAAAGGTCAGGTGGTCAGTATACACCTACCTGTTCAGGAGTGGATCTGGATGGCTGCAAGCCCCTCTCTGCTCAGCCCCTACCCCTGGCCCCAGTCTCTGAAACCTCTCCGTTGTCTGCCTGTAATAGGCTTGGATGCCCCCGGCCAGATAGAGGTGAAAGATGTCACAGACACCACTGCTCTGATCACTTGGTTCAAGCCCCTGGCCGAAATTGACGGCATCGAGCTCTCCTACGGAATCAAAGACGTGCCCGGCGACCGCACCACCATCGATCTCACACATGATGAGAACCAGTATTCCATCGGGAACCTGAAGCCGGACACTGAGTATGAGGTGTCCCTCATCTCCCGCAGGGGCGACATGTCCAGCAACCCTGCCAAAGAGACCTTCACGACAGGTAACGGGCCCTCGCCTGTGAACAGCCAGGAAGGGATTGTGACTTCTCTCTCACTCCATGCTAGGGTGCCTTCCAGGCTCCTTTCACAGTAGGACAATGGAAAGGGAAACTTCATTCCTTTAAGTGTTTATTCTAAAATATTGTAGAGAGTAATATATATTTTTAATGTTTTTTTTTTTTTTGAGAGAGCGAGAGAGACAGAGCACAAGTGGGGGAAGGACAGAGAGAGAGGGAGACACAGAAAGAAGCAGGCTCCAGGCTCTGAGCTGTCAGCACAGAGCCCAACATGGGGCTTGAACTCACAGACTGTGAGATCATGACCTGAGCTGAAGTCGGACGCTTAACCGACTGAGCCACCCAGGTGCCCCTAGAGAGTAATATTTCAAAGAAAAAAAAACTATACCCAAATAACCTTCCAAAAATAAAAATAAAAAGCATACATAGGGGCGCCTGGTGGCTCAGTCGGTTAAGCGGCCGACTTTGGCTCAGGTCATGATCTCACGGTCTGTGAGTTTGAGCCCCGTGTCGGACTCTGCTGACAGCTCAGAGTCTGGAGCCTGCTTCAGATTCTGTGTCTCCCTCTCTCTCTGACCCTCCCCCATTCATGCTCTGTCTCTCTCTGTCTCAAAAATAAATAAACATTAAAAATAAAATTTTAAAAATAAAAATAAAAATAAAAATAAATAAAATAAAATGAAAAGCATACATAGAAGATGCTGCTGGTCTGACAGTCTCACACAAAAGCTGATTAAAATAAAATTCAAATAAATATTTTCATAATAAAGTACAGTTTATGGAAAGCATGGATGACAAAGAGGCCTGTAACCTCTTAGCCTGTACAGCCTTTTAAAAGTTCCAAGATGGGGGCGCCTGGGTGGCGCAGTCGGTTAAGCGTCCGACTTCAGCCAGGTCACGATCTCGCGGTCCGTGAGTTCGAGCCCCGCGTCGGGCTCTGGGCTGATGGCTCAGAGCCTGGAGCCTGTTTCCGATTCTGTGTCTCCCTCTCTCTCTGCCCCTCCCCCGTTCATGCTTTGTCTCTCTCTGTCCCAAAAATAAATAAACGTTGAAAAAAAAAAAAAATTTAAAAGTTCCAAGATGTCAATCAATCACTGATTCAATAAATATTTTCTTCGGAGCTCAGTGAGCTCCGTGTGACTTATTAGAAGTGCAGCGATGGGCACAACAGACCAGTTCTTACTTACACTCACAGACCTTATTTGTAAGTTTCTGTTTATATTTTTTTTAAGCACAAAATCTGGGGAGCGAATGCATAACTAGAGTATCACACACATCAGTAAAGGGGAGAGGTGCCCTACATGCAGTATTTGTTTCCATCTGTGCATCAGCAGCACAGGTGGGTGTGGGGGAGATACTGTCGTTTTTCTCCAAGGGTAGGTGCCTTTCATGTTTCAGCTTGAACTGTCAGACTCCCACTCTCCTGGTGCCTAGTGTTTGTGATATAAATGTCCCTTCCTCTTCCACACAGGCCTGGATGCTCCCAGGAATCTCCGTCGCGTCTCCCAGACAGACAACAGCATCACCCTGGAGTGGAGGAATGGCAAGGCAGCCATTGACAGTTACAGAATTAAGTATGCGCCCATCTCCGGAGGTGACCATGCTGAGGTGGAAGTGCCAAGGAGCCAGCAAACCACAACCAAAACCACGCTCACAGGTGAGCTGCGCACCCCAGACCCAGTGGGCCCGTGGGGCACGTGTCCCCATTTTGCAGCCCTGCACAAGGAGAAAACGCTGCGGTTCCCAGCTACCTCTCTCACTCGGAATTCAGTGACTCAGTCTGTAGAACATACCAGACACTGAGAAATCACGGCCTCCAGCGACAGGCAGCTCAGGGCCATTCTTCCGATCCTCTGAAAGTCTTTCCAGTTTGGGGCTGAATAATATCGACCTGCACATTCTTTCTCACTTAGGTCTGAGGCCGGGAACTGAATATGGGATCGGAGTGTCTGCCGTGAAGGCCGACAAGGAGAGCGATCCGGCCACCATCAATGCGGCCACAGGTGAGATGCCCCTGGATCCCCACCACCACTGGGCTCCTGCATACAGACACGCTAGGGCCCAGGCGACAGAAAACCTCCTTTGAAAGAAACAGTAGATGCACAGAGGAGAAAGAGGCCCCTAGGATCATCCAGCCCAGATGTCTAATTCCAAAGTAACATAAGCACACCACATCTCAATGATACTGAGGGGAACAAGAATTTTTTAGGAGAAATTGGAACCAGAGTTTATAAGAAACCTGCAAACTTTTTTAAGTTGGTAATCATTTCCATTTTTTTGGTAAACCATGAACCAATCCAAACATATCTGGGGGGTTTTCTCTTAGGAAACACCTGACTTTTATTATGTACCCTCGTCCCACAGATGAGAAGTGGCAGGAACACGGTTTCAGACAGACTTTGCTCTTATCCATTCCATCCTGAAGCTCCAGCCTCTGGATGAGGTGGTAAGGAGCGGTGTGATGTGAAGCCATTGGTTCTTTCCTCAAGTTTCTTTCTTTTTTTTTCCTGGAAAATTTATTTTAAAAAAAAAAGCAAGAAAGGAAAGGAAACTCTTCCCTCTACTTCTCCACCAGCCTCCTCCTTACTTCCCCCAGGCACCATGAAGAAAAAGGGTCGGGTGTACAGAGAGAACACAGATCGTGCCTCGTGGAGCTTCCTCTTTATGCAGGAGCCAGTGCTAAGCACTTGCACACATACTCTTTTTTATCTTTTTATTTCGAGCTAATTGTCAATTCACATGCTATTGCGAGAAATATCACAGAGAGATCCCCAATGGTTAAAGCTGTGTAATCCTAGAATAGTATCACAACCAGGAAACTGACTTTGATGCAAGCTATCAACTTTATGCACACTTCACTGGTTTTACATGCACTCACTTTTGTATGTGTGTGTAGTTAGTCGTACGTAATTTTATCATCAGCAGCTTTTTTAATCCACCGGTGTCTTTAAGACACAGAATAGTCCATCAGTAGGATCGCTTTTGTCCCCTCTTTTGTAGCCACAGGCACCTCCCTCTCTCCCTCTCCCTAACCCTTGGCAATCCCTGTTCTTTCCTTCATCCCTGTAATGTTATTTCAAGAATGCTACATATAAAGATTCACCCAGTATGCTGCCTCCAGAGATTGGCTTTTTCCCTCAGTGTCATTCTCTCAAGGTCCATTCAAGTTATTTAAAAGTTCTTTTTAGATGCTTTTAATGGAGTAGTACTTCATGGTATGGATGTACCACTGTATTCTTCTTAATCTTCCAAAATGCCAAGGCAACGTTCAGCGGCAGTTGACAAAAGTGAAAACCCAGGCTCAGAGGGGAAAGTCGCCCGCAGCCAGCCAGCCCCTGTATGCAGAGCTGGGATTGGAGCCCAGAGCTGCCCTCCAGCCCCAGAAGCAGCCCAGCCTCCCAGCCTGAGGAATGTTCATCTCTCTCTGCTTTCCTCCCAGACATGGATGCACCCAAGGACCTCCGGGTTTCTGAAACCACGGAGACCAACCTGACCCTGCTCTGGAGGAAGCCTTCGGCCAAGTTTGACCACTACCGCCTCAACTACAGCCTTCCCTCAGGACAGCCGGTGGAGGTGCAGCTTCCGAGAGATGCCACCTCCCACGTGCTGAGAGGCCTGGAACCCGGGCAGGAATATACCATCCTCCTCACAGCCGAGAAGGGCAGGCACAAGAGCAAGCCGGCGCGAGTGAAGGCGTCCACAGGTGAGGTCGGCCTCTGAGCTCCCTCCACACCCTCTGTTGATTCCGAGGTTTGCAGGCCCCTAAGTCGGCCTGTCTCCATAAGGGAAACCAAGTGAGAAAACGCGCAACTGTCTCTCCTCGTGCCTCCTCGACATGAGTAACCCTGTGAAGGAGCCACTTCCCCACCTTTCCCCCGTCAGCTGATTCGGCAAAGTCTTCCTGCTGGGAAATCACTAGTGCTTGCTAAATATTTCTTCCTGGGAGAACTTAAAGCATCAGGGTTGGTGTTTGTCTTTGGTTCTTTTTTTAAAATTAATTTGGTTCATTTTACAGACTCTTTCAAATTGTTTCTGGGGTTTTTTTTTGTCCCCCCTCTCTTTAGCCTAACGATAACTTACTTTGCACTTCATTATTTTTCCAAGGTGGCCATGACGTTGGTAATAATTCTTCGGTTATTTCTCACTAAATGTTTTTTAAACGTATTTATTATTATTGTTTTTAGTAATCTCTACACCCAATGTGGGGCTTGAACTCACAACCCTGAGATCAAGAGTTGCAGGCTCCACTGACTGAGCCATCCTGGCACCCCTCCCACTAATGTTTTTATTCCAGGTCTTTTGCTTCCCTCTAAGGTTACCTGAAAATTTGCATATGGTCCTTTGAGCAGCCTTTCACAGCGCCCTTCCCATTTTCTCTTTTCCCCTAGTCGTCAAGAGGCCAACTTGGTTTGCTAAATCCTGATCTCCAGTGTCCCTTCCACCCCAGTTATCCTGTTCTTTGTACCTGCTGCCACCCTTCCTCAGTGGCTAAGTTGAAAAAATGATCAGAAAAACCATCCATTCTTCCTACATGAAAAATATGTGCATATAATTTTGGCCCCAAACTTTTCAAAGAGGTATAGGCAGAAATGTTAATTCTATAAGGCTTGAAAGTAATATTCTTTAGTCTTGATTTAATTAGTATTTATCTAGAACCCACTGAATACACAGTATTGTGCTGATATTTGAGGGACAAGTGGGTCACATACTTAGCATTGTTATTTTCACTTATGGGCTCCTGCTCCCTGTCTGTGAGGGAGACTAACTAGAATGTTAGATGGATGGAAGGCAGTCAAGGAAAAGGGGTGAATGGGAGAACCAGGGGCAGCCAGAGAAAGTTTTAGGGAAGAGATATTACTCCAACTCAATCTCGAAACTCAGAAAAGGGGTTGTAATGAT
This sequence comes from Leopardus geoffroyi, assembly GCF_018350155.1. NCBI lineage: Eukaryota > Metazoa > Chordata > Mammalia > Carnivora > Felidae > Leopardus > Leopardus geoffroyi. The sequence goes on along the minus strand of NC_059342.1, from coordinate 75,095,486 downwards.
GGGCAAATTTGGATATGCCTTGAAGAGTCTTTGTCATTTGTGAATGAATACCTTCACCTACATGTAACAGAGAACTCAAATAGCAGTCACTTAAGCAAAACAGAAGTTGATATCTTCTCTTAGAAGATAAATCTAAGCCTAGGTGGTTCAGGTATGGCATAGGAGGTCCAAGTTAGCAGGGACTTGGGTTTTTCTCTGTTTCTGTTCCACCATTCTTAGTCCTTGGCTCTAGCAGTACAGCCTTCACATCCGTGTTCTGGGCAGCATGGAGGAGGAAGAACGAAAACCAAAAGGGAGTAGTACCTCCTAGATGAGTCTCTCTGGAAACCTCACCGTTGATTTCTCATAGTTCATAGGCTGCTCCTAGCTATAAGCAAGTCTAGGAAAGGTAGTCTTCTGTCCCAGCATGTCACTGCCCACATAAAACTGTTGGAGAGCGAAAGGCTATTTGGTAGAAAAAGATCAGCCTCCTCAGAGAGTCTAAAGTGAGCCCAGGTGGTCAATTCTATGGACTCTGTGCATGTACTGCTTCCCACCCAGCTATGTGATGATCCTTAAGGATGCTCTGGAGGGACAATTTAATCCTAGAGAAGGGAAGAGCAAAATAAAATCCAAAAGAAATAATTCTATGGTAGAGATTTGAATGTTTCAGATTTGTAAACATGAACTTGTCATGAGGTGTCAAGAGACAGCAAAACAACAGAGAATCAGAAAAACAAGAAAGCATTTCTTTCTCTTTTTTCTTCTTCCTCTCTTTCTCCTCTTTTCTCCTCCTCCTCCTCCTCCTCCTCCTCCTCCTCCTCCTCCTCCTCCTTCTCTCTCTCTCTCTGTCTCTCTTTCTCTCTCCCGTCTCTCTTTTTGCCTTTCCTTGGGTTTGACAAATGCTATATCAAAGAGATTCCTATCTCCCCTCAATCATTTTACCCCCTGGCTGGAGCTAGGTTATCTCCTGTCTCCAGTGGGGAAGCCCCAGGCCTCAGCCGCTCAAGAAGATGAAAGCTTTTAAGTGAACCACAGGCTTGAATTACTTTGTCTCTGACTAAGAGCCCAGTTTTGGCATCCCAAAGGCTCAGTGGTTTCATTTCCGCAGCCATGCATTCTTAATACAGTTTCCAAAAAATCATGTTGTCTATTTAAAGATGTCCTTCATTTCAGTAAAATGGGCAAAGTTCCTTTTATTGGCTCTTCCTCCACAATCTCCATAATATTTTTCCCTATGGCTTTCTCCATAGAACAATTTAATTTTCTTAAAAGTTAGGTGGGCGTTTCTTTCCTCTCCTGAATTCTATGTTTTCAAGTCTCCTACATTTCCTCACTCAATAATGTACTGCTACTGAGCTCCATGAGTTAACTTCTGTGGCTACTGGATCAGTTAGGACATATGTGTGCTTCCAAGGAACTTGCTGATAAACAGATTGACAGACAACAACACAACACTCGACTTTCTAGAGTTGGGGGTACAGAGGGTGCAGCAGAAGCACACAGTGACTCCTGGGCATCATGAAAGGCTTAAAATGGGGGGAAGCTCTTGCACAGACCCATAAAGACCAACAGGTCTTGGTTGTGGAGTCTGTGTAAGTACAAGTATAGGCACTTGGCCTTGTCCATATGGGAAGAACATACATATGGAAAGAAAAAAGAAACAGATACAGTGGGCACTCTTGGGCAAGTGTTCCCTGTGGCTGTGAGTCCCAAAATGTCAAAGGACTTCAGGTTCAAACCTCAGAAGAAAGGAACTCCCAGTTCTGCATCACAGACTTCTGAAGAGCAGCAGTCTGAAGTGCTATTCATTATCTGTGGGTTTTATGGAGATGTGGAATTGGCTGCCCCTAAAGCATTTTTCCCCCAGAGAATATTGATGCAGCACCAAATTAAAAGTATGCATAAGCTAACCGCCCATCCCACCTGAAATACAATCCAAGGACCCTACCACACCCCACATGGCCCTACGGAATTTGGCCCTTCCAATCTCTCTGACCCTCCCACCACTTGTCCCCTTATGCATTTCACCGTGGTCACCCTGGCCTTCTCGCTGTTCCTTGAGTATACCAAGCCTGCTCATACCTTAGGGCATTTGTACATGCTATACCAGCTGCCTAAATGCCACTCCTCTCCCAGTTATTCATCAGCATCTCCCTCATTTTATTCAACTCAAGTGTCATCTCAGTAGACTTCTCTGGCCACCAGTGTGAAATCATGTTCCCATCCTGATTTAGCCCTTCATGCTGCTCCAGAGTTCCTCATGACACTGACCTGGCCTGATTCTATTCAATAATTCATTTATTTGCCTATGACCTGCCTCCTACTACCAACCAGAATGTAAAGACTCTGTTTCCTTTTATCCAGTGCCGCATTCCCATTGCCTTAGACACAGCCAAGCACACTATGTGTGCTTCATGAGCATTCGGGGACCCCAGCTACTCCAGAGGGGTAGTGTTTCCATTGAACTTCATGGTCTTTTCCTTCCACATCTGCATTAACAGCCCAAATGCTATACCTTTAGGATTAAGGGAAGGGAAGCTATTCTGTTGTCTTCAATTAAGCTTACTCTGGATACAAAAGGAAGGAAAGAAAGGAGGGAGAAAGGGAAGGGAGGGAGGGGGAGAAAGAGAAAGAAGGAAAAAAAGAGAGAGGGAGGAAGGAAGGATGGAAGGAAGGAAGAGAGAGAGAGAGGGAGAGAGAGGGAGAGAGGAAGGAAGGGAGGGAGGAGGAGAAAGATACTATCCCTGTTAGTGTTGAAGAAAATTAGTGTGTTCAAGGCCTCTCCCCCATGCTTAACCCCACATTTATGTTCTGATAAACTCAGAATATACTCTGCTTAATCTCAGAATAAGAGTCCTGCTTAAAGTGGAGGCCATGAATTTGCCATAAGCAGTAAAGGACAAAGCAGACAGAATATGTAAAACACAAGGCCAATAAAGCATCTTTCCACACCAGCGTAAGACTCAACAATGATACTCCAGTAATTCTCCAGGGTTTGGGAAGCAGAAAGGTGGAATTTTGCTTATAGTCACAGCTGCAAGTAACAGAGAACATTCTGCTGCGATGCCATTTTTATTTTTTCATGGAGCAAACCAAATTTATTCAAATATTTAACCATCCAACAAATATTTATTACTTGACTGCTATGGGTCAGGCAATGCTGGTATATAGAACAGGAAGACACAACCCCCTCCTCAAGAAACGATGCATGTTGCAATGAGAAAGAGAGAACCCAAACCCAAATTATAAGAATATAGCTAGTCTGTTTGAGAGGGAAGTGTGGGAAGCTGTGGGAGCAGAAACAACTACCTATTCCAGACCCAAGCAAAGGGGAGGAAGGGTATCAGAAAAGGCTCTTCGGAAGATGTGATACTTGGCCGAGTCCTCAAAAAGGAAAAGGAGAAGGAAGTGCAGAAGGGGGTAATGACATTTCCAGCAGGAGGAACAGCATGTGAGAAACTCAAAGGCATGAGCAACTTCACATTAGTGAAACATAAGCTATCCAGTCCTGCTGTATGATAGAGGGGAGAACAGCTAGGTATGGGGTTGGAGACATCATCAGAGACTGTCTACAAGGGACAGTGAATATTGTGTTGAGGGGCTCTGGCTTCATTCTTGACAGTGATAAAGAGTCACTGAAAAGTTTTCAGGCAGGCAAGGCTTTTAATTTTAATTATCTTGACTTTTCAAGATGAGATCAAAGCAATTAAATCTACCCTTTGGGGTCCTTGGGCTTGAATGTGGCCATCCCCCCGCTATGGGAGAATCACGGTCTCCCATTAATGAACACTAAAAGTGAATTCCTAATCAGCCAGCACTTGGTAATTACCGTCTTCAAGATGGTGGAAGATTTAAAGTTGGCACATCTAAAGGTTTAAAGTTAGCACAGCCAGAAATTCCTTCAGGCCAGCTGGTCAACCCACCATGAGCATAGAATTGGGATTTCGAAATTCTGATTTCCCAGGCCCACTGACATTGTTCAGAGGGTAGATGCCAGTGCACAGCTGTAAGAAGAAGACAACAGCCTTTTCATAAAGAAATGCCAAGAAATCCAGCGTGCAACTCCACAGCGGAAACACCGGGCTTCTGGGGCAGTGAGCCCACCAGTGTGTCGTTTGTTGCTGAAATGTAGAGTCTGCATTTATGTGAAGCCTTTTGGTCCCCACCTCAACTATTGTCTGATGTATTTTTATTCATATTCTTCCCTCCAATTTCATAATTATTATCTCTCTCCCTTTAATTTCTCAATCAAGTTTATTCAGCGAAAGTTACAGCTTTTACTTATCTGACTAGCATTGATTTAATGAGAGATTGCGGGCGCACGGATATCACCCATTATGGAAACACTCACAGACTGCTCACTACAGATAAACTGATACTCTTTCTTGATTTGCTTAGCCAAAAAAAAAAAAAAAGTGGAAGAATAGTCAAACATTTTGGTGGAAGTATTATCTGCGTGATTATTACTATTTACTGAGCAACATGACATTATGTGAAAATTACTCTGTCAACTGTATGAAAAGATGAAGCAGGATGCAAGGGGCGTTGTATAATAGTATCAGTGGCATATAAAAAAGCCGATCCAAAGAAGATGGTTCTCCTCAGGAAAAGACATTCCCCACTGTGGATCCCCTCCTGTGCTCTCTCCATCCGTCTTTACTGTAAAAGCTTTCACAGACAAACCATAATCACCTCCTGCCTGCCTCAGTTAGGGAACTCCCCTCACCTGCCCTCCCCCCCCCGCCCCCCGCAACCTGATTCCTAACATTGTCTTCATGGGAAAAAAAAAAAAGTTTTATGTCAGAATTAGAGAGACAACTTAAAAAGCAGTTACCTGAGAAGGAAAGACAGTGATTTAATTCACATAAAGGGGAAAATCGTCAATGTCAGCAAAGTTCCTGACAAGCAGTTTTGACAGAAGGAGGAGAAAAAAGAAGGAAGTAGGGTAAGAGGGGACATTTATAGGCTATAGGATTAATTTCTTTAACCTTAATGTGTTGCTTAGATTGTTTTTTATGCATGAAGACTGCTAGAATATTTGGAAAGGATGCACTTCTGATTTTAGCTGTGCTTAAATCCCAAGGCCATGGAGACAACTGTTTTATCTGTGTAGCACTGCTCCTGGCCTCCCAAGGGCCAGTGGGCTTAAGGATGAGTGACTCTCCCTTTCTTTCTCCAAAACCAGATAGATCACTTTGAGTTATAGGTCCTCTCTTTCTCATCAAGATCACGTTTTTGTGGTTAAGAACTGCTACGAGGTTCTGGGTGAGCTTCAGGGCATGAATTTGGGTTAAATGAGGAGCCTGTATGATGTAGTTCAATATCAGGTATGGTGAACATTTCCTGTAAGGCCCAGATAGTAAATATTTTAGACTTTTCAGGCCGTAAGGTTTCTGTCACAACTATTCAAGAGTGCCTTTGTAGCACAAAGCAGCCATCAACAATACATGAGTGAACAAGCATGGCTGTGTTCCAACAAAACTTTATTTATGACACCAAAATTTGAATTTCATTTGTATTTCCATATGTCATGAAATATTCTTTTTGGGTTTTTCCCCCAATCGTTAAAAAATATAAAAACCATTGTTAGCAGTTCATTTTTAAAATAGACAGCAGGCAAGATCTGACCCTCAGATCATGGTTTACAGACCCCTGTTCTGGATCAAACAAGATTTGAAGGAGGATAAGCTTTGTCAATATAAAACATTAGGAAGAATCTTTCCCCAGAACTTGGAAAAGTCTGAATTAAATAGATTCTTGAAAAGAAATCCCTCAGAAAGGATATCTTCAATTTCTTTTTTTTTTTTAATTTTACTGTTTATATTATTTTTGAGAGAGAGAGACAGAGCACAGGCAGGGGAAGGGCAGAGAGAGAGGGAGACACAGAATCCAAAGCAGGCTCCAGGCTGCGAGCTGTCAGCACAGAGCCTGACGCAGGGCTCAAACCCACAGACAATGAGATCATGACCTGAGCCGAAGTCGGACGCTTAACCGAGCCACCTAGGTGCCCCTTCAATCAGATTTCGAGCTAGGATTTTCAGGTTAGAAGTGTGCTTTAATGGACATAGGGTCCATTTGAAACTAGCAGCCAATGTGAGGCATAAACACAGAAACAATTTGTTCTTTTAAATGAGCTCAAGGCAGTTCTTGCTCTGGTGTTTACAAGATCCATTTCCAGAGGAAATCCTTTCTTCCTAGGTCATGCAAAGCCCATTTAAGCTCAGCCCTGGGCAAATTATCACCTTGAAGGCATATTCAGACAGGTGCATTGTTATTGTACTTTTTGTGTTCAGGAGATGAATGAAGATGGCACCTTTGATTTTAATTGAGCTTTAATAAGCTCTGTTCCTCCCAGGCCTTAGTCTTTCCATCCAGTAAGGGACAATTTTGCAAAGACTCCTCGCCTTCCTCAGTATGCCTTCCTTGAATTGTGGTTAATTTATCTCTGATCTTTCTGAAGTAGTTTATGTGAACTGATTTGAGCCTCAGAAACGGACAAAAATTCCAACATAGAGACTGTAAAACAGACCTTCCGGAGGAGATTGAGGAAGCATGAGAAGGAAGGGAATCTAAAAGGAGCCCATTTTCTCAAAATACAGAAGGCTGAGCAGCTCAGACCAAGAATCCTGAGAATAGCAGAAGGCCGTTCCTTATGATCTCATCCTTAGAATGAGAGACACTTTCCAAAATGGAAACTGAAGCCTAGAGCACTCCTAATGTGGATATGTAGAGTTTTCTATATTCACAGGACACTGGTCAGTAGGAATATACCGTTTCCACAAGACACACCCAAATATGCCACAAGGCAAAATAAAGTATTACATTGATTTTTCTGGTGATGTTTTGATGGCAACAGCAGCACTCAGGGATGCAGAAACGCAGCACTCGGCCCTGCCCCGGCTCCCACCGCCAGGACTTTCAGCATTGGCAATGGGTTTGCCATTTCTGGGTTCCCAGAAGGAGAGGGATTTGAGGAATGGCTTAACTGACCCATCTCTGTCATTATTCAGACCATGCCCCTGAACTGGAAAACCTCACGGTGACCAAGGTTGGCTGGGATGGCCTCAGACTCAACTGGACCGCAGCTGACCGGGCCTATGAGCACTTTGTCATTCAGGTGCAGGAGGCCAACAGGATGGAGGCAGCTCAGAACCTCACGGTGCCCGGCAGCCTGCGGGCTGTGGACGTCCCGGGCCTCAAGGCCAACACCCCTTATAGAGTCACCATCTATGGGGTGATCCGGGGCTATAGAACACCAGTGCTCTCTGCTGAGGCCTCCACAGGTACCTCTTATCCTTCTGTCTCTAGCTTCTGCTTTTCCTAACAGGAAACTACCCACAGATAATCAGACACAGTTCACTTGAAAAAAAAATTTTTTTTAAGTTTATTTATTTTGAAAAAGAGTGCAAGTGGGGGAGGAGCAGAGAGAGAGAGAGAGAGAGAGAGAATCCCAGGCAGGCTGTGCAGTGTCAGCGCAGAGCCTGATGTGGGGCTTGAACTCCCAAACTGTACGGTCATGACCTGAGCCGAAATCGAGTTGGACACGTAACCGACTGAACCACCCAGGCGCCCCAGACACAACTTGCTTTTGAATGGACTCATTCTGCCCCAAGTTATGGCACCATGGTGTCTAATGGAGGGAAGCCATCAGGCTACGTGACTCCAGGGGTACCTTTGACACCACAACCCATGTGAACAACACCCTTTGGAGTTGTGCACAGCCCTGCCTGGGGACCATACATACAGCCCCAAAGGCAAGGATCTTTATCTTCACAAACAGGCTCCCTCTTGGCAAGGGATGTTAAGACGTTATACTTAAAAGGAAAAAAAAAATCACAAAATTAATCTCCTTGTCCACTGAAGGTTAGGACAGTTCTTTAGTAAAGTAAGATGACAAACATTTTTTTATACCTCATGCTCTTTGTTCTATTCCTCAAATTTAGGAGGAATAGCTGCATGCTGCATGTTTATTAAGACAGTCATATATTTTTAAGTAATATAAAGCCTATTCTTGTGTTCAAGACTCCCTGGATCTTGCTGTGTGATTTGATCATTAAACTAGTTCTTTGTCCTTCTCCAGGGGAAACTCCCCATTTGGGAGAGATCATGGTGTCCGAGGTGGGCTGGGATGCCCTCAAACTCAGCTGGACTGCTCCGGAAGGAGCCTATGAACAGTTTTTCATTCAGGTGCAGGAGACTGATACAGTAGAGGCAGCCCGGAACTTCACAGTCCCCGGAGGACTGAGGTCCGTGGACCTGCCTGGGCTCAAAGCAGCCACTAATTATAACATCACCATCCGTGGGGTCACGCAGGAATTCAGCACGACTCCTCTCTCTGTTGAAGTCTTGACAGGTACTAGACTGGTTCATTAATTTACTTCCTCCCCTTGTCTCTGCTCAGGAGGGATCAAAGCTCTTCCTGCTGTAAGCTGGGCTCAGCCCCTGCCACAATGGGGAACACCGGTGAATCATCCCCGCTCCCATCCGAATGTCATATCCCTTATTTGGCCAAGTCCGAGTGTAGCATGTTAGCCAATTCCATGGAAAATTCCACCTACTCTTCCCTTACAAAAGTAAGAGGTGACTTTTCTTTCAAAGCAAGTTTTCAGTCATAACAGCTAAGAAGTTGGAAAACACAGTTTGCAAGTGGGAAAAAAAAAATTGGTCTGAGCTCATTTTAAGAACACACGAAAAGATTCCCCCAAAGCCCCATTTATATGTTAAGAATGGAAGTTATGAACAATTCCTAGAACTATCTTTCATTCCCGGAGACTGAACAGAAAACCCCTGGCTTTAGTGCCAACAGAGTGTGCTCTACACCTGCTGTAAATCATGCATCTGTAATCAACACTAACCAGACAACTCATCCCAACCTCAGCCAAAATGTCATCTCACCTGAATCCTAGCACGCAATTACCTTTTTTAGTAACTCAGCAACTCTTTGTCCTTACGCAGAGGAGGTTCCAGATCTGGGAAACCTCACAGTGACCGAGGTTCGCTGGGATGGCCTCAGCCTGGACTGGACGGCCCCTGAGGGGCTCTATGAGCAGTTTGTCATTGCAGTCCGGGAGGCTGACCAGGCCGAGGAAGCTCACAGTCTCACGGTTCCTGGCAGTCTACGCTCCGTGGAAGTCCCAGGCCTCCGGGCCAGTACCCCTTACACGGTCACCCTGCGTGGCAAGGTCAGGGGCCGCGGCACTCGACCTGTTGTTGTGGAGGCCATCACAGGTATAGGACCCTCCTCCCATACCAGGGACATGATTGAGCCAACGTCTCTTTGGAAGAGAGAGAACATTCCCCACGTGTCCGAGTGTGGTCTCAGTGTTCCGACAGGCAGCGTGAAGGGAGGCTCTAACTCAGGAAGGGCTGGGTTGGAATTGCACCTTGCTGGATTTTCTTGGGTCTAGCATTTTACATTTCTGAGCCTTCTTTTCTCACCTTCAAATCAAAGATAATACTCTACCTCAGAACATGGTCCTGAGCAGTAGATGAAATAATGATCGAAAATGCTTAGCAAAGCTCCATTCCTGTAGTAAATATTGAACGGCACATAGCTAAATATATAAGACAACCATGTAACTAATAAAAATAGCATAAACAGTAGGGCCATGGTGGCACAAGAATAGGGTCAGAACTTTCTAGAGAAATCTTACCATTAGAGGCCTCAGAGGCCCTAACGTTGTCCAACTTGTAGTCACATCTCTGTGGAATAACCTTTGAAATGATCTTCTGCCGAAATTGTTCAAGTCTGTCTCTCCTTAAGAGACACTCAGGGAAGGCATATTTCCAAGAAAAAACAGCCACATTTGACTTCAATGTTTTTCATTCAGTTTAGGGAGGAAAAACAATTTATCTCAATTTGTCCCCTGGAAATATGCTGTTCCATCTGTCATTGGAAACTCTGTGCTGTTCATGAGTTTTTAGAAACCGCTTTAAAGGGGGCAAATGGGCCAAATTTTTGGTAATCGGGTTCTTATGCTGGGCCCTAAGTCCATGCCCTTCTCTATCTATCTATCCTGTGTTTTGATAGTACTATCCAAATAACCTAGTTCAAATAAATTGTTCTCCTTGCTCACATATACCAAGTAAAGTTGGTGCTTGTGAGAAACGACACACATTCCAAAAATGAGAAAGGTGATATTACGATCCAGCTGTGCTGGCTGAGTCAGTGTTATCCTGTGCTGCCTGGAATGTCTTCAGACCCAGTGAGCCAGAGGGGCTATTGAGGCACCTGTGATCTGGATGCAGGATGCTAACAGTCTCTATCTGTAACAACAGAATTCCTTTTGCACGTGAAACCTTACCAGGAACCTCACTACGTGCCAGATAAGTGAACAGCTCTTCTTGATGAGCTAGGAGGGCAGGGAGGACTGCCTTCACTGATACCCCCACAAGAGCACCAAGGCTACATGGTCATTTGAATACAGCCCCTCAAAAAGGCTGAGTTTGCTCAGACTCACAGGCACCGAGAACAAGTGCCTCGGGTGCACCTTTCTTGGCTGCTGGAATCCTTACAGATATTTTCTTTTCTAACTTCAAGTGCATGGCCATGGCAGCGTTTAAAAAGTCTGAGCGGTTGCATATAATCCTGAGAGGTATCCCACCAAGCAGTGGGTTTTCCCGTATTCAGAATCCAGACTTTCTAAAATCGGCAATAAGAAACACGTTAAATCTCCTTGCTACATGGTAGGAAGATCAATGGTGGGCCCTGCTCTGCACCATTGACTGAGCAAAATTTACCACTTTTAATTAAAAGTGGGCACTCATTTCGCACAAATGGCTTCACTTCATGATGCAGCCACTCTTTGTTCTGGCACAAAGTACTAGCAGAAGGTGGGAGGGAAAGAACCAAGCCAAGAATCTAGTGCAGAACATTTGATCCCTAAAAGCCGAGTAGAGTCCAGAGAAAAAACATCACACATGTCCACACTGAGACAACATACACTTTATAAAGCCTGCCTGATAGCAGGTGGCCAGCAATAAGACAACCTCTTCAACACGAAGTCCTGAAATGAGGCTGATAATTCTCTCCAGTATGGTTGAGAAGTTCCAAGGGGAAACATCTAAACGGTGATGTATTTTTTGGGTAGCCACTTACTGGGCACTCACAATGGCTTAGGCATGATACTCAGGGGTTTATAAATGGTATTTAGCCATCACACAGTCCAGTGATATGTCAGCCCCCTTTATAGGTGAGCAGAGTAAGACTCCGAGATGAGCTGGGTGACGGGCCCAAAATGACCTGGCTAATAAAGATCATTGTGGGAATTCCAACTAAAGCCCAGTGGCCTCCAAAGCCTCCACTTTTAACATCCCTATCCCCCTTACCCTGACCCACAATCCCACTTTTCCAACTGCCCTTTCATTTCTGGCCATGCATGTGCAGAGACCCCCTGTGGGTTGTGCAGTTGTCCAGACAGTATTGCCATCTCAAGGATGAACAGCGCAGATCTTCCCCTTTCTGACTGTTTTCAACTCCTGAAGAAGGGCTGTGGCCAGATTACCACAATTCAAGTCAGAAGTAAATGCCCAGAGACCAAGAATGACCACACTTGCACACAAAAATTCTCTTGCCTCTTTCTCTCTTCCCTAGAGCTGGGCTGTGGGATGTTTGGTTTCCTCCTTTTTTTTGGTTTGCAGAACTGACAAATAACGTCTCTGTCCTTCTTCAGAGGAGCTCCCCCAGCTGGCGGACATAGCTGTGACTGAGGCTGGCTGGGATGGCCTCAGACTCAACTGGACCACAACTGATCAGGCCTATGAGCACTTTGTCATTCAGGTGCAGGAGGCCAACTGGGTGGAGACAGCTCAGAACCTCACGGTGCCCGGCAGCCTGCGGGCTGTGGATGTCCCGGGCCTCAAGGCCAACACCCCTTATAGAGTCACCATCTATGGGGTGATCCGGGGCTATAGAACACCAGTGCTCTCTGCTGAGACCTCCACAGGTACCTTCCTCCCCACTGTTGACGCCCCTCCCCAAGCCACCCTGCTTTCTCTCCATGAAACTTTGCAGAAAGTCAGCTTCTCTCCGTGTCTGAGTCCTTCCCTTATGCCCTTTGGTGGCTGGTCATGCATGTCCAGAGACCACACCATAAGTTGTGCCTTGGTCTGGATGCCTCTGCCATTTTGAGGATGAATGATAAAGATGTTGCCTTTTCTGACCTCCAGCCTCCAGCCTCTCCCAGACTTCCTGCCACTAACTCTCTTTTGAATGATGGCTTTCGGTTTCAAGGGACAGCCTGATGGTTTTAATTCTCTTTTCCAGTGCTAGGATATAACTAAAAGCCGTTCCTTACCATGTGTGAGTTCTGGTAGAGCATAGGTTATTTACTTTAGAGGGTATTTTTGCTAGTTGGAAAAGGCGCTTTTCTATCCCAAATCCCTCAAGGGTATGGGCACTGTGGTTCTTGCATTTAAAAGAAATGTTTTAATTTAAATGTTTCTTTAAAATACACAGCATAATAAGAGAACTGAATTACCCTCCTCCGGGCAGTTCTCTCAGATACTGAGTCATTGTTAGAACACCAAATTAGCAAATAGCTAGACCAAAAAGAAAAAAAAAAAAATCACACAATTATGACTGGAGACAGTACCAAAGAAAAAGCCATTCATTCAGAGAAGTACACACAGCAGCATTTGAAGCAAGGAATGTCCCAGGCTATGAATGTCAAAGATCTGATGCCCTTTTTGCTCTTTTAAATAAGAGTTGCTCCCTGGAGTGTTGGCCTTTGCATATGGCGCACTCCCAGCGCTGACCCAGGAGGGTGTGCTGTGCCTTACTAGTCACTCCGCTCCAGTGACAAGGCAGTCAGTGTTTCCCCAGGGGCCTGCCTCAGCGAGCAGCCTTCCCCAGCACCGTTCTCCATTGCGCATCTTCCTATATGCCTCCATTGGTTGGAAGCTCAGTAGAGGTTGTCTTGCTTGGGTTTGCATATGCCTGCCCCATTTTCAGGTAATTATGGCAACCAAACCTTCATGCAAACCTGTACAACCTCACTGATTCCAGCAAAAGCACAGACCTGCATTTTAGCCTCCATCATTTCAATAACCCTCACTGAGATCAACAGAATACAGACAGCCACTGATGAGTGGTGACCTTGAAATGCCTAGAAATTGCAACTGGCAACGATATCGGACATTCATAAATCACCCCTTCCCAGAAGGCAAGAGAAATCACCTGCCGCTTCTGATCTTTCCTGCAGACCTTGTGGTTGGGTGCCCTTCATATTTTTATGTGTTTTTTTTTTTCCCTTCTTAGTGATAGCAACATTCCTGTTTCTGATGAAATGGTATGAGAGGAGGAAGGTCCATGACCCCATCTGATCTGTGTCTCACTAAATGTGATGGGATGGGAAGGCCTTCCCCTTCCCTGCTGGAGAGGCACTACTTGCTCCTCACACCTTGCTTCTGCTTGCCTTCTGCATATTTTATTCCAATTGCACAGAAAAGCACTGGTAGGACCATCTCCAAGACAAAATGTTATTTCTTGGCCGAACAGGGGTTGCCTGACTGCCTTGCCTCGGCTCAGCTCTCTTGGTTGGCAATGTAAGTAGTAGCTTTCTTGGCTCCCGTAGAGGCAGTTAAGAGAGGACGAGCTATTCTAACAGAATATGAAAGCAGCTGGCCCTTGTCAGAAATATGATGAAAATTCCAAGAATCATACTGACAAGTTGCCAGTTCCCTTTAAGTCACAAAATCAGAAGCCTCAGGGTACCACCTTTGGGAGGGTGATGGCATCAGAATTATTTAGCCTTTATTTAAATAGATGGGAGCTCCCTCAAAGCAAAGGATGCCTGCAGGAGGGAGCCAAGTAACTGTGGTCTCCTGACTGCAATTCTGGCAACTAAAGACTGCCAGCACTCATATCTCTTGACCGATGGCCAGCATCCCTGCGGCGGGGCTCCCAGAAGCATCTGAGCTTAGGCACCACGGTTCCAGCTGACATCATTCAGATGTCTTCTCACACACGGGATCTCAGCCAGCTTGATCACATATGGCTGCTCCAGAGCAGGGGAATCCAATTTGCCAGACCTTCCTCTTTTCTTCTTTTAACAAATCCCCTTTTTCTCTCCCGCTGGCACTGACTGGTAACACTGCTTGGTTTCCCCCTAACCCTGAACTAGCAGGTCTTTCTACCCAGCCATGTTTCTCTTAACAACCTCAATCTTAAAACACAGGCCAAATAATCAACCCAAATTCATTTATTTTGTCTTCTTCCCTACCCTTCCTTTTTCAGCTGCAGAACCTGAAATTGGAAACTTAACTGTTTCTGACATAACTCCTGAGAGCTTCAATCTCTCCTGGACAGCCACCGATGGGGCCTTCGAGACCTTTACCATTGAAATTGTTGATTCCAATAGGTTTTTGGAGACGATGGAATATAATATCTCTGGTGCTGAACGAACTGCCCACATCTCAGGGCTACACCCTAATAATCATTTTATTGTCTACCTCTCGGGACTTGCTCCCAGCATCCGGACCCAAACCATCAGTGCTACGGCCACCACAGGTACATCTGCCTTCTCCATTCTGACCGCCTCTCTCTAGAGTCTTCTTTGCAGGGTGAAGCTGCTCATTCACTCCTTCTTTGCAGGGTGAAGCCACAGTGCATTAACTGCTCCACAATGCTAGGCTAGAGCACCACTTAACATAACTCTCTCCAACAGCAGCCCAAATGGTGGATTTCTGTTAAGCCCTTTGCCTGATCTATTACTGACCAGGACATTTGCAGCATAAAATGTAGCCTGGCCCAGATTGCCATATGGAATCTGGAGAAAAGAATTCTACCCTTCTATACCTAAGAAGAAAGAGTTGTCCTTGATTTGGAAAGATGTCTGCATCAAAAAAGTCTTAAAAATTATATTTTGTGTTATCCTAATATCTTTGGCCTCCTAATACCCAAATATCCCAATGATCTAATGAAATCGTGTTGGTACTGTTATTTTTTTTCAACTTGGAAAATGATAAAAAAAAAAAAAGCAGATTACTAATCAGATGGGTGCACAAGGAAGTCGTGCCATCCAGACCATCCCAAATCCAATGCAATCTCTAGGAGAAAATACATGAACAGGCTGTCTTGCTCCCAGAAGAGTAAATGGTTGATTGCAAAAATAGAAGTCTTCATGTTTATACAAGGAACTTGGCCAGCCAGAGTATAAGCTGCTCTCACTTAAATTTGTAGTGTCTGTGGTACACATCCTATGTGAGGCCCTCTCTGGCACGCAGCAAAAGAGAATTCTCTATCTGAATTTGAAAGGAGAAGCTTAGCCATTCAAAATAGCATTCTTAGCACATTTTGGATAATGAATCCAAGAAAAAGGTTGACATTGTAGCATCAAAATCATCTAACACTTAAGTCACCCATGGCTGAGGGAAGGTCTGTCCTCATTCTGCGTGAGACTACAGATTGTTAGCAGGGTGGTCTGTCATCTTCGCCATATTAAAGTACACAAAAACCTGGAGGAGAAAATTATTCAGCCCCTTATATTTGTTTCTCATGGCTCAAACTGGGTTTCAACAAGGACAAGTCTTTTACCAAAGGGTGAAGTCTACAACTTTATGGATTTAGTCTTATGTGTTTTAGTTTTTGACTCTATTGTAATAGTGTTTTAAATTGACACACTTTCATATTTTTTTCTGCTTGCTTTAGTGGCGGAAGCTCTCCTTAGCCACCTCACTATCTCAAATGTGACCTGGGCCAGTATGGCCCTCTCGTGGAAAGCCCAAGAGGCTGCCTTTGATAGCTTTCTTATCGAAGTTAGGAATTCTGACCACGGCCAGGAGACGGTAGTGCGTTCTGTACCTGCGGCGTCTCGCAGCTCAGTCATCACCAACCTCACGGCTTCTTCTAATTACACTGCACACCTTCATGGGCTGATGGGCAGGCACCGCGCTCACACTCTAATGGCCCAAGCAACCACAGGTATTTCCCACGATGGCTTCTTCACTCTCCATTGAAATTCCTCTGGGGAGCAGTCCCCCAAAAAGCCCTCGCTACACATTTTTCATCCTCCTGGTTCCTCTAGATCTTTCCCAAATTTGACAGGGCCACCCAAATCAGAGCTTTAAACTTAAAAAGAAAAACAATCACCCAGAAGTCAACCTCTTTTTCCTAAATGTGCACTCACATCTGGAGTTGCTCTGTTTGTTTATATAGAGTTAACCTGACTTGCTTTGGTTGAATTTCTACATCATCCTTCTCATCTGATCTTGAATAATCATTTCCAGTTCTACCCATTATCATCTGCCTGTGGTCTAATCAGAGTTTGCCTATGACATTGCCAAAGAGGTGTGTGCATGCCAGTTTGGGTTCCCTGGTCAGAGTGATATTCATCCTTTTTCTCTCTTCCAAGATTCTAAAACACAGTGCCAGAAGCATGCGAGGAAAAGACCCTAACACACACTTCCAGAGCCAGAGGACCCAGTGGTCTCATCTTGTTCTTAAGACTTTTATTTGCTTGCATTCCCTACAAATAGACTGTTCTCTTTTGACATTTACCCCACCAAGCATGCTTTGTCATCTTCTGATACCTGTCACAAAATGTCCACCTTCTTTCATCTGTCGTCTTGTCCAAATCTTGGTGCATGTGGTGAACATTCAGAGTATTACATTTTTGAAAATATCTATGTTTCCTGGAAGCATATGGCATGTCCAACAATTATTTCAAAGGGTTAGAAGTGGTGAGAGAAAGATATCCCAGCTTGCATGGAACACTGGCCATACCTTCTCTCTCACTCTCTCTTCGAGGTTTTTCTTGCACCTCACTCCTGAGCTTGGTTGCACCCTTTGGGAGACAGCTGGAGGCCAAGCTGGCCATGAGAAGCTATGTCTTACTCTGCATGGTGAATGTGTTCACATTGCCAGTCTCTTTTTGGTGGCATGAGAAGAATCCTAACATGCATCCTTAATTTGAGAGATTGCTGCCACAGCAAAACACAGGGAAAGAGCAAACAGAGGCCCACTTGGAGGGTTCTACCTTTAGTGCGGTTGAGGTAATTTATGCCAATGTTATGGCTAAAAATTATAGCGTCATTATCTTCTCAAACTAATTGCTAAGTTGGAGATTCCATGCCGTTACTTATGACTATCTTCTGCTTTGGGGCCAGATTCTTTTTGCCCTTAGGGACTTTGTGGCATCAAATTATGCTGTGCAACTGTCCAGTTTAAGTTTATCCAGATGAGTCCCTTCTTTCCTCCTAATACTGGAGCTGCAGCAAAACAACTCCCAAGTCCTTGGAAGAAATAGTCTGCTTCTTCCCAACCTTCAGTGCTAACCCTGGTACCTCAACCCTCCAGGTCTGTTGCCTCTTTCTAAAATAAAGTTTGAGTCGAACTTACTTTAAAGTTAGTATTGCTCGATAAATGTGCATTGAGGAGGCCAGATCGTATACATCCTAGTGGAAACTAGCAGTACAGGCCCCCTACATTACAAAATGAGTTGCCTTGATCACTGATCTCCTAGTCTTTAAGGGACAAGAGAATATCAACCTCCAGGAGAACCACTTATCTTTCCAAATTATCCAGTAAGTGAATTTTCTAGTTAGAAAATGTAACACCTAACTTTAAATTTTCTTTTAACTTTTGCATACACCAAGAATTTTTTAATGAAAGCCATTTTTACCTTTACGGTATTCAGGGTAAGATGCAGATTTTCTTATGGTGTATAGGAAACCTTTGGATTTCTAAAAACTATGGAGAATTTCTCTTGTATGGATATTAGCCTTTAATTTGTACAATCGAAATAGATCAAAAGAAAACTAAATAAGGAAACTTCAAAGTAGCATTTCCTAAGACATGCTCTGTGAACCACAAGCTACTCGAGATGTTCAAAGAATATCCTTTGAAAGAGTATCCACTGACCAATAAGTTTATGAAATTCTGGGCTGCACAAAATTAAGTAGGTTTCTTTACAGAACCAGCATTTCAGAGGCTATAAAATACTCTCAGGCTTTGGGAATCTCTAGGGTGAGATAGAATACCCATACATACTTTACTAAAAGCTACTTTTCTTAAGACATCTTACAGAGCTAGTGTCCCGCTGCAAACCTTTAGAAATGCACCCTAACTATTCTCTGTTGCTCCTATCTGCCATTCTAATGCCTGTTCACCTTTCTTCTTATGGCCAGCAAGTAGTCGTGTCTATACTTATAAAGAATGCACATCCATACCTGCAGAGAAAGTATATTCTCTAGCATTAGTCATTGCAGGTGTAGCCACAGCCTAATATACTACCTTTCTGCAAATATTTGGAGGGATTGGCACTTTTATGTCCTATGGCTATATTCTGGAAAAACCAACTGCTTCCTCTAATAATGCATCTCCTTTCTCTTCTGCCCATGTTCCTCTCCCTTCAGAGCCAGAGCCACAGTTGGGCATTCTAATCCTTAGCAATATTACTCCTGACAGCTTCAATGTGTCCTGGAGCATTCGAGCCAAGTTTTTTGCAAAGATTGTTGTCAATGTTAGCGATTCTCACTCGCTGTATGAACCCCAGCAATTCACGGTCTCAGGAGACACACAGCATGCTCACATCACGGGCTTGCTGGAGAACACTGGCTATGACATTAGTGTGGCAGGGACCACCTGGGCTGGGGACCCCACGAGACCCCTCACTGCTTTTGTCATGACAGGTACTCATTCAAAGGTTCTCACTTGTCCATTTAGAATTTTGAGATGGGGGACAGCAGAGAGGAAAGGTGATAGGCATTCTAAGGGAACGTCAACCCCCAGTAGAGTCTTCACTCCAGATGTCAACATCTAAGTGAAGAGAGATCAGATCCTCTGGTATTTCGCAAAGAGGGATACTTTGCAGCTTTTCATGGGACATGGAGACCATGTACTCAACAGCTGCATAAAGCTTCCAAGGATTTTCCTGTCTAGCTTTATAGGCTGATACATATTTTAGCAATTCTGGCTGAAAAGTGAGTTCTAAGTTACCCACAGCCTGGAGCAGGAATTTTTGCCATAAATCATGCTAAGTAAGGCAGTTTATAAACCACTTGCCCCAGAAATATAATAATTTCTCTTTTTCTTTAAATAAAAAAAAAAACACTTTGTCTTAAGTCAGCATCCACAGCAAATTACTGAAGGTTTGACCTAGGGTAGCAGATAAATCCAAACTTAATTGAAGCTTACCCATTTATTGAACTTGACCTCCAACCTCTCTTTGAATTACTGAAGAATTACATAAAGAAATGGCTTTCCGTTTTCTTTCCTGAGATCATCCCAAATCAATGGCAAAGGCTACATACCTCAGAAAATATTTAGAAGTCTCTTGCCTTCCACTACTGATAATTTTCAGGAGACTGACTTTGCCTGCTGATTCACATTAAACCAGGCCTCTCCCAGCATCTAAATTGCTACTGATAAAATATGTTAATAAGATCAATTAAATATTTAATTGGAAGCAGCCATGATGACCTAGAAGTGTGAGGGTTTTGATATCAGACCTGAGTGGTTTCTGAACTTCCCCCACATATTCTTAGCTGCATAACCTTGGCTGGTTCTTAACTGTTCTGAATTCCAGTTTCCTTATATTTGACAAAGGGACCCCCACAGCCATTTCTGTCAGCTTTGTCTCAGGATCTAAATGGATATGATAAAGTTTAATGGCTTGGCATCCAGTAGGCATCTTATGATGCTGGGTTCTTTCTGCTGTTTCCTAGGAGGGAAGTAGCATTCTTAAAAATAAGCAACAATTCTAGATAGAAACTCAGCAGCTATTGTTATGAAATCATGATTTTCTTACTATTTTCAAGAGAACACTGGACGTGTTTTAATGTAAGATCAAAAAGTGGTTATGTTTTCTGTCCCGTTGCCTACTGTGAATTCAGTCATTCAAAAAAGTCTTCAAATGCAGAACATGGTCATTTCTTAGTGGGGCAGGGGAGAAAGTGGTGGGGGCTCCCATTCTCTTGCCTCCCGATGCACAGGAGGGCAGGAATGGCCAGCCACAGACCCCATCAGGCCATCTCTTGTAGCCTCCCACAGGACCTCCCACAGAACGGAGAGAAGAAAGGCACTCTGGGAGGGCTGGTCTTGGGAATCCTAGATCTGGTTACAGCATTGTCTCAGCTAATCCTTGAAGTGAAAAGACCCTGAGTTTTAAAAGAAGCATATTTTTAAAAAGAAAAAAAAAAGCTGAACATGAATGACTATAAATAACAAGACTTTGATTGACTAATTAGCCTGAATGCCCTTCTTTTCATGAGAATCCACTGCTTTGATGGTGTGGAGGTACACAGAGGCTAGCTATCCAAAGAGGCGCCACTTACCTAAATAAACTCAGCCAAAGAACTTGAGACCATTGTCTTGGAGACAAAGAAGTCTGTTTGCACAGTATAAGTGATTTCATCTTCGCCTTCAATAAAATTATGATTTTCGGAAGATCCTTACCTGGAAAAAAAAAAAAACCTCAAAACAAATACCAAATATGCTAAATCAGTACAGGAAGTCCAGCCCACAACAAAATTTAAATCTTTGCTTTGGGGATGAGGATATTCATTTACTTGTTCATTCAATCACCAATGACTTCTTTGTAAAACATTTTTCTTTACATTGCATGGATTAGACTCTGGGCATTAGTGTAAGGTCATTTATCTCTTTGAAAGTTTCCATTTAGAAGCAGCAGAAAAGAAGGCTGTAAATGAGGTGTGGCTAAAGCAGCCTTGGTCATGGAGTTCCCAGCCCCATGTCCCCTCCAATAAAAAATACATTCACTATTACTGTGTTTCGTTTTGCTAGAGCGGGGGGCTCTGAACCTTCTCCACCAATCCTACTTAAGCCTCCAGACTTGCCAGCCCTGATGGGGTTGACTAATTAGACACTGGCTTAGAGTGTGGAAAGAGCATTGAGCTTGGAATCAGATGGCCTGGGTGGGAGCCCAGCTTAGCCACCCAGTAGATTTGGAATCCTGTATATAAGTCATTGATCTCTGTTTCCTTAGATATCATGGGGGAGAGGGGGAAGGTAGCAGTAGCTATTTCACAGTGTCATTATGAGGATTAAATAGGAGAATAAACATGAAGCCTTGTCAATTGGTACTTAGAACTTAGCACTTAGAAACTTAGCTGATATAACCTCACTATTTTGGGAATCCCAGTGTGTGAAAAGACCCCTTGATGCCTAAGAAATAAGGGTCCTGGGACACAGATGTTTGGTGAATGAACGAACAGATGACACCAGAACTTATTAAAGATCCTGACATGTCCTTACCTCCTACTTTATCCAGGAAAACAAACAGCAAAAGAATCAGTGAATCATAGTATTGCTTACTGGACCATAACCCTAATTTGTTAATTCTGCCACATGAAAAAAATCTTACCCCCTCCCCCTATTTCAGCTAATGAAGATGTATGTCACTAAGGGGCCTCATTAACTTGATTCAAAATGTGAACTAGAAGTGAAATGGAAACATATGAAGTGTACCCAAAAGGAAGTATAGCAGTATATTGGGGGAAAGAAAGAGCTGATTTCCTTCAAGACCAGAAGACAGTTGGAAATAGAGAAAGAGGTACAAACCCAACACAAGATATCCAATTATACAGGGAACAATTCATGGCCTTTGGAGTGAGATCCAGCTAAAAACCTTGCTCTATCACATACTAGCTCTGTGACTTTGGCCAAGCCAATCAACCTCTTTGAAGCTCAGGCTTTTTTTGCCTGTATAATGGGAATATTATCTATCTCATAGGCCTGTTGAGAGATTTACACAAGATAACATCATCTGGCAGCCAATAAGCTCTTACTAAATATTCGTTTTCTGAGAAATTAACACATTTAGTGTTTGATTGGGTATCTCTCAGTATCCGTGGAGAGTTGTGCTATCCCTGCAGGGTCAGTGCTGCTAACCTGAGTTATTTTCACTCCTCCCTTCTTTCAGAGGCCCTGCCCCTTCTGGAAAACCTAACCATTTCCGACATTAATCCCTACGGGTTCACAGTTTCCTGGATGGCATCGGAGAATGCCTTTGACAGCTTCCTAGTAGCGGTGGTGGATTCTGGGAAGCTGCTGGACCCCCAGGAATTCACACTTTCAGGAACCCAGAGGAAGTTGGAGCTCAGAGGCCTCATAACTGGAATTGGTTATGAGGTCATGGTCTCTGGCTTCACCCAAGGGCACCAAACCACGCCCTTGAGGGCTGAGATTGTTACAGGTATTTGGATTCAAGTGAGCCATTTTCTCCTCTCCTTGGTTCCCTTCCATGTAATCCATCTACCATATCACCATGGTTTTAACATTCTTGTCCATTTTCTCTGCTGAATCCATAGATGTGGCCTGTTCTTTTGTGTTTCCTCCCATCACACTCTCCCTTGTCTTATGTCTCTACTGAACACTCCTCTTCTCCCTCTCCAGAAATGAGAAGGTCGAAATGTTTGCCACTTGGCATCCCAAGTCCTTTTAGACCATGTCTTGTCTGTAGTTCTTGTGTGCTTATTCCACATCATCCTCTCCTGTGTACATCCTGGCTGGTCCCCAGCTATGTTTCAGCCTTCTCAAAAGAAATATACCAATGAGTATATTTCAAAGATATACTTATTTACAGCATTTTGTCATCTTAAAATGTCAACTGTGATCTTGATAAACCTACAAGGTGGGCTTGTTATTGAAAACTCAACTGCAGACCTATTATATTGGTAAACACTAATGTCATAGAGATTCTTTGACACAGACTAAATCCATAATTTTCTCAAGACTAATAATTCCTAGAGACACATACATTAACAACATTAACAGTAAAAACTCTGTGTTTCCCAAAGTCTTTCTAGATTTTACTAGTTCCATAGAATATTCAAAGGTCCTACTTGGTGAAGAAGTTCCATGATCAAATAAGTTTTGGAACCACTGAGTTAAACATAGTTTAACAGGATCCTTGACAACAAGGCTTCACAGAAGATCTCAATGCGCCTGTGTCTCTCCAAAAGGGACTTACCCAGGCAGTATTTGACACTGGGTGCCTTTTAAAGAAGAAGAACAAACAGGAATAGTTTGCTCTGAGTACACTTTGGGAAACTCGGCTCTAAATTTACCTTGACATTGAGTTTTGTCTGGTTAAGGCAATCCAAGATAATACTCCAAAGTATGGAGCACAAGAGGTTTCAAGCCTCAGTTTTACCTTCTGAACATTTATCTAATAGTTAAAAAGGCAAGCAAAAAAGTCGAGAGTAGGAGCCTTCTTTAGTACAACAGTACTAACAAGAAAAAAAGCAAAAAGACCATAACATAACATTTTAAAGGCCATTTTGCTCAGGATCAAGGGAAATATAATCAGCAGTATCATCATAGGCAACTCTACAGATCATTAATACTGGTTTATTTATCTTTTTAAAAGAAAAGAAAAAGGTCTTACAGAGGATGGGCACTCAGCCATTGGGAGATCAGAGCACAAATGTAAACAAGTTATTGGCTTTGAACTTGTTTAATAATGCATGGGAGGGGCCAAAGCTGAGTCCAGATGTGGATTTATAGAATTGCTTTTAGACAAAACTCACATATGCAAGCAGCCACTTGGCTTGTAGTGAATGTGTGAATTCCATCTTTCCCTTCCCCTAGATCTACTTGTTTGTGTTGGATAATTTTATTTTTGGTATTCAGGACACTTCTATCTCTGAGAGCCACAGGGCCACTGAATATTGATACGCCCACTGGAAAAGAAGATTGCACTGGCTGGTAAATGATGTTCTCTCTCCTCCTCCCACCATTTTCTCCCATCTAGAAGCCGAGCCAGAAGTTGACCACCTTCTGGTTTCAGATGCCACCCCAGACGGTTTCCGTCTGTCCTGGACAGCTGATGACGGGGTCTTCGACAGTTTTGTTCTCAAAATCAGAGATACCAAAAAACAGTCTGAGCCAATGGAAATAACCCTACTTGCCCCCGAACGAACCAGGGACATAACTGGCCTCAGAGAGGCCACTGAGTACGAAATTGAACTCTATGGAATAAGCAGTGGAAGGCGATCCCAACCAGTCAGTGCTATAGCAACAACAGGTACCGTACATAAACAGGATATAACCAAGAAAAGTCATGACTTGGGGATTTTCTTTCACAGGGCTGGGAAATTACAAGATCTTTGAATGCAGCCAAGGTCTTTCAATTATAGACAGTGTGAGTGTGGACAATTTGGCTAAGCCTTAATTCAAGAAGAGTATGATGCCATTTATTGAATGGGGATGGGAGGATTGAATGAGATAATTCATGGAAAGCCCATAGCAGAGGATTTGGTACATAGCAAAAGCTCAGTAAATTAAAGCTATTTGGATTTTCATTGTTTTCATTAATACATCATCATCATTATAATTATTACATTTTTTAAATTCCAAAGACCCTTCTTTAGGACAATTATCCCATCGTTTTTTGTTTTTTTTGTTTGTTTGTTTGTTTGTTTTTTTAATGCAGAGGTGTAATTCCTTGTTCTTTGGTCAAATGTTTGACCTTAGAGCAGGCAGGGGATAATGGAGAAGTGATACCTCCACCTATAAAGATGAATATTTATCAGATGCTGTGTGTGAATAATCAGTACTGTGATCAGGAAGGATCAAAGGAGGGAGCTGACAAGGTCAACAAGCTGCTCTTCATGAAGCTCACTGATTTTATGTGATATTCATAACAACTTTAAAAGGCACTAGAGGGGGAAATGCAGACCCTTTTCCATGTGAGTTGTTTCAAGGAGAAAAAAAGTTCATTGGTAACAGTCTCTTTAGAGGGAAAGATCTATGAAAGGTAGGGTGAATTCCTTCCTGAAATTGAGGGAGAAGGAGAGACATAGCACTCCCTAGAGAGAGACTGCCTCAAAGAGGGATCAGAAGAAAGAATCACAAAAGCACAAGGAGGGGTAAAAGGGACCAGAGGAATGGTATATCCCAGCCTCTTCTGTTTGTGCATGAAGAATCTGTGGCCCAGAAAGCCGATGTGATTTGCCTAATGTCACAAGGCCAGGTTTGGGGTAGAACTCAAACACCATCTTATTTTAATTACTACTAAATAAATGTAAGCAGGCTGGATGACAGCTAACTGACGAGGGTACATACTTGCTGTCTCTGACAGGCATTGAGTGCAACATTAGCCAAAACCTTCTCTTGGTCCAGAAATGGGTATTTTATTACATCAAGTTTCAGGACCTAATGAGCTAGGAGACGCCACCTACAGAAACCATAATCAGTATTTGTAGGCGTGAAGGAAATGCTGAAATGCGGACAGCAGTTCAGTCAGAGGAAAAATCCTGTTTCTTATTAACTTGGACACCCTATCCCTGGGATGCTGGTCCTTGTCTCCTCCCTCACTGTGGCTGCCCATAAAACAACTTGAGATCAGAGACAGAGGCTGATTTTTGACCTTGGTTTATAAACACTGCCTTTCAAAGTTTACTTCTGATCACTGATTTTGTTTTGCTGATCTTTTTTTCTAGAGGCCCTACAGTGCTAAAGCAAAAAAAAAAAAGAGAGAGAGAGGGAGAGAGAATGAATAATCAAGAGCTTTTTCTTTTTCTTCTTCTTTTTTTAAGAACAAAAGAAAAGAAAGGCAGACCCCATGCTTTAGAAAGCCATTCTTTGATTTCTTTCTTTGGGATTTTGTATTTCACAGCCAAAGCATGTGTGTGTATGTGTGTGTGTGTGTGTGTGTGTGTGTGTGTGCACATGTGCATGTGTGTGTGTGTGCACATGTGTGCCCGAATCCCCTCTGTACTTGGAGAGGACAGGGGAGGTGACTCCATTAGACAACACACGTCTGATTCCACCATCACCTCATCAGCTTTAGAAAGTTTCCCTTCCATTTTTCTATCCTTCCTCCTCTTTCCTCTCCTGCACAGTAGTAAACCCTTCTCTGAGATACTCTGTTCCTCCTTATCCTCATAAAAGCTGCTGCAGGTTCTCCTGTGGCTCCCTGAGCACAAGCTGCTAGCAGCAAGTGCCCAGTGGCAGGGAAGGCTGCTGGGGGCAGTGTACCAAGTGGTGTGGCCTGGAGCCTCTGGGCAGACTCCCTGGAGTCTCATCCTTTCTCTGTACCAGCTGCGTGGTCTTGGGCAAGTCCTTTCTTCTCTGAGCCTCAGTCCCCTCATCTGGCAAGTAGACTTGAACTCAGAATTCAGCCATGAGGTTTAAATAAGCCCATGACTGTTGAGTATTTTGTTGCCTTGCCCATTGTAGCAATATTAGGTATTCTTATGTTTGGGTGATTTCAAGTAAATGTTATTTTTTCATGGATCACTTGGTTCAAAATTAAAAAATAAAAAAAAAGAATATCTAGCAAAGTCCCTATTCAGCTATGTCCCTGCTACCCAGTTGCTCTATGTAGAGGCAGCCAATTTTACCACTTTCTTGTCTATGCAGATAGACAAAATTGACACAAATCTAAGCTCTCTTTTTTAAATTTTGTTGGGGCAACACTCTTGCACACTGTAGTGTATGTGTGTTTCTGGCTTATTAGATCTGAGAGACAATCCCATGAGCCTTATTTACTTAACTATTCCCCTACTGGTGGATACTTAGGTCATAAGTTTTTGTTCCGTCTGGTGATCTGTGTATTTGCAATGGCTCCTCTTCCCCTCCATTGTTTGAGCCACATCTTCACGGCAGCGGTGGCCCTCTTTGGAAAGCCCAGAGTTACCAGAAACATCTTTTGCCATTGGGGATTTAGACACCAGTGTGCCCAAATAGAGGGTCCCCAGAATAGACAGAAAATAGTTAAAAATCCAACAACAGAGTATGATGGCTTTATTCTTCTTCTCTGGAGTTTCAAGTGCTCAGTGAGGAGCCTGAAATGCTTCCTTAGCCTCTCCCCATCACTGCCCCCAGACACACACACATCTCTGGTACTCCCTTCCTCCCTGCAGGCCAATGGGGGAGTCAGTGTCCCTTCTCCCAACTCCCAGAATGTGCCGCCCATTGCCCCCTAACATTCCTTTCCCAGCAAGGCAGCCCTGCAAGTCCTCTGCTCAGTTCCAGTTCAGATGCACTTGAAACCACACACCAGAGTTGCAACAGCATTGTGCCCCGGGGGCCTGACTCAGCAGGTCTGCAGAGACCCTTGCTTGGCAATCCTTCCTTCTATATGAACCAGGCTCTTTATGCTCGGTGCCTCTGGCTCTGACTCCCATGAAGCATAAAGATAGTAACCACCAATTATAAAGCGTGAGCTCTATGCCACATGAAGCCGGGCAACGGACACACTTTCGTCTCACTGAATCACCATGATCCAGCCAGGCTGGGGAGTGCCACGGTCAGTTCCACTTCACAGAAGGGAAACTGAGACCTCAGGGGGTAAGGTGGTTTTAGCAGGTAAGGCCAGAATGGAATTCAAACGCAGGTCAGTCTAACTCGAAAATCCTTGCTCTTAAACCATACTGGCTACAGTAGCTGTCCCCTTAGCTTAACATAGGACCTCGGACATATGAAGTGTTCAAAAAAAAGTATGTTGAAGGGAGAATAAATTTTTAAAGCTGATTATCAAGGGCCAGGTGATTAAAGCAATGGACATTTGCTCCAGATTTGGGGAGGCAAATTTTTATGCAAATTACGGGTAAAAGCCCTCATCAACCTTCTTGTGAGTTTGTTTGTTTTTTTTTTTTAACAATTCCAGATGTTTCCATAATGGAGTTTTTATTGAAAATCATGCATCCACTTGGGAAGAGAGACAGAGGCATTGCCTTGCTTGGGTCTTCCCAGCTTTTAAGTAGTATGATTTAGTTGCTGTGTGAAGCTCTGTCTTTAGGTTCCCGTTGACCATCTCCTCTGCTGTGGTCCTGGAGACTTAGGGCACTATTTATGACAGAAGGCGATATACTAAAATAACAAATAGTCTTCCACACCTAGGAAGGCCTATTGTCCAAAACTATCACCCCAATGAACCTAGAATTCCATCGCTACTGTCCCATTCCTTCATGTTATTATACATGGCTGTTTTCCTGCCACTCTAATCAGGCACATCCCTCAGGTGGGCACGATGTATGAGGCTGCTAATTCTTATGGTTTCTACAACATGGCAGATAATATTGCCATTTTGTAGATGAGAAAACCTAGGATCTAGAGAAACAAAAGCTGTGGCCACAAAGATACATCGAAAATGTGCTAGGACTTGCACCAGTGAGGTTTGCAGTCAGAGTGGAAGGCGGTGTGGACCCCGGCGAGCTGCAGGAGAGCCACGGTGCCTTCATCTGCACACCTCACTGGGGTTTGTTGGTTTGTCTTCAGCTGGCCTCATCTAGATCTTTCTTGGAAGTTACTTCAAAATCCAGGGTAGCCCATGGGAAAAATAGTTACATGGGAACGAAAGAGAGAGCAATCATGTTTACTGAATTCTTACTTCATGCCAGATTCTGTTAGGGGTTTTATGTCCATCAGCTCTGCTAATCCTAAAAATATTCCTGTAGGTGGGCATCATTTTTCCCACTGGACAGATGGAGCAACCGGGGCCCACAGAAGTGAAGGGACCTGCCCCCAGGTTGCCCAGGCCCTCCGTGGTGTTTGGACAATCAAGATCTTCCGGGCTCCAGAGCCCTTGTGGTTTCCAGAGCTTTCCAAGGAGAGGGCAAAACCCCAGTCAACCCCTTCAGAGTCTGGAGGTGCTACCAGGTCACAGGAGAAAGCCAAAAGAGGAGGGAAAAAGAAATGGAGAGGGAAGAAAAACATCTCCCCACAGTGGGCTGTGGGTTTTAAAACTTAATGATCAACGTGGGTTGGAGAAGGGAAAGATGAGAAACAAGTTCCCTGGAGGCCTGAAAATTGTTTCCTGAACTCTCTGCTTAAACATGGTCAGCTGAAGAGGGCAAGGAGCTAAGCCAAGAAATACAGAGCAAAGCCAATGGAAACTGGGTTTGGGGGGAGGTATGGCTGTAGCAGAAACATGGCTTTCCCCCAGGTGGGCCCAGTGTGTGTGAGGTGTTTGTTTGGTCTCCTGCTTCTGGACCTCCATCCAGTTCTAGGAATGGGTTTGTCGAGGTCAGTTTCCATGTGAACATTATTTCCAGGATCCCCAGGATTCCAGCCGGCTCTGCTGCCCAGTCCTGGGACCCAGAAAGGTCACACCACAACAATGTGCATTGGAGAACCAAGCTTCAGTTTGCTCCTCTGTAAAATGGCTACAACCACACCTTCTCAGGGGTTTCTAAATGAGGGTTAATTCCAATCAATTGCAAAGAACCATACCATTGTCAAGTCTTAGTATCATTTAATAAAAGGAGCTACAATGCAAAGTTTGAAAAAAAAATGCTAAAAATGATAGGATGGCATATTCCAAGCTGAGAAATCAGCCAGCCTCACTTCCTTAGATGTCAGCTGTGGTGTTAACATTGTACTGAAATGAAACCGAATGGCTGCTTTACAGCCCTGGGCCCGTGTACCTGAATGAGAGAACAATTGTTTCTATTGAGTCACAACTTGACCCTAGACCACCACATTCTCTATCCTAAAGGCATGGCTCAGCCACAAACTCTAGGGGCTGTGTTTTCCTGGATAAGGAATCCAGGAAGAATCATTGATGAGCAATATCGTTGACTGTTTCTGGGTTTCTCCTGTGCTTTTTCCTTGACAGCCATGGGCTCTCCTAAGGAAATCAGTTTCTCAGACATCACTGAAAACTCAGCCACTGTCAGCTGGATGGCGCCCTCTGCCCAGGTGGAGAGCTTCCGGATCACCTATGTCCCTGTTGGAGGAGGTAGGGCACTCGAAAAGGGGAGGGGAGGAGTGGCCTGGAGGGTGTGAGTGGGATAGTGAAGAAACCCTGATACTTGCCATCCTCCCCAAATATGACCAAAGAAAATTATTTCCTTCTATTTGAGACCATCTCTGTAGATTTCATTTGTAAAGTGCTCTAAGATCCTTGGAAGAATTACCTTGTGTAGGGTCATTTTATGAAGACCCTCTCCTTCTGTGAGAAACTTCTCAACTTCTGTGAGAAATGGACCCTGGGGCACCTGGGTGGCTCAGTTGGTTAAGTGTCCAACTTCAGCTTAGGTCATGATCTCACGGTTTGTGAGTTTGAGCCCTGCCTCGGGCTCTATGCTAACAGCGAGGAGCCTGGAACCTGCTTCGGATTCTGTGTCCCTCTCTCTGTCTGTCCCTCCCCCGCTTGTGCTCGGTTTCTCTCTGTCTCTCTCAAAAACAAATAAACATTAAAAAATAAAAGAAAAAAAGAAACGGACCCCAGTGTTGTTTTCTCATAATGGTAGAGACTCTAAATACACTGGCCTTTTTCTCTTTGAGCACACTTATCTGAAAAGTTGATCTTGAGCTGGATGTATGTGAAGTTTTACCCTGTGATTTCCAAATCGGCCTGTCTCAGTACAGATGGGGAGTTGTGACTTAGTAGAGCTGAGAGTTCTAGTCCAGCGCACAGGGGCCACAACAAAGACCATGCTTGGCTGGGGGCGGTGGGGGCGGGGATACACAGTCAAATCTGCCTCAAGACATTCTGGCAAGCAGAAGGATATACAGAAAGGATGGTTGATACCTCTTCAAAGGGATGATGTAGCAGCCCAGTGGAAGTTGGGCCAGCTGATATACAAGCTCCTCACCAGCCCTGAAATTCTAAGAAGTATAAATTCAGGCCTTTTAAATAAATATAAGTACGAACTTGACTATGACCATCTTCTTTTCTTAAAGAATAAGATCTCTGCTAGTAAGGGAGTCTGTATATTCCAAAGCTAAGACAATGGGTTAAATATATCAGATATACGTTAAGAGTGAGCTTTTCATAGTCTTTGTGGGAAAAATAAATAAATAAAATGTGCATGACGTGCCAACTCTCTACTGAACGGAAACTTGCCATTTTTAGCACGTTGTGATTTCATGTTTTTTCCTCTCCTGGCTTGCTTTTTGGCATCTGCATGGATGGAAAAAAAGTATTATACAAAAAGTAAGGCCTCTTCTCTTACGCCAGAGGGTAGGAGCAAATGAGAGGAAGTCAAGAAAATGGTACTGGATAAAGGCATAGTTTCATTTCCAAATTGGATACACCATTCTTGGGGCGATGGTATGTTTCAGTGAGGTTCACCATTCCCGATCTTGCTTTTGCTGGGTTCCAGGGACACCCTCAGTGGTAACTGTGGACGGAACCAAGACTCAGACCAGACTGGCGAAGCTCTTGCCTGGAGCAGAATACCTCGTCAGCGTCATCGCCGTGAAGGGCTTTGAGGAAAGTGAACCCGTCTCAGGATCGTTCACCACAGGTGTTTTTCTCACCTTCCATATTATTGCTCATGACTCAGCAGCTGGAAATTTTTCTTTTATTTGGGAAACCCTAGTGGAAAATGGACTGAATTTGGAGCACAGGAGACCTCATTTCTGGCCCATCCCCAGCCTTTTACGGGCAGGGTAAACTTGCCTTCATCCTTACCCTCCCTGGGCCTCCATTTCTTGGGTTAGTGTGGAAGAAAGAGTACAAGTTTGGGAGTCACACTGACCTGGATTGAAATCCCAAGTCTACCACTTCTAGATACATGAGCTATCAGTTAATTTTTCTAGGATCTGGTTTCCTTCTCTGTAAGATGGGTATAATTCTGCTTCCTTTGCAGGGTGCTGTAAGGATCACATGAAATGATATCTGTAAAGCTTCCGTAAATGTAAATGACTGTGCACATTAATCCACCTCCTTCCCTCCCTGCCTATTGAGACAGTCCTTCCAAACAAGTGCTTCACACTGACATGTAACGGGGACAGCCATAAAGTACTCTTGATTGGGCAGTCACTGTATTCCAGGCACTGTTACTAAACCTTTTGCCGTTAAATCATTAAAATGGCTGTTATGATTCCCATTTTGCAGAAGACACAACTAAGATCCAGGGAAATTAAATACCTTGGCCAAGGCCACAGAACTAGTGATTGCTGAAGCAAATTTGAACTTGGGTCAGCCTCACTCCAAGCCCTGTGTTCTTCTAAATAGAGGATTATTGTCCTATTATAACCTGATTTGTACAGCATGCTGTAAGGAGGGGGAAATAATGAATTGCACTGAAGGAGAATGAAGTGGAAAATTTCTTTTCAGGCAGCCATGTCTCTGAACAATTTATCCTTTGATAGACGAGCAATTATCCAGTCTAATCCATTAAGGGATCCAAAGAATGGGCCTCATAGGAAATTTTAAAAATATCCTAATAGTCTAAAAAAGTTGATAATATGCAATTAAAACATCCCATCTGAACCCAGAGTCCTGTCCGCCCTGCCACACAGGCCCTATTTCCCCCATAGAAATCTTTCATTCATGGACTCTCCGCGGCAACAGATTGCAAAAGCTGGATGCACTTCCTCCTGAGGCCCATTGTCCTCAGCATTTAAAGGAGATCCTGTACAGGCAGGCTGAAACAGGAAGGAACTCAGAGCAGACCGTGTGGGCTTCCAAAATTATTCTGCCTCCTCCTGCTTCTCAGGCGAGTCATCACATCTCTTGGGGCTCAGGAGCCTCATCTTTGAAGTAAACTAATGACTGCTGCCCTCCAACCTCCCAGGGCCATTGTCCTAGAATAACTGAGTAATAAATGCAGGTGCTAGGGGGCAACAGTCGTATTTAGGTTAGTTTCTGAGAAAGGGATATTGGGTAGTATGGGTGGCTCAGTCGGTTAAGCGTCCAACTCTTGATTTTGGCTCAGGTCATGATCTCATGGGGCATGAGATGCAATCCCGAGTCAGGCTCTGCACTGGGTGTGGAGCCTGCTTAGGGTTCTCTCTCCCTCTTCCTCTGCCCCTTTTCCCCACTCAAAAAAAAAAAAAAAAAAGTAACAATAGCAGCTGCAGTGAGCTAGCGCTATCCCAGACATTTCACACACATCGTCTAGTTCATCCTTAGAGCAGCCGCCCTCTGATACCTGAAGAAAGTGAGGTTTGGAGAAGGGCACACAGACACTAGGCAGAGAAGCTGTGGTAGAACCCAGGGTCGCAGCCTCTGGGGCCTGGCTCCATGTTGCCTGTGAGCCACCTAACTGGAGCTATCCTTTAAAGCCCAGAAGAGCCTCTGGCCACCTATGCCCCTGTTTTTGTAACAAGTGATATGAACTATAATGATAACCCTCATCATGTGCCCAGCCCTTTACAGTTTATATAGCTCCTTCTTACCTCCGATATCACATGAGCATCAAAATAACACTGAGGATAAAGCCAGACAGAACCAGTATCCCCATTTTACAAGTAGGGAAATAGAGACCCAAGATTACCTAACCAGCAAGGGAAGGAATCATGACTCCAACCAAGGTGGTCCTGGCTCCAGACTCAGGACTCGGAACTGTCCACACAACAGACACTGTGTCCCCCAACACCAGGAGTTTAGGAGCAGGGAGACTGCAGAGCAGCTGTGTCTGATGTCCTACCCCATGACTGCCTATCTCTCCAACATATAGTCACCTCTCTTTGCAGCCCTGGATGGCCCATCTGGCCTGGTGACAGCCAACATCACTGACTCAGAAGCCTTGGCCATGTGGCAGCCAGCCATTGCCCCTGTGGACAGTTACGTCATCTCCTACACAGGGGAGAGAGGTAAGGTCATGTCTGAGACCCTCCCCACCAGGAGGAGTGTCTGTCCTGTTCTACCTCTTCCCCGTCACCTTTAGTCCAGGATGGCAAAACTACACGGGTAAACTGGAAGGCCAGAGACGTCCTTGTGGCTGTCAACCTCAGAATAGACTCATGGGCCGAAGGCTGGGGCTGGATGGGTGGGTGTGGAGGGCCTGGCCAGGGTGAGGGCAAGGGAGGCCTTACCCATCCTCATGTGCTTGCTGACGAGTAAAGAGCATCAGTGTTGTGGTTACACCAAGGAAGGCCAGGAGGTAATTTCAAGGCAAACAAAGAGTACATCTCCAGCCTGCATGTGTCTCCCCAGCCTGTCCCTCCTCCCCTGCTAGTGTCCCTGCCTGTCACTGTGAGACTTCCTCTCTAAGCAGCAGCTGTCATCTCTTACAAAGAATGAGTTCAAAATCTTGAGTCTTAAACGGGCCATTTCAGGGGCGCCTGGGTGGCTCAGTCAGTTAAGCGTCTGACTTTGGCTCAGGTCATGATCTCACGGCTCGTGGGTTTGAGCCCCCCGTCGGGCTCTGTGCTGACAGCTCAGAGCCTGGAGCCTGCTTCAGATTCTGTGTCTCCCTCTCTCTCTGTGCCCCACCCCTGCTCATGCTCTGTCTCTCTCTCTCAAAATTAAATGAAAAATTTTTTAAAATTTAAAATAAACAGGCCATTTCAGGAGGTGCTGGGAAACCTGGGATTCTTAGAGGCCACAGAGGGAGCCAGTTGTAACAGGCTTGATTGAGAAATCAGAAGTGATTTCTCCTTGTCTTTGCAGATATCTGTGTTAATTCATTTACTCAGTTATAAGACTAAACACTTGTTCAGGGCACCAGCACACCATGACCATCAAAACATAAGATCAAATACAAATAAGAGAGAGGAGAAAGAGATTTCTTTTCGGTGAATGAATTCATGTTTTTGTAATGAGCTACCCTAGAAAAAAATTTTCCTATCTTAATCCTAAAGCATATGGAAGTTTTCATATTTTATGGTTCAGTATTGTTTTACTTGCAGTGACAATGTGAAAGGCACCATAACCCATGTCTGGGGCCTCTGAAAATCTTAATTCTCCCTTGGACACTAGCTAAGAGAGTTCTTTATAAGCATAGAGCAAGTTGGGGGTTGAGGGAAGAGAGATTCTTGGGTTTATTCTTTTTACACTTCTTTTTATTCATTCATTCATTCATTCATTCATTCATCTCTTCAATTCTTAAATATTCCCTAAGAGCAAACTCCTCTGAGTCAGGGAATCTGGGGTTATCACACCTATAGTAAATTAGACTATAGTTCACAGCGATTATGGAACGAGTTGAGGCAGACCTAGAAAAGGGGGTTTCAGGGATGACAGACAGGATGACCAGTTCATCCCAGTTTACCCAGGGCTTTCCCAGTTTCAGCACTAAAAGCCCCACACCCTGAGAAACCTCTCAGTCCCAGGCAAGCCAAGGTGGTCAGTCACATGTGACTCGGAAATAAACACATATGCCTGGCACCATGATTCAGTATCTATCACTGGACTTGACCCAAAGGGGTCTGGGAAGCAGTAACCAGGCTCTGGTGTGTCTGCAGCTGCCCAATTTTTGTGGCTCCCCAGCCTCATGATTTGACAACATCTGTCAAATTATAAAAGGACATGACAGTAAGCCAAAAGGAGGTGAGAGCAAGCAATGGGACAAATTAAATCTGGGCAGCCCTAGGCTTGGGGACATTAGCTACAACTTTCCTCTAGCTGGTTCCCACACCTCAGCTGCAAAGCTGCCCCAGCCAGCACCATGTGGAAAGCCCTGACCCCCCAGTCCCCTTTCTTTTCGGTGGTGCCCGGAAAAATCCAGTCCCCGTGTGATAAATCCTTTGTATATGAGATGAGCACTCCTCATATACAGAGCGAGGAGGGTGTGTCATTTCAGAAATCAAAACCTGCCTTTCTGCAGGGTCACTGAAAATTGTTGCTAGAAGTAGATGTGTGTGCCATGTGCCAAGTGTGCTGATGGCTCACATAGGGAGAGGTAACTGCCTCGGTGTGTGTATTTTATGTCTAGTGCCAGAAATTACACGCACGGTGTCCGGGAACACAGTGGAGTATGCTCTGACCGACCTCGAGCCTGCCACGGAATATGTGCTGAGAATCTTTGCAGAGAAAGGGCCTCAGAAGAGTTCAGTCATCACTACCAAGTTCACAACAGGTACAAAGACGCTAGGAGCGGGAAGACGCCCACCCACAGCCTTCATCTTCAGTGCTCATGCTCTCTAACCCTTCTTTCTTAAGTCAGATCCTTGCAATGTGATGATGTCAGCATCAGCTAAACTCACCAGTGCCCACTCAGTCAGGACCTTAAGAAATACACCATTTCCTTTTGAACTGAAATGACCTGTTCTCCCCATGGACTAGGAAATGGCTTTAAAAGGAGGGCTTTTTAAGTGGAAAACCAGGCCCCACTGGCCCCAAACCCACTGTTTAAT
Organism: Leopardus geoffroyi; assembly: GCF_018350155.1. Taxonomy (NCBI): domain Eukaryota; kingdom Metazoa; phylum Chordata; class Mammalia; order Carnivora; family Felidae; genus Leopardus; species Leopardus geoffroyi. The sequence goes on along the minus strand of NC_059342.1, from coordinate 75,059,563 downwards.
GATCCATGTTCTAGGCAGGGAAATATTTTTAAGAGAAAGATGTTTCAGGCACGTTTTCCTAGACGTCCATTGGGTTTTTATACATTGAGATCTTCTTACAAACTGTGGCAAGCAGGGAAATAGAGGAAGCATCCTCTCAGTAGAGGTGAATGCCAATATCAGCATTCATCTGTCCTATTCCTGAAGAGCAAGAGAGGTTGGTAATTACGTTCACAGCTGTGTCTTTCTCCCTAAATCCACCCAAGGCCAATCAAGAGTATGTAGAGCTCAGGAAAATCTGGCCCTTAGGATGAGATGAACCACAGAGAATTATGTCTTTAGAGATCACGTGACTCAACCTGCTCATTTACTGATGGGGAAGGTTCTGCCCAAGGTCATACAGGTCAACAGTAGGGCAAGGACTTGAACCCAGGCTTCCTGATAACCCAGCCAGGGATTTCTGTCCTATAGTTGCTGACGTATTTGATAATAAATGACTTATCTTCTGCAGACCTTGATTCTCCAAGAGACTTGACTGCTACTGACGTTCAGTCGGAAACTGCTCTCCTCACCTGGAGACCCCCCAGGGCATCTGTCACCGGTTACCTATTGGTGTATGAATCTGTGGATGGTACAGTCAAGGTAGCTTGAAGTATATAAACTCTCTACTGTTGTTTGAAACATGTACATGATCCTCAAAAGAGAAAAGAATTACCCTAGGGTTGTTTCTCCCCAATACAGCTAGGGAGCTGAGAAGAAAAAAAAAAACAAATTAATAGGGACTGGATGTCATGCCAGACCTTCTGAATCATATTCTCCAGCCTCCCTGTCTCATTTTAACCAGACTCCAGTTTTGATAGCCCGCCAAGATCAAAAACCACTGCTCACAAGACTTGAGGACATTTTAGGAGCTGGGTTCTTGGTGCTTTAATGTTTTATTAAGCAAAAGCCAAAGGCTTCTTCGGAATATTTGCCATATATACAATGTCACAGATGGTATCATTCCATTAGATATTGAAACATACATCACCATGTTCTTATGCCATCAACCATTAATACTGTTTACAGCAGTTATTTATATTCTCTCCTCTTTTTCCCATACTTTCCAATTTGAAATAACTTTAGCTGTTCCTTTCACATAAGTGAACTTTATCTCTAAACTTTATTTTCTAAACTTGTTACTGAATTTTTAATTTTGGTCATCACATTTTACATTTCCAAGATCTTTTACTTATTCCCTGTTCATTCATCTTCTTCTAGCATATTGTTTATATTCCGTGCATCATTTTCTTGTTATCTCTAAGAATATATGTTACTGGTATTTTATTCTACAACCTGAATAGTGTCTCTTCCAAATTTCTTTCTTTCTTTCTTTCGGTTCCACTGCTGTTGTTCGGTTGGGTCTTCTTTCATGTTGGAGACTCCCACCCAATGCCCGATGGCCCTTTTGTCCTTGAGCCAAGAATGAAACAGTTTATTGGGAGTCCCAAATGCATACACAGGTCTTGTCAACTATGGGGCTCAACATAGAGTGAGTAAGCAAGTACCCAGTCATTTTGTTGGGGGACTCACAAATAGTGGTACTATAAGCCTTTGCTCTTGAGTTAATCCATCTCTCTAGAGGTTCCTCCAACCCTTTCAAACCAAGCTGCTAGGAGCATAGGTGGAAGAAGAGCCTGGGCTCCTATGTGAACAAACCTTCATTTCTGTGTCCACTGTAGCACCACTGAGCCTGGTGGATTTCAATCCAGAATCTTCTCTCTGGCTCAGTCTCTCCAGAGTGTAACCTCAGCCTTTCATCTAGACTGGGAAGGACAGTCCTCTAGACTGTTGAAGAGAGCTTGGAGAGCTTGGAGTCCTCTAGACTGTTGGAGAGCTTGGCATCTATTCCTTATTTAAGCTTTTAAACACACCTTTGTTCAGCCATGCCCCACACTAGTCTTCAAAGGCAGCTTTGCTTTTGTACACATTCCATTCCTGAACTTGCTGGACTCTGTGGTGTTCATCAACCCACTTCTGACTGGCCCCACCCCCTTAGTCAGTTATGCCCCAGCTTTCTCAGCTCTGCCCCCTCACTTGTCACTCCATGGCACCCCTTCCCATCTGTCAAGATCCTGTTGACATTGCATGCCTGTATCTGTCCCCTCTATCATCCACCTCATCCTTGTGGGCTTATACTTTATATCCCTTTACCCTCATTGTAGTGGGTTTCAGAAGAAGATAGAACTAAACTGGCATATCCAATCTCCCATGTTTAACTAGAAGTGAACACACATTTCTAGTCTCTACCATGGCCCTTCTTTGAGTTGGAATAACAACAAACTAACTCCCTGTGTTCATAGAGGCAGTCCTTTACATAAGAACCTTGTGTCAGTGTTCACATAATGTGAAATGAATGCATTGGACTCACCAATCTTGAAAGTCCCTTCCCAGTCAGGCCTTCTAGGACTTTGTTTACCTGAAGTCCTGAGCCTCATTTCCATCTACCCTGACTGCATAGAAAGCCACTTTGCACAGCAGCCGGAAGAGCTGAGGGGTAATTGTATCGCCAAAGTAATTCAATGAACCCAGCTTTGCACCTGATCCTTCCCCAGGGACCAGACCTGGGGACCACACAAAGGTCACCAGGTCACTAGTGTCCACTTACTGACTTACTTTGCTGCATGTCCAATCCCTGAGTTTGTATGTTTCACCCAAGAAAATCAACCTGGTGAAGGAGGAAAGTCCTGGGCAGGATGTTGGGAGACAGAATGCAAGACCGTCTTCTGCCACCAACAAATCGTGGGGAGAGAGCAAGTCTTGCAGCTCCTTTGAAATTCAGCCCCCACCCTCCATCTGGAAGAATCAGGATAACCTCACCTTCCTGGTGCGATGGTGCAAGAGAACCTTCCAGGCACCTCCACACTGCCTCATTTTTGCCTACACCTTGTTGGCTGTATTTGCAGGTTGTAGACAGCACTGATGAGTTTGGTTTGCCAGAAGCGTAGGTTGAAGGTTGTAGGTTGAATTTCAATTCCAGACACCAAAGTCATCTGCTAAAAGGTGAATTCTCAGGCATTGGAAGCTAGAAAGAGGATTTGAAAAGGAAGAAGATCTCTTGAAAGCTGAAATTAATATCTTCTGGACAGCAGCCCAGTAAGCAAAATCACAACCTACAGGGGTAGTTAGGAGACGTCTGACAGCAGAGGCAGATGTACACCTCTCCTGGACAGTTCTGTCCTGGGAAAGAGACATGCCAGCTCAGCTCAGACTTTCATTGTGCCATGCCTACTGAACTACTGCAGTCATCCCCCGACTCAAGAGATCCCCAGACTGACTGCATGAGAATCATTTGAGGAGCTTCTTAAATATGCACCCGGCAGAGCCCCACTTCTGGCTCTTATGACACAGTCAGTCTGGGATGGAGCCCAGGTGTTATATTATTTTAAAGTTTCCCAGAGGAGGATGAAAAAGTGCCATATTAGGGGCCACTGGTATAACTGGTCTCTAAACCTTTTGCCCTTTGCGTGATTCACCTTGCTACCAAATTAAGCTGGGTTCACATCATTCATTTGTTCAAAAGCCCTTTTGGGAATCTGCAGCTTATCATGATAAACTTCAGTTTCCACAGCTTGGCATTTAAGGCCCTTTGGCATCTGGTCTTTTCCCACTTCTTCCACCACTCCACCACCCAAAATCAAGTGTGTTTGAGATGAATCATTACCTTCTCATATTATTTTCATTTGCTCACCCCCTCTGGCTTCAGCACCTTTTCTCATGCCTCAGTCTCCCCATTTCTGATGTCCCAGAAGTAAGCATGGAGCCTGGCACAGAGTGAGACTCAGTGGATTCTTCTGAATGAAGAAATGATGGGTGAATGATTGAATGTATCATCTGTACACTGATGATTTATGTGGCCAAAAACTATTATATTCTCTCTTCTGCCCTTAGGAAGTCATTGTGGGTCCAGAAACCACCTCCTATAGCCTGGCAGAGCTGAGCCCATCCACCCACTACACAGCCAAGATCCAGGCATTGAATGGGCCCCTGAGGAGCAAGCTGGTCCAGACCATCTTTACCACGAGTAAGAGTCTCAGAGTATATCTGAGTCTTGAGGTCAAACTTTGTGAGACTAGACCAACCCTCCTCTTCTCCTCTGACTCTGAGAAAATTTTTCCATCAAACCCCTTAAAAGGATCAATGCCTTGCTACTACCTGAAAGCCTGATGGATGTGGGTACAGGAAGTTAAGGACCTCATTATGAAAAGGAAGGAGGGCCAGTAGGGAGACATCTATATTCAATCCCTATCTCCACCACTTGCTCGTGTGTGACTTAGGAAAGTTGCTGTCATTTTATAAGCCTCAGTTTCTTCATCTATACAATGGGATCAATAAGCATCCCTTCCCCATAAGGACCTTGATCTCCTAGCCCAGGGTGTGGTCCATGGTCAAAGCTCATCGTAAGCTGTGTCCCTTTTTCTCTCCTTCAGCATGTCAGCATTTACAAAGCCTGTCCACATTCAAAATCAAAAGCAGTCCTCCCACCAAGACGGTAGGATTATCATGCCCAGTTTTCTGTTGGGGTAGCAGAGGCTCCCAGACACAAAATGACCTGCTCAAGGCTATAGCATGACTTAGAGTCTAATCTGGGCTCAGATGTTCCAGGCCCAGAGAACCACCCCTACACCGCAGACACTGGCTATCTTCGGCAGATAGAGAACATGCAAGGCATTTCATTGGTGAATTAAGAGGAAACATGCCTTCCTGAGGGAGGGGGGAGTCAGCCTTTGGAAAGGCCTGGATGTGGGGTACACAGAGTGCATTCCGGTGCTGCCTCTGGCCCTTCACACTCGCCACAAGTCAATCTGCACACATCTACTGAGGGAGGTGCAAAATTGAAAGTTATCTCTTTGCCAGATCTCATGCCGGGTCCTGGGAGCATAGAAATTTGAGTGTGCTTTAAAGATGCTCCCAGACCAGAGCCGGGAAAGAAACAAGGAAACAGCTAATGATACAACCTCCAGTGAAGGTGCAGTACAGGGAGGAGGTCAGATCAGAAAAAAAGAACTGCTGTGAACGTCAGTTCTCCATCCCACCTGCTAAGCACAGCTCCAAAATTGTCCATGTCTATCAAGTTTTATTCTTTTTGCATCACATCACTTGGAAATTCCCCAGACATTCTTGTTTGGTCCCTCTAAGACTCCCGGGCTCAGGGCAGTAAAATGACTTCTCCAGTGTCCCAAGACAAGGAAGTGTAAGTTCAGGACTAGAATCCTTGTCTTTGGCTTCCAAATCCTCTGAAGAGATTGGGATGCATCATTATTAGATGCCCAATAGAGTGTCCTGATCCACAGTGAGCCACCTGTGGGTGCCTAAGACCCAGCCATCTGGCCAGGACCTGGGTCTTCATCAGGTGTTGCCTGGCTGCTTGAGGTAGATCAAGGTCAGCCCGATACACGCTCCTCACAGGGGCTCAGTTCTCCTCCCACTGATATCATTGGTGGTTTCCATGAATATAAGAGACTGAGATGGGTCCCTTATATCCGTAATCTCTAAAGCCTCATTGCATCCCCACCAAATGGGTTTTATCCTTATCTTGAACATGAGAGAACAGAGCCACAGAGAGGTTAAGTTGCTTACTCATAGACATCTAGCTAATACACGGTAGAGGTGCAGTTTGAAATCCCCTAACCCAATCCTCCTTCTCTAAGAGGGCCACTCTTCCTTCTTATCCTGCAGTTGGACTCCTGTACCCATTCCCCAAGGACTGCTCCCAAGCAATGCTGAATGGAGACACGACCTCTGGCCTCTACACCATTTATCTGAATGGTGATAAGGCCCAGGCTCTGGAAGTCTTCTGTGACATGACCTCTGATGGGGGTGGATGGATCGTGAGTATCACCGAAACAGGCTCCAGAGTCCTCGTCACAGAGCTTGGGGGCAGAGGGCTCAGCAGGGGTGGGAGAGGGGGAGGGGGAAGTCCTCCCCATGCACTCAGACACCAAATGTGCATGAGGTTTTGCAAGACAGTGCCTGTCACACAGAGACACTCAGGAACTATCTCTTAAACAAAGGAATGGGAAAGAAACGGAGGATTAAAAAAAAACGAGAAAATAATTTTCTTGTAATTTATCTCATCTGATCCTCAAACAGCTCTGTGATGCATAAGAATGACAGTGATCATGGAGCCTATCATGTGGATTAATTAGCATTTGCTAACCACCAGGCACTGTGCTAAGAGTTTCACATGAATTATTTGCAATTCCATTACTGTTCGAGCTGGGTAGTATTTTTTTTAATTCATAAACTTTGTTTTTCAGAGCAGTTTTAGGTTCACAGCCAAAGTGAGCATAGAGCGAAGAGAGTGCCCATATACCCCTGTCCCCACATGCATGGCCTCCCCCACCAGCAACATCCTACACCAGAGGGTGCATTTAGAACCTCTGCCCTGACACATCGTTATCACCCAAAGCTAGGTGGTATTTTTAATCCCTGTTTTTCAGGTGGAGGTGGCCTGCCCAGAGTTACACAGCAAATCAGTTTCGCACAGAGCTGGGGATGGATGCTTTTCCCAGTCTGATGTTCTTCCTCTCAGAAAGATTCCTTCCCTTTCTTTCAATAGCTAAAGCGCACCCTGATTCCTTGGTTATGTTATAGGTGTTCCTGAGACGCAAGAATGGACGTGAGGATTTCTATCGCAACTGGAAAGCCTACGCTGCTGGGTTTGGGGACCGCAGAGAAGAATTCTGGCTTGGTAATGCAGCCCTGCATGTTGGTGTCCCAACTGCCCATTTCTGCCCTCCTTGTCATTTGTCCTAACAGCAACCCATGGGAGAGAAGGAAACTAGGAGGAAACAGTGGCTGTGGTAGTAGACGCAGAATTGCAAATCTTCAATGGAAAAGACGTTAAATTCTCTAGGTCCTTAAAAATAAAATTCTGGTTGAAGCACCTGGGTGGATCAGTGAGGTGAGTGTCTGACTCTTGATTTTGGCTCAGGTCATGATCTCAGGATCGGTCATAAGATCAAGCCCTTCATCAGGCTCAGCTCAGAATGTGGAGCCTGCATGGGATTTTCTCTCTCTCCCTTTCTCTCCGCCCCTCCCCCACTCGTGCTCTCTCACACACACTCTCTCTCTCTCTCAAAATAAATAAATAAACAAAATAAAATAAAACTCTGGTCTACCCTTGAGCCTCGTGGCACTCATGCAAGGTTCAAAATCCCCACTTTGCGCGTGGGAGAGAGAGATGAAGCTGTGTGCCCGCGGGAATCTAGCCAATAAGCAGTTGAGTGGCCTCTTGAAATTCCCCCAGACCAATACCACAATGCCATCATCCATTCACCCATCCATCCATCCATCCGTCCATCCATCCGCACATGCAGCTCGCACTTGCAGACAATCTCCCCATAGAGGACACTGTTCTGCGCTCTGGTGCCCAGGGCCCCAGCATGTCTGTCCGGCTGGCAACCATTGCCTCTCTCTTGCAAGAAGCTTGGGAGTTGAAAAGGTGCTTTCTCCACCTTATCTCCTTTGATCCTTTTTTTAAATGTTTATTTATTTATTTTGAGAGAGGGAGAAGGGGAGAAGGGGCAGAGAGAGAGGGAGAGATAGAATCCCAAGCAGGCTTTACGCTGTCCGCTCAGAGCGGGATGCAGGACTTGATCTCACGAACCATGAGCCGAGATCAAGAGTCCTACTCTTCATCCACGGAGCCACCCAGGCACCTCCACTTTGATCTTCACAATGCCCTAGGAAGTTGGCAGGGCAAAGATGTCAACCCAATTTTACCCAAGGCTCAGAAACATCCTGTATTTTGCCCAGTATTGTGCCAGTGAGGAGTGGACCAAACCGCAAGCCCAGGTTTATGTGACACCAGCCTCTTTCAAGAGCCTAACTTGCTGCGCCTATGGGGTGGATGGAGTAGAAACAATGGCCTCGGTCACTCGTGCTGCCTCTGTAACCCTTGCCTGTCCTCCACAGGGCTGGACAATCTACACAAAATCACAGCCCAAGGGCAGTACGAGCTCCGGGTGGACCTCCGCGACCACGGGAAGACCGCCTACGCCGTCTACGACAGGTTCAGCGTGGGAGATGCCAAGACTCGCTACAAGCTGAAAGTGGAAGGGTACAGCGGGACCGCGGGTAGGTATGGGGTAGCCACACTTCCGGTCTCTGGAACCACAAAAAGCCTTCCTCGTGTTTTCAGCTAATTTCCTCATCACTCCTTGCTTCATTAATCCATCCACTTATCAGATCAACAAAATACTTGAATCCTTATTAGGTACTAATCCAGAACGTCAGCTGAACAGAGCTGGCTAGATATTTTAGTCACCAGAACAGAGTAGGTTGGGAACCAGAAAATATGTCTTTTTCATACCCATTTCTAGATAGCAGTTTTAGGTGGACAGAAAAACAGTCTCCTGGAGGCCTAAATACTCATCTAATCCAGTACATCTAAATTTATTGTGCACATATGACCCCAGGGGACCCTGTTAAAGTGCAGGGGCCGACATCCCCAAGATTCTGCATTTCATACAGATTCCCTGGTGATGCCACTGTTTGGGGATGCTGCTGGTCTGCGGACCACACTCTGAGTAGCAGACAATCCTCTCCATCACTAACTGCTTGAATCTTTTCTAAGACATCCTTGCCACGTGGTCATCCAGCCTCAGCCTGCACACCTTCATGACCAGAAGCTCACTGCCTTTTTTTTTTTTTAACGTTTATTTATTTTGAGAGAGAGACAGAGACAGAGAACGCAAGTAGGGGAGGGGCAGAGAGAGAGGGAGAGAGAATTCCAAGCGGGCTCTGCACTGTCAGCACAGAGCCCGACATGGCACTTGATCCTACGAACCTCGAAATCATGACCTGACCCGAAATCAAGAGTTTGTCACCCAACTAACTGAGCTACCCAGGCGCCCCAGCTCACTGACTTTCAAGTGGCCCTTTCATTCCCTTTCTGGTACAAAACCTAGCTCAGATCTTGAAGATTTCATGGACTTGAAATGGCCTTGGTGTGGTTTTTCTGGCTCTATGGTAGAGGAGAAATTAAAGAGGCAACACGCATCCAGGCCACTAGGTAGCATCTTCTACAGATATTCCACATGCATCACCCCTCCTCAGTTCTCACAGAAACTCCTCCAGGAAGATGTTGCTGTTACACAGATGAAGAAACTGAGGCCCAGAAAAGTTGGGCGATTTGACCTGGGGTGAAGCAGCTTGTAGAAGGTGTACCCAGGGGGGCAGGCCTGGCTGCGGACGAGTGTGCTTGGTAACGAGGAGGGATGGGGTCTGCTGGCAGGAACCCCCGGTAGCACCCTTACCTGCTTTGGGGTGGTGTCCAGTTACATCTATGAAAACACAAAAGACAGAGCTATGCTATGTTTCCAACCTCTCTGAGCCCCACGGGGAAACATCCATAATGGGAAGGGTCTCCAGGTAAAAATTTGCTAAGAGCCAGGTTGGATCTAAGGAGAGAGCAAACTCTTCTGAGATCAGTCTGGTGGTAGTGAAGGGAGAGAGGCCCACGGGCCAAAATTGTTTTCCTTCCTGGCCTTTTATTACCTGGCAATAAATGTCTCTCTGAGTGAAGTGGCTTCAGGCAAGAAGGATATTGTCACTGGGCAAAGCAAAGCCACTAAGCAGCAGGAATGCGACCTCCACCCATCTCTCCCTGCATTTCCAGAACCCCTTCACTAAGGTGACCCTGGTAAAGCCACCTCCTCTCATGGCAGCCGGCCCTCCACAGGAGGTCGTCTTGTTTCTACCCTACCCACCTGCTCCTGGTAGCTTCCTCATTAAAAAGGCCTCCGAGACCCTTTGTACTTTGCTTCAAGATATCAGGGTAAAATGTTTCACTGTCTTGATATGTTTGTGCGCTGTGTTGGCCAGAGCTGGAAGTGCAGGGACACAGAAAGAAATGGCACTTAAACGTCCCTAAAATGCAATATATTAAATGACAAACTGGATCCCTACATAGTGCTACGTACAAATGGGCATCTTGTCTAAGATCAGGGAACATTGGCCCCACAAATAGTGAAAAATAACTGTACGATACACACACTATTTGGTGGCATCTGATATGTAAAGGGTTTGATTACCAGGGTGGCAATAACTACTTGTATTTGCTGGGGGGAGTGCACCATTATTAAATATAGGTTTCTCACCTTACTCTCTGAGCTCCGTTATGTAAAGGAATACAAAACAGTGACAGAAGTCACAACAATCACAGCCATTATACATACTACTCTACCCATTCAGCATATACCTTCATATCCATTGTCCAAACAGCACCCTGAGGTGGATAGAATCAATGTGCTAGCTCCATTTTATAGAAGAGAACACTGAGGCTTAGTAAGAGGCTTGACGTGTGCATGATCACACTAGGGAATGAAAGGGACAGGACTTGAAGCTGGACCCTCCAAAGCCACCCACAACCTTCTTTCTACCACATTATGCTGCTTCTAGGAGAAGCGAGCCCTCAGAGTGAGCCCTCATGTCCCCTCCAGCCCCGTGTTTGACCCTAATCCCAGGTCCAGTGTTTTAAGGCCAGGCCACCCCAGGCCCTTTGAGTGGCCACCCTGGTTCTGCCCTTCGGAGCCCACAGGGACACTCCAGCTGGGATTCCTCAGATCCACTGTTTTCTCTCTGCAGGTGACTCCATGGCTTACCACAACGGCAGATCCTTCTCCACCTATGACAAGGACACGGACTCAGCCATTACCAACTGTGCCCTGTCCTACAAGGGGGCTTTCTGGTACAAGAACTGTCACCGTGTCAACCTGATGGGGAGATATGGGGACAACAACCACAGTCAGGTGAGTAAACCGCGAGTGCCTGGGGCAGGGCTTGGGAAGCCGGTTGGGGGTGACAGGCAGGCACCCCAGCCCCTCAGTTCTGGCTGAGACTGGGAGGGGGCAGCAACCTCCGGGAAATGGTGGCACCTCTGTCCCCAGCAGGGAGAAACCTCAGGGACACTGCGGGTCAGGTGAAATCCTAGAAGCAGTCCACGTTAACCCATGAAGATCCCGGGACAACCACCAGTCATGTGGATTCCAAACACAGAGTGTTCTCCTCAGACAAAACCTTGGTCTGTGGCCCAGAAGGAAAGCAGATAAAATGCAGGCTGTCTAGGTGAAGCAGGGGTGAAAGCAGGGTGCTCTTTCCACCTTCTCATGTTGCCTCAAGGATGCTTCCATAGGAGCCTTTTTCCACCACCTTTATTTCTTTGTCCCCTACCACCAGGACAATACAAAATCCTTCTGGAGGAGCGGGGGGTGGGAAACAACCCAAAAGCTGCCTGCCCTAAAGAAAACCTTTCTTTCCCATCTACTGTTGGAAGAAGAACGAACTGACGGAAAAGGGCCACGAAGGAGTTATGCGAGTCCTGCCCCAGCTCTGGCAGCTGCGTGGACTCTGTGATGTCACTGTCCCTCTGTGGCCTCAGTCTCCAGGATAGAATGAGGAGGGCTCATTTCCAGCTCTGCGCCTCCGTCAGAGGGAAGCAGGAGGGCAGAGGAAGGGCAGCGCAAAGCCCAAGCTATCAGGCAGCAGTGCTTTACCATGACTGGGTACTCACAGACGCATTCGCCCATGGGGAGAGCCAGCCTTTCCCAAATGTTACCTCCCTGTCAGATTCAGACACTGCCTGATACAGTGAATGCCAAAAACTTAGAATCACATAGTGTCTCAATTTTTTTTTTTTTTTTTTTTTTGCTTCATTGTACCAGCCATGAACTTTTCCATGTCCCCTCACAGCCCTACGTAGCTTAAAGAGAAGAGGGGTCATCTGTTAAGTTTCTAAAATTCCACATATGAGTGAAATCAGATGATATCTGTCTTTCCCTGAGTGACCTAAGGGAAGGAAAAATAAGATAAAAACAGAGAGGGAGGCAAACCATAAGAGACTCTTAAATACAGAGGACAAACTTGAGGGCTGATGGGGTGGAGGGGGTGTTAAATGGAGGATGGGCATTAAGGAGGGCACCCTTCGGATGAGCACTGGGTGTCACACATAAGAGATGAATCACTGGGTTTTACTCCTGAAGCCAAGACTACTCTGTGTGTTAACTAACTTGAGAATAAAAAAACAAAAGTAAATTTAAATTTAAAAAAAAAAAAAAGAGAGAAGAGGAGTCAGAGAATGCGGTGGTGGCCTCACAGGAGCACTCCCAGAAGCAGACATCCCTCCCCTAGTGGGAAGAGGGCAGACTCTACCATCTGTAGACTGTATGGAAGAGTCAAACATGGAATTAGGAGGCCCAGACACAAATATAATCTTTTCTTGAGAAAGAAAAATCTTTGGCCAAATTTCCAAGGATATTTCTCCCTAGTGGAGATTAGGGAGGTAATATTTACTTCGCACCTGCAATGTGCCTGGTACTATAATCACTCCTTTACAAGTTCATTTAATTTTCATAGCACCCTTTCAAGGTTGGCACTATCAGACCCTAAGAGGAAAAAAAAAAAAAGATAGTGAAACTGAGTCCCGGAAAGTTTTGATGATTTGTTTAAGACCACTTATGCCTCAAGTAAGAGCCCTGAGCTTGAACTCTGTATGTAAGTAAGAGCGTTGAGGTTGAACTCTCTATGTCAGGTTGTACAATTTGTGTTCCACCTGTGCTCTTTCTGCCATTCCATACAAACCCTTATTAAAATACTCCATGAGAATCCCGTGAATTAGAGACTCCCCTGCATATAGCTACTCAATTCTGTAACTTCCAATCACGACCTGAATTCCTCCAGCGTCTATTCCTACCCATGGGAAGTCTCATCAGCCACCATTTTGTTTCACAATGGCAGCTCAAAGCTCAATGCCAATGCCAGTGACTTCTGACTAAAATTTTAAAAACTGAGTCAGATTCAGCCAACTCCTTTTAAGTTTTCACTACACAGACCAATAGACAGATAGGCAAGAGACAGCTATGAACTACCACATGATCAGGTTGAAACAGAGCTCCTTTTGTTCCGTCAACTAAGCAGCAATGATCAATGAACACCTTGCCTATTGGAAACCCATCTGGAGGTCTCCTCTCTTTTACAGGGTGTTAACTGGTTCCACTGGAAGGGCCACGAATATTCAATCCAGTTTGCTGAGATGAAGTTGAGACCCAGCAATTTCCGAAACCTTGAAGGCAGGCGCAAACGGGCGTAAGTTCCAGGGACAACTGGGTGAGAGAGGAGTAGGGCCCAGAGAAAGAAGCAAATTTTACCAAAGTATCAACACAACCACTCCAACCATCAAGCCACACCCGGGTATTTGTCAGGAGTCAAAGTTGACCATGGATCATCGGGGCCAATGGCGGAAGCACCCGCCTCACCTACCCTGCGAGTATTTCCTTCGCACCAAAGACAATGATCTCCACAGGTTTCTGTTTTGTTGTTTGAATCAGCAAAAAAATTTCCAGTGACAGCATCACAGTGGTTGTCCTTCTCTTGGGTGGCTCTGGGAATGGGAGAGGGGTAGGCTGTACAGTGGTAGTCGGTGTTAGAACCAGCTGTATTTTACACAAAGCTGTATAATTAATTATCATTATTTTTGTCCGCAACGATTCAGTGTGTGTCATTGGAGGCCGTCCCCAATTTTTTTTTTACATTTCATACAGCAAAACCCAGAAAAGCAATACTGTTTTGATTTTAAGGATATGATTAATATGATTAATATAATAATAATGATGATGAAAACTAAGGATTTTTAAAGAGATCTTCCTTTCCAAAACACATCTGGACAGTACCTGATTGTATTTTTTTTTTTTTTTTAATAAAAGCACAAGTACTTTTAAATTTGGCTGTTGTTTTGCCCTTCGTTGTTGAGCCTGAATTCCACTAAAGCCATATTTGAACAGACGGAGGAAAGGTGAAGAGGGATGGTGGTCAAGTCAGAGAGGAAGAAGGAAAGGTGGGAGGCTACAGGCTGGGGGAGAGGAAAGCACCTTTTTGAACAAAGTTGAGCGAGGTTGGGAAAAGGTCGCCACTTAAGATTCAGCCTCTTACTCAACATTTTCAAGACTAATGGTTTGTGCTCTCACAGAGGCTCTCTTATACCCACCATCTAAGGTAGCCTGCTAAAACTTCCATGATATAGATGAGGTGACAACTGTTATCTAGCAAGGATCAAGATGCCCAAAGGCAGACAGCCTGCGTTCACACCTTGGCTGCACCATCCCCTAGTTCCCTTACCTCTTTGTGTCTCAGTTTCTTAATGAGTAAAGTACGGTTGCTCACACTTCTCCATAGCATTTCTACGAAAAAATAAATGATATCATCCAGATGAGGCCCTACCATGGTGCCTGGTGTATATTAAATGCCACTAAGTGTTAGCTGTCTCTGCTATCACTGTTTTATGACAGGGTGCACAGAAGTGTAACGACTTGCCCATGGCTACCTACCCGCTTAATCATAGAACTAGGATTTCAACTCAGGTCTCAAAGTTCTTGCCCTCACTCAGGACCCCGGTGAACATCCCTCCTTCCCCGAGGAAATGCGTGCTATGGGTACACGTTACAGAATGATTGAGGGTGGGGAAGTTCAGGTGGATCCTTCCTACAACCCTGAGGTCTTAGAACTAGAAAGAATGTCTGTTAGGAATACCTCCTTCTCCCCCAATCAGAGTCCGGTGTCCCCCAGCCTCGGCCTGAATGCATCTCGTGGTGGAGGGAACTCATTGCCCAGCACAGCAGATCTGTTTGTACTTGGCAAATATCGAGTCAGAACCACACGTTACACATTTGTCTTTTAAAACATGGTGAGTTGGGGGGGGTGGGGAGCAACTCCCAGTTGATTCTCTCAGAGATTTTCAGCAAATGGACTTATTTAATGAAAACCTTTGGGCTGATAGGCCTCATTCAAATGGAATGTGATGGCTCAGATGCGAGGATGAGAAGAATTCATGGCTCAGGCCAGATCCTTTGCTGCTGAGTTTATCTTGCTTTAATAAATGCCATCGTGTTATATACACAACTGGAAGTTCCCGATCATAAGAGTTGTTGCCTGCAATTCTGCCATAGCAACGCTTGCCTTGCTGTGTAAACCCCAACAAACGGGCTCCCTATAACAATCAAGCCTTAAGAGGGAGGCTTAACCCTCTGTTGACTGCTCCCTTGGGAGGCTCTGAGCCCCAGTCCTAGCCCCTCCCCCAAATACAGATGTAACTAAGCTGATAAGGTACTTCCCAGAAGCCACACCAGAATCAAATTCCGGTTGGTGAAGAATCCCCACCACATGGGAGTCCTTGACCTTGGCCCTGGGAAGATGGTAGATACCCCCATGTGGGGATGGGAAGGCCAAGACACTCAATGCTGCATAGTCGGTTTCAGACTGCCCACATACTAGTCAAAGCTTGAGCTCACCATGCCTCAACCACGTCCTTCAGTCGGTGACTCTGGCTTTGTTCCAGCCACCTCCTCCATCTCAAAAGGTCTCCTGAAATTCTAGTCCACCCTCAAAGTCCAAGCCCACTTCTGCCTCCCCACTGAGAATGAATTTCCAAGGAGTCTGGTCTTCCCTTTGCCCTTCCTCTGTCTGCTCCCCTCCCTTTTCCCAGCTTATACCCTTCGAAGCCATCCTGCATGAATGATATCTCAGGTTTCTGGTGAGATCAAAATGGGAAGTGTTGGGACACTGAAGGCAGGAGACTGGGCAGTTAGGGGGTCAGGGTACTTCTTTTCCAGCCCCATCCCTATAGCATCACAGGGGGGTGACTCTTTGCATCCTAACAGAGGCACAATGCCAGTCCATCGCCCATCTCCACTCAGCATCCCAGGTTTTGGATAACTACTCCCCCACATGCCCCTTCGGGCCTAAGGATGGTCTCTGCACCTCAGCTTCTCGAGACCTGGGAACTGTGTTAGCCCTAGTGGCTCTCCTCCACGTTGCCCACACCTTTAGAGACAGTCCCTCAACTTCTGCCTCTCCCAGGGACCCTGACAGACATGGCCACACTCCGGGATCCTGGGCACCACTGTTACAGCTGCCTGCTTGCCTTACACCATTATTTCTACTCGTGCCTCCCACCATGGAAGCCACAGAAGAAGATACTCTTCCCTCCTCCCTGTGGGAGCCAGGACACATAACATGAGCTTTGCCCATTGTATATCTGCAGAGGGACTTCTAACCTTGAACAAGGAATTAAAAGCAAAGAGCCTATGAGGCTGGCTTCTCCAATGCTACCACAGAGTCCATCCACAAATCACCATCCTTTGGGACAATCGATCCCACCTTCTCCCTTTCTCAGCTTGGCCCTCCCACGCCACTCTCCTTTCCACTATTCCTGGCCAACTCCAGGTATGGGGGGGTCCCTGTGGGCTGTGCTGATTGGTTCTCTTGTTCCAAGATTTCTCTTTTCCCTTTTCATTTAATAGTCAGTACTGAATACGGCCTATACGAGCAGCACTAAGTGAAGAAAATAACCACGGGCCCTGGCCTTGTGAGGCTTCCATGCCAGGGGGAGGCTGGCAACAGCCACCATATCAGACAAGTGAATGTATAATTGCAAACTGAGTGAATCTATAATTGCATGTTTTAGAAGTAAATCTGAGACACTATGAGAACTTCTACGAGGACCTGAGCAGGAAGGCTTCCCAGAAGAAGGGCTTCTGAATCGTCACCTAAACAATAAGTAGGACTTAACCAGTTAAGAAGGCAGGGGAGGCAGAGGACAGAGTACCTCTAGAGGCCCTGAGGCAGCCAGGCCATGCAGAAAAAAGACAGAGGCAGCTGCAAGAATCTGGTCCCGCAGGTTCTTTTGGTCCAGAATAAGGATTTTGATCTTTTTCCTAAATGCAATAGGAAGCTGCTAAGGAATTTTTAGCAGGGGATGATTATGATCGTATCTTTTCTTTAAACCATCTTTTTGTTGCAGTTTCAACTTGGGCAGAGAGGTGGGAGAGGGGAGGCGCTGCAGGGGCTGCGTAGTGGTGCCATGGGGACGGGGCATATGGTGTGAGAGACATTTAGAAGGTAAAACCCACAGGGACGTGGGGGCCCAGAGAGCTACTCCACGTCCACACCTAGTTCCTGAACAGCTTTCAGTTCCTGCAGGTCTCTTCCAGATGTGGCTCCATTGTCTCATTAGGGGTGTGCAGAGCTGGAGTCGAGGTCCCACTAACCTCAGGAACCAGGAGGGCTGTAGGGTCCCAGAGTGCTAGGCATCTCTCCTCCAACTCTGGATGGGGGGCGGGGGTGGGGGAATCAGGGAGGGTCCCTGGGGGTTACTGTGGTTGGAATGAGGAAGGATTGATGCCAAGGGGACTCTGTCTGTGGCTGAATTGCAAAGGGTGAAGGTGATGGCTGGGCCTTGCCCTGGGGGCTTTGTGTCCTGTGAGTGCAACTGAGAGTTGCCGACAGTGTTTAGGGCAGGAGTGACAAAATCAGGGTCGCTCTTTAGAAGTCCCACTCCCTTACTAGAAAGGCATTTGCTCAGGCTATGTCCTCTGGCCTCAGTGGGGTGTTAGAAGAACTCACAGGTGTCCCCTGCCAGGATTTGGGCGGATGCTCTATGCCAGTGGCCAGCAGAGGGCTCACTCCCCCGCCCACCTCCCTCCAGGACCAGCCACACAAATGAATTTAAAGTTCAGAAAGGAAGCAGGAAAAGGCTCTCCTCTTGAAAATCACTCCAGTCTCGCCAAGACTGGAAAATAGATCTCAATGTGTTACGGAAAGAAACACACACACACACACACACACACACACACACAGTCAAAACGAGTAGTTCCCGTGTTAGCCCAATGCTTGCAACTGCGGGTGAAGCTGTTTCAGAGCCATGAGATGACTTCTCCAAGGTTCAGAGTGCCAGAGCAAGGACTGAATCCTAGGTCTTCTGACCCCTTAGGCCTTGAAGAGCATCTATTGGCATACTGATTCCTTTATCCATTCTTCCATTCGGTACACAAGGAACACCTGCCATGAGACAGTTCCCTCATAACACTTTACAGTTTACAAAGCCAACGTGATCATAGCTTCTCTAAAGTAATCGTCTTTGCAGTCAGAGCTGAGCTGGCATCCGTCTTCCAATTACTGAATGATCTTGGCCCAGTCGCTTAATTTTTCCAAGTGGCCCTAAAAATTGGAGTGAAGAAGACATACCCTGGAGAAAGTGTGATGATTTAAAAGAGAGAAATGGGGGCGCCTGGGTGGCGCAGTCGGTTGGGCGTCCGACTTCAGCCGGGTCACGATCTCGCGGTCCGTGAGTTCGAGCCCCGCGTCGGGCTCTGGGCTGATGGCTCGGAGCCTGGAGCCTGTTTCCGATTCTGTGTCTCTCTCTCTCTCTGCCCCTCCCCCGTTCATGCTCTGTCTCTCCCTGTCCCAAAAATAAATAAACGTTGAAAAAAAAAAATAAAATAAAATAAAAAATAAAAGAGAGAAATGGACAGCACCTGGCCTGGAGAAAATGTCAATACACATTTCTCTCTAAAGTTGATAGTTGTCTGAAGCTGAGAAGCGGGATACAATACTCAAGTCAGCCAGCAGATGGCAGGCTCCCCCGGCTTTCTGAGGGCACTAAAGGAAGCACTCCCCGCCCCCCTCCCCAGGTGTTCACGTGGCTGCAGTGATGCCACCTGGGCTCCCAGGCTCATAGAAACCTCCAGGAAAACCCCTTCTCTGCCTTCACTCCAATCCCCTGCTCCATGAGAGGTTCAAACCCTGCTGAGGGGGCAGCAGGGTCATGGCAGGCTGCCTCTGCTGTTCTGGTCTCCCCTTTGGCTGCACAAGCCTTATGTCAACAACCACAAGCCTTCTTGCAAATGTACACCAGGGTGGGGGGGGTACATTCCCGGGGGTCAGGGAGGGAGGGCTTCTGGCCCACGTGTCCAGTCCCCACTTGGATTCTGTAAAGACCACCACTCTTCTCCGGCATGTGTAATGGCCCCATTGCAGTGACGTGTCATCACTGACTTACTCCCCCGCAACCCCCATTACTGCTCCCTTATTGTTGGTAGTGAAGGGTGAGCTCACACATCTTCTGCTGCCCTATGGTGGCTCCTCTGGCTTGTCCGTGGCCCCTCAGCCACGTGTCTTCTCCTTCCCGACCGCTTAACTGTCCAGCACAGAGTGAGGCCCTTCTGGAAATGGGAACACGTTGTTGTCGCTATTGTTTTACACTCTCTTCTCCTCAAAAGGCTGGTTTAGCTGGCGATCCCTCTGGATTACCCCGTGCAGCTTGGGCAACCCCGGAAACGCCGTCAAGGGCCCTGTGTCCCCAGTGCTTGGCTCCTTGTGTCAGTCTACACCCCAAAGAGGTGTAGAGTGATCCTCTTAAAATGCTGAGTCAAACCATCTCATTCCACTGCCCCAAACCCTCCAAGCTTGCCTTCTGGCTTACAGCAAAGCTTGAGCCGTTACAGCCCTTGAAGCCCTGAGTGATCTGTCCCTTGACACTTCTCAGAACTCGATGCCTGTCTCATGGAGATCTCGGTGCATTGGCCTCTCTGCTGCTCTTCAAACCCAGCACTGTCCCACTTCTGAGCCTTCCCCTGGAATGCTATTCCCAGCACCACACACATGCACACACACGGCTCGCTTTCTCACTTCCTTCGGGCAACCTCCCAAAGCCGTCTGCTCAATGAGACTTTCCCTCACCACCCTGTGTAAACACACGCACGTGCACTCCGCACGTGCGAATCCACGCACACAAGGCCGCCCGGCCCCGGCACTCTTTATTTTTCTCCATAGCATGTCTCCACCTGACATGCTGCTGCCTTGTTTATGTGTATAATTTCGAGAAATTAAGCTCCGTGACAACAGAGCTCCCCTTTATATGTATTTGCTCCCCTGTTGTATCTCTAGCACCTCAAATAGAGCCCATTCTAGGGTCTCCCAGTCCTTATGTGTTCACTGAACATGTGACCAGACCTATTTTCTATTTCATTAAGCGTCAACTCTGTCCCCAGATCGTCATGTTAAGCAGAAACTAACTCAGAGAAGTGATTTTCCCAAAGCTGTCATGCAACCAGAATGGATTCCTATTCAGTTCCTCCTTGCCCACATCATTGCCACAATAGGTCAGAACCTGACGGTGTGGTTTAAAGAAGCAGCAGAGGAATTGCTCTATCGAGAGCCCCAGGCAGCAACCTCTCCTCAGCTGGGAAAGGCCGTGGCTGAGATTGTCTCACAGCCAAGGAGGGAGAAATCCAGCAGGACATTTAGAGAGAAAAGCACCATAAATATCAGTCAATTCAGAGTCAGAGCATGGCGTGTGTCCAACCAAAGTCATTTGTTCAGGGGCTTTCCACACATGTGGTCCCTCAGAGAGAAGCCTCCCAATTTTGGACCGAGGCCCTCCCACTGCACCACACCACAACTGAGAACCATCGTTTTTCAGAGCTGGATGGGAAGTGAGCAAAATTAGTGACCTCTCAGGCCTTTTATTTACATATATTAACTTTAAAAGGGAAGTGAGAAGGAGAGAAAGACAAACAGGCACAGAGAGTGAGACAGAGGCAGAGGTACAGAGAGAAGGAGAGACAGAGAGAAAGAGACAGATACAGAGAGAGAGAGGCAGAGACAGAGAGACAGAGATAATTTTCCAGGTACGGTAGAAGCACCATAAAGTCACCTAGTTGTGGGTTCAAGAATTTCTCCAAAAAGAAGTATATGTATTTCCTGACAATCAAGTCCTTCTAGGCAGTTAGCAGAGGAGGGGGGGGGAGCAGGCCTCAGGTATGTGAAAGGGGTTTGGTCTACACAGCACACCCAGCTCAGCCAAGGCTTAGGACCGCACTCCCCCTGGGCCCCCTTCAGGGGAGCATCAGAGTTAAGTTTGTAAAAGCATCGATCTCTCCCCAAAAGCCCAGTCCTAAGGCAGCAAAGAACTTTCAAGTGAGTGCCACAAGGGGCTGGCTCCAGGACAGGCTACAAACTGCACGAGGGCTGGCTTATTTCCTGTGTTCCCCTGCGTCTCCAGCACCACATCCACAGTGCATAGTGCTGGAACCCAGTCGCTGCACAATTAAGACTTCTCGATCAAGGCATCAACTTATATAACTGCCAGGAAGTTCTAAGAAGGGCACTGAGGTCACGACCAGGCCCAGTGTGAGAGACACTTACACTCAGTTAATAGACGTTTTATTAATCTACTTGTCATCCTTAGAATGGTACTTACTTAGACGATCAGATAGTGAAAAAACTGAAAACACCATGTCCGTCAAGAAAGATGGGATAACGAGGAAGGACGTAATCTCCGCGTCAGAATCTCTGCAGGCCTCTCATGGAACAGTGAAAGCAGGCTTATCCTATTGGGTGACAGAAGGTAAACTGGGAGCCCATGGTGAAATCTACATGGGGCAAACAGTACCCAAATAAGAAAAGGACTTATGACCGAAACCATCCAGGGAACGAGTAGGCCGTCAGAGAAGCAGTGAACTCCTGGTACTGGAGAGGTCCTAGGTCTTAAGGTTCACACACTAAATAAAGTAGTGTTATAAAGTCCCTTCCAGCCCGAAAATGGACTTATTCTGCCCCTCCGGCTCAGTCAGTTGCCGCATACAAGCTTTCCAAATGCTTCTGCTCCAGTCACCAACCTGGGTCTCAAATGCAGCAAAAGGAAAGGGCATCATGACAGAGTTAAGACACCAGGAAACACAGATGTTATTTGAAGAAGGCAGCCCCTTGGGGAGACAGGAGATAAACACACTGTTGACTGTCCCTCTGATTAAACAGAGCACTTCCTCCAGGGAACACAGGGCAGAAGGAACCACACTTGCCAGTTGGCAAAACCTTAACTCTCTTAAAAATTCTAGGTTTAACGAGTTTCTTGGAAGCAAGCTTCTTACAGAAAAAGAAACCTGTAACCCCAACCATGACCCACAGGCAGAAAATTTCACTGTCCCCCCCGGCCCCCCTAACACACACTGGGATATTTCCTGCAAGAGATTGTTCAGGGTCAAATTCCACTTTCTAACTTTACTTAGGAAGTCACAGGGGGCTTGCACAAAGAGGCAATCTCTAGAAAGGAGATCTGAAGCGTAAACTGGGATATGATGTTATCATTCAGCCTCCAGGATCACTCATCCTTTAACCCTTTCTTTCCGCTTAATCTGAATGCCAGAGCATTCAAGTAGAATGTACGTGACTTCATGTACATCATGTAATACGTGTTTTTAATGCTAAGGCTTGAAACCACCAGACACGGAGGCAGGACCAACCGGTGGGTGTGTTGGAGGCAGGAACCATTTCTTAGCGAACTCTGTATCGGCAGCACCTGGTGGGGAAGACAGCACTATGCTAAATCAGTGAATGAATCAATGGACCGATTGATGGCTTCAAGCTTTGGCTCGGCTATGGAACTAGCAGTGTGACCTTGGTTGGGTTGCAGAACTTCTCAGAGCTTTAGATGTTTTCATCTATAATTAATTCAGAAATACTAATAACCACCTTGTATGATCTCAATAAACGCAGTGATGTGTATAAAGTGTCCCGAAAGTGTCTTGCTTATAGTAGGTGCTCAGTAAATTATGTCCCTTCTACTCCCTAGAACCGTCCGTCACACAAAGGAAATGATCAGTACACATTTGCCTGGCTGATCAATACTTGGAACTAACATGAATGAAATCAGTTAATTGAGGAGGAAGCACAGACCGGCGCGGTCACGTGCGTTGGCTCAGGTAGCTGCTCCGTGGAAGAGGTGGGGGCAGAAGGAAAGAAGTAAATCCAACATTTAAATGTATCTCTGCTGTGAGAGGCAGCCTCCACTCGTATTTGTCTTTCATTTACACTGTGATTCTCTCTTGGGCATTTCGGCTCCTCAAGGCAAAGTTTCCAGATCTTCTGGAGGATTCATAGAAGATGCATGCCTTTGAAAGCTTTTCATTAGTAAAGCTGGACATACAGATGTGAGCAACTATACTCAAAGCCATATATCCTTAAAGGACCCACATAATAAAGTCCTACTGTGTCTAGTCCCCCTTCCCCACCCCCAAGAACTTATTTCCGCAAATGAATGTGTGTTTCATGCTGTGATCAGGAAGCGAGATCAGGTCATCCAACGTGCCTCCTCACTGCCTTAGCTGCAGAGACAGCAAGGGGAAACTCATTAGCCACTTATATCAATCATCATCGTGGCCCTGGTCTGTGGCAAATCTATTCCTTCTTGTTTCTTCCACCGGTTTCTGTTCTCTTTTTCATCCCAACGGTCTGATTTTGCTTTCCGTTTAATCCATCAGTCTTTCTGGAAAAAAAAGGGAAGTGAGAAGAACACCAAAGATATAAAATGGCACACAGATTCCCAATTTGGACTTTCCTGGTCTGAAAACGGACCTGACTTCTCTCCCTCAGCTTCACCATCTTTAAATGAGTGATTTTGCTAAAACAACAAGAGTATCGAACCCCTACAATAAGCACCAGCTGAATGCCAGGCACCGTTGGAAGTGCCTCCCGTGTCAGAAACTCGTGCGATCTTCCCCTATATTCTGTGAGGTAAGGAATATCATTGTACCCATTATACACAGGAGGAAACTGAGGCATGGGAAGGTTGGGGAACTTCAAAACCACACTATTGTGTTTTATGTAATACGATTCGAATTATAATGGAGTGCTTTAATTGAGAACCTCATCATGTGGGACCCAGAAAGATGGCTGTGAGTATAATTAATACACTAGAAACACTGATAAGGGAGCCAGCCCACATGGTAGAGGCACCAACTGTCATGATAAGGAGTAAATTCCATGTTCCTTCTACCATTCGAATTCCGCTCTCAGGAACTGCAGAACCTGACGGCAGAAACTACGAAAGCCAAGAGGTTATTTATTGTTGTAATTGGGTTGGAAGGAGAAAAGACCCATAAGGTAAAAGGGCACACAGCCTAATGTTTTCTCTGCCTTCAAGGCAGACACATCACTCCGCAAGCTCTTTCTGGCCTCATGCCTCTCCGCAGAGGAGAATTGAGACCAGGACGTGATGAGGGAAAACCACGGGCTTCTGGGTGACTCACACTGTGTTCAGGCGAGCAGGTCCTGCCCAGCCGGCTCTGACAGGGAGGGGGTTGCTCTCACCTGCAGCTTGGAAATCTACGGTCAACAGAAGGGACTACCCTGCTGTTTTGCGTTTCAGAGTCTCCAGAATCCCAGGGGCCACTCCAGGCTGCTTGGCTTTCTCACCAAAACTCGAAAAGAACCCCCCTCCAAGTCCTAGAATCCCTTTGCCATCAGGGTTTCAGAAAGAGCTACAGTCAATTGAAATGCATCTTCTTCAGGGTGTGCATGGAAGTCACCACTTCTCCCAACCTTTAATGACATCATCTGTGCGGCCACCCCGAGGGAGCGGAGCCCAGATACACAGAAGTGCCCTTGAAATGGCAAAACAGGACCAAGAGGTGAAACCTGCCCATTCCCAAGAGAGCCTCCTGCTGGCCCGACAGTACAGAAATGACGCTGGACCTGCTGGCCTCCTCCCAGGTGCCCCTGCTGCCAGCTCAAGTCTGCTAACTGCTTGCCTTGCTTGCTGTGTCTGACTCTGACACCCTCTACCCCAACACCTGATCATCAACCAAAGTTTTAGCACTCTTTGGTGCCTGTTTCCTGGACTGGCAATGGCATTTGACTCTCTTTTTCTGTAACGAGCCCAGTCCATTACAGGTCTTGTTTGAACGGATCCCAACACCAGGGTACATGCACAGCCTGGTAGGCTTTAAGCTACACTGGACAGGCTTCCAGAGAAGGTTCATGGAAAGAAAAACATCATAGAGTAACCACAGGTAGGCTTCTTCAGATAGGATGTTACCTTCTGCACCTAGACCTTTAGTATGGCACAGAGCAACCCTTAAGTGCAAAGAGGCCCAGAGTGGGAAACAGCTTGCAAAATAAGACGGCCTCAGGGGACATTTGCCCTCCCTGGTCCCTGATGTCAGTGCAGCTGCAGGGAGCAGGTTCTCCTGCAAGCATGCCTCTCAGTCTCTCCACTTCTCTTTCCTCAGAGCCTGGGAAGCCACTCTGATCTAACACAAGGACATTTTCAGAGTGGGAGGTGGGACATACCTAGGGACCCTCAACCAATGAAGGACAGGAACACTGGATGAATGCCCCGGTCCTCTCCTTTCACAGAAGGAGGCACGTTCAGTATGCCTTCTCATGGGGCCCCAGTGGGACTAAGCCACAGTTGTCCTCTGCAGGAACTGAACAGCAAAGCTCATGCTGGCTGTCCCTTCCTCCCTGTCTCAACCTACTCTCACCCCTACTCCTGCATCTGGGAATCATCTCGCAAGCTCTTGCCTCAGGCTCTACTTTAGGCCTGATGAGCTGAGGCTATAGTTATAGTGAGAATCAGGAGTATTGTCTAGGATCGAGTCAGTAAGGTCAGTATGAGCCAGACAGTGAACAGGCCATGGAAAAACTTTAGATTTCAGATTCCATTGCCTGGGTAGTTAAGATGATGGAGCCCAGCCTAGGAATCCAGCCAGTGGGACTTTGAGGCAGGGGGCAGTAATGGCTGGGAATCTGGCCTCACCAGGGCTAGATGGAGTCTCTGGGCCTCTGCTGAGCTGGCTGAGATTCAGAGAAAGAATTGGAATGGATAGGGACACTGATGCAAAAAGCCGCTCACCAAAATGGGGCCACAGGGAAGCCACAAGGTCAAGGTCTGACTCAACCCTTCTGCCAGGTCCCAGAACTCATCTCTAGCACATTGGATTTGGCATGAAAATAACCACAGCTTTCCTGAGTGTGCCTATTTTCAGCCTGCTCAACAGTTTTCATAATGAGCTCATTTGGTTCTTAAAACAACCATATAAGTCATTCTCCCCATTTTATAGATGAGGAAAGTGAGCCCACTATGCACTTGAACCAAGACTTGAATCCAGAGTTCTTGGGATTTTAAGCTGCAGTCTCTGGCCAACCAACTACCCTGCCAGGATCCAATGGAGCTGCAGTCCAGGTTCAAGGTCAACAACTGACCTTGCAGAAATAAGCTTGAGGACTGCAGTCAGGACGAGCTGGGAGAGGTAGAAGCTGATTCTCAGTGTCAAAATGCACACACGGCATGGGTTCACCAGCATTGCCTAGGGACAGATGCTGCCTATGTCTTAGACTCACAGTGATAGTGACCGTGTCCTATGAGGTCACATTGCAATTGTCCCTCCATTCATGTACAATGTTTCTCAGATATGTCATCTACTTTTAGGGCCTGAAGGAAAAGACTCCAGGTTGGGGTGGGCAGGATGCTTGTCATTTAGAAAAGAACCCACAGCCAGGCTTCTATCTGCAGGCTACTCTCCCATTTACAAAACATATTCTAGTCCTTGAAATCATGATGCTGAGGATGAGTAGAGAAAGCCATATGACTCCCATTCCAGAGAGGAGTAACAGGATCAGAGATGTTGAAAGGCAGGACAGTGTGGCAAAAATACCATCCACTGACCACGGAGCCAGGAATGTCCAAGCTCTGACCTTGAGTTGCCTTGCCTCACCACCAGCTCCCTATTCACCTCGGACACTGACTTTGCAGGCTGTGTGTTGCAGAGGAGAGGGTTCAAAAGTGGAAGGAGCCTAATCCCCCGAACCACCCCACAGAGCAGAGATCAAATCCATAAGTAGCACTGTTCTGTGACATGAGCAAGTAATATATTTTTATAGCATTTTGCCACGGATTGCATGAAGTTGTTTGCTATAGCAGTTAGCCAACCTTGGCTAATACAGGTCCTCTGTGGTCAAGGTGGTTTTCTCTCTGACATCAGTCCAGTGGATTCAGCATCATTTGGAGCTTCCATCTGGTCCTTTTCAAGCTGGTCTTCACTGACTGCTCATTCCTTGGTTTCTGTGATGTCTATTCTTGATGTCAATTCCAAGGGCCCCATTGCCCTTGAAACCAGTGAGGCAGCAAAGCCACACACGACCCAGCTCTCCTTCCTGGTGGAGAAGAGCCAGCCTCATCAGATAATCCAAAAGCCAGATCAAAGGGCACCAGACCCAGTCACAGAAGACCTGACACTGACCTTAGCTTGACTTCTAATTCGCTGTGTCACCTTGAGCACATTTCCTCAGTTTTTGGTCTCGCTTTCCCATCTCTAGAACTGTGGGGTTTCCCTCAGTGATACCAAAGCAACTGCTAACGCTTTAGGATTCTAACATGTAGATTCAAGACCCGAGAGAGAAAGGTAAAGGTTAATTACTCA
Organism: Leopardus geoffroyi; assembly: GCF_018350155.1. Taxonomy (NCBI): domain Eukaryota; kingdom Metazoa; phylum Chordata; class Mammalia; order Carnivora; family Felidae; genus Leopardus; species Leopardus geoffroyi. Next base: position 75,032,507 of record NC_059342.1, on the reverse strand, counting down.
AAGCTGTGGGATAATTAATGAAGGTGATTTCCCCCAGACTCTAAGGGAAAAAAGATTTTGTTGAAAAGGAGAGAATTGTTGAAGCTGATGTTATGTTTAGGAAGGCAAACCATCAGGCCATTTCCATTTTGAGCCAATCCCACTGTTTGAGAGGTAACAGAAGAGAAGGGAGAGGCCACAGGTTCTGATTTGGAAAGACCTCTGTTCAAATCTCGCCATTACTCCTAATGACCATGTGTTTGCAGGAAGTCACGTCTCTAGCCCTCCATGTTATCACTGGTAAAGTGGCACCTGTCAGAAAGCTATGGTAATCAAATGAGACAGTGCGAGTAACACACATTGTAAGTTGCAACAGGGAGTTCCCTTTACTGTCCTCATGCTAGGGCGAGGGGGAAGCAGGGGGAGGGATGGAAGCATTTCCTGCATTGTGCAGCTAATCATTTATCTCAACATTGTGTGTTAGGTGCTCACAACACACAGATGAATAAAACATAGCCCTTGACCTCAAGGTTTCAACGTCTCGGTGGAAAGACAGACGCATGCACAAGTTACTGATCCCCTAATATGATAACTATCTCACACACGTATAAAGAAGCCAGCACCACCCCTTCTAGAAGACGCCCTAGAGAAACATACATGGGTGCCCATTGAAACATGTACAGGAATGCCCACTGAAATTCTGGCTACAAATTTAAAAAGTAGAAAAATATTGAATGTCCATCAATAAGAGAGCAAATAAAATATAGCACATAAATAACTAGAATTATTAACATGTAGCCTCATTAAGATTGAATGAAAATTCAGTTATCAGATTATATGTACAGTTAGGTACCATTTGATTAGATTTTAAAACCACACACCAAATGTTCTGTGTTTTTCACGGAAGTGTGCAGTTGTATGTATTTTTTTTTAATTTTTTAAATTCATTTTGAGAGAGAGACAGGCAGCGAGAAGGGACAGAGAGAGAATATCAAGCGAGCTCCATGCTGTCAGCACAGACCCTGACTCAGGGGCTCAAATCCACGAACCGTGAGATCATGACCTGAGCCAAAATCAAGAGTCGACACTCAACCGACTGAGCCACATAGGTGCCCCAGTGTATATAAGTATTTTTTTAATGTTTATTTATTTTTTAGAGAGAGAGAGAGACAGAGACAGAGACAGAGTTTGAGCCAAGAAGGGGCAGAGAGAGAGAGGGAGACACAGAATCTGAAGCAGGCTCCAGGCTCTGAGCTGTCATGTCAGCACAGAGCCCAACGCAGGGCTCGAACCCACGAACCGTGAGATCATGACCTGAGTCGAAGTCTGACATTTAACTGACTGAGCCACCCAGGGGCCCCAAGTATTTTTTAAATGGACTAGAAGAATCCACATCAAACTCATGAGCCTGGTGGCTTCTGGGAAAAGTAGGCAGGAAATGGGTCTAGGGCTAATGCTCAAAGGGGACAGTAATTTCATCTGTAATGTTTTGCTTATGTTTAAAAACTCTAGAAACCAGTATGATAAACCTTAGCATTTATTTTTTGCTTTGTTCATATGTGTGATATTATTCTTTATACTTTTCTGTATTTTTTAAATTTCTCAAAGTAAAAGTAATCAAAATATAGCAATGGGTTGTACAAAGAACCATGAAAAAGTCCTTCCCTCAGTTAAGCTGACCTCAGAGTAAGTAAACACTAGAAGGTAGTGGCCAGCAGGCAAGATCAAGGCTGGTAGGAGTTGGCCAGTGGTGGCAGAGGGTCATGGAGAGTGTCAGTCAATCCTGTTGACACTGTCTGGGAGTCAGCATGAAACTTTGATTTGAAGAAATGAAGAGCTAGTTTTCACTCCTGGATTTACCACTTACTAATATAACAAGGTCGCACATGTAATCATGCATCGATTCTCAAATTAATTGCTGTCTCTAAAGAAACTAGTTCCTTATGCCAGTTAACAGATAAAAGGTGGACTTTAAATTCTATATAATTTATACTTCATTTCAGCCAATAGTTTAAACAGTCTCTTTAGGAACTTCTCAATACCTCCAAGAGAAAAAAGATCCAATTTCTAAAGGAATGGTTTTCTGCCTGCCATCCCCCGACTCCTCTCCAAGATGGCACCTGGGTGTGGTTTATGCACCCTCATGGTGGAAGGGAAGCACTGGGGCCCAGAGCCCGTTTGATGCTGGTGTTAGAAGCAACACCCTTGATCTACCTAATTGCAGACTGACCTGCTGGTATTTGCATTTGAAGTCTGCAAGTGGTGAAACTTGAGGTTGGCTGGGTTGCTCTCTCTCTGTCTCTCTCTGCTCAGGCAAAGTCTGGGTGCTCCCTGGCTGATTCAGGCCCCCTTCCTCTAGACCTTTCTGAGGCCTGGCAGTGAATCCATTCAGCTTCAGTCCAAATAGTTTGTTATCTCTGCAGCCTTCCCTACAGAACCACCTTGATCCTGCTGTGATGGACCTTCTAACCAACACCCAGCTGTCTACAGTGCACAGGAACCAAACCCAGCTCCAGAGGGCTGAACCTCTAAGCTTCCCTGGGCCTCAAAGACACTACACTGCCATGTTTATTTTGATATGGCTTCCCTGGCATTAGTATGGTGTCTTGCAATGTGTCTCTGCCGTGTGGCTCCCCCAGCAGAGAGTGGAAACAAGAACTACCCTTTGTTCTGAATATTTCTTCTACTTATCTAAAGTGATTTTCTTCTCTTGGTCAAATGCTCCTGTAGGATGTTTCCAGTCCCCTCTCCTTCTTTCCTCCCAGTCTTCTTTCCATAAAACCCTCAGCTGGTGTGATAGTTAATTTTATGTGTCAAGTACCACAGGACTCAGATATTTGATCAAATATGTCTGGATGTTGCTGTGAAGGTACTTTTCAGATAAGATTAACATTTAGACTTTCACTAAAGCAGATTGCTCTCCATAATGTGGGTAGGCCATATCCAATCAGTTGAAAGCCTTAAGGAAAAGACTGACCTCCCTCAAGGAAAAACGAATTCTGCCAGCAGATGGCCTTCATACCTAAGCCTCAATGTCAACTCCTCCTGGGATTTCTAGCCTGCTGGTCATCCTCTTCTTCTCTATAAGGTCCAGTTTATAAGGCTGGGGTCTTACTAAAGAGGTCAAGTGCCTGTCTTCAGGATAATGAATTTGAAGGAGGTAGGAGGCTGCAAGGAAACCATGGCTAAAGGGGAGAAACTTACATTTGTTATGATAAATTTTTATCATCATTACCATGTGTGACCTTGGACAAGTCTCTTGACATCTTGAGCTTCTCTCTGTCTCACAAAGTTACTCAACTAATCAAGACATTATTATCACTAGTAGTCACAGTAAAATTGAATTAAGATTGTGAGTGTTGGAATTTGAGGTTTTGCAGGGGTGAGGGTCAGATAATGAAGTCAGTGTTCATGGGCACAGTTAGGGTTTTATGGAGTGGATGTGCATAAGGTAAGTTTTAGATGACCAAATCAAGGCTGGGTTATAAAATCCAGGTGGAGGGTAGAGCTGGGACTACCATGTGGTCAGCTATGACAGGACCAGTGATGTGGGGGCAGTGGGATCACAGCCGAGCAACAGAGAGTAATACCAGCTACTTCTTCCACAGTTCTTGTCCCGAATGATGTGATCATAACAAGTTTGTCTTTGATTAAAAAAAAAAAATCCATGCTGGAGCCAGCTTTACCTTCTGCCCTGCCAGGTAAGAAGCAAACCTTCTAGCAACCTCACCCTTGGAGTCTGAGAAGGACGGGAAATTCCCCTGGAAGCCCAGAAAGAACGGAGGCCAAACTCTGGGCTTTTTCTGAGCAAACATTTTGAGAGAAACCAAAGTGATGATGATGTGGAAGAGCAAGCGGGGCTGTCCCCTCAAACAGCAGCAAGGCTGGTGAAAACACAGGGATTAGTACCGATGAATCATTGCCAGTCCTCTCCCTGATAGCGCTTGCTCATGGCAACCCAATAAATACCGGATCTCCGAAAGCGCTGACAAGTTACCCACCATGCCTGGGAGTTAGATGGTTTTTGAAATTGGTGGGAGGAGAAAGCGAGGAGCGGAGACACGGGGGCGTGCCCCCCTTCCAGAATTCGCGTTCTTCCTTTTGGTAAGATGGTTTCCTACTCTTTCCGAAGTGTGGGTGATTCTAGAATCTAGATGAATGGTGCCCAATCCCAACCTTCCGTTCTTCCATTGAGGGGGTGGGAATTCATGTCCTTCTGTGACTCTGGCCCTTTGAAGCAAGGAGGAGATGCTTGGAGGCAGGTTTCCTTGCTTTGGGTTATTAACAGCGAGGGCAGACTAACGGTCTTAGGAGCACAGCTTCAGACAGAGTCTAAAGTGAGCCACGCTTTAAAAGAGGCAATATTCCACTCAATGTCTTGATGGTGCTGGTAGATACACAGACATATACATGTGCAAAATGTGTAGAACTAAACACACACACACACACACACACACACACACAGATAAGTACAAGTAAAATTGAAGAAATCTAAATAACATCAGTGGATTGTTTCTATCTCAACATCTTGGTCTCAGTATTCTATCTTGCTGTAGCTTTGGAAAATATTACCACTGAGGGAAATTGGGTAAAGAGTACACAGAACTTCTGTATTATTTCTTTTAAGGACAAAAACAGGTTAATTGAGATATGATTCGCCTCCCATACAATTTCCTCATGTCAAGTGTCCAGTTCAGTGGCTTTTAGTACATTCCCAAAATGGGCCGTTCATCACCATCATTTTAAAACACTTTAATTATCACAAGAAAGAAACTCTGCTCCCTTTATCTGTCGTCTCTTAATACATCCATCCCCCATGCCCTAGGCAACTATGAATCTACTTTCTTTCTCTATAGATTTGCCTGTTTGGGATATTTCTTGTAATTGAAATCATACTGTAGGTGGTCCTTAGTGATTGGCTTCTTTCACTTAGCAATTATGGTAGGGTGTATCAATATTGCATTTGCTTTTTTTTTTTTTTTTTTGATGAATAAGATTCTACTGCATGGATAGACCACATTTTATTTATCTTTCATCAGGTGATGGGAATTTGGGTTGTTTCCACTCTTTGGCTATTAGCATAATGTTACTACAAATATTTGCATACTAGTTTTTGTACAGACAGGTGTTTTCAATTGTCTTAAGTGTGTACCTAAGAACAGAATTGCTGAATCATACGGTAACTCTATGTTTAACCTTTCCCTATGGTCTTGGGAAGGTCACTTCTCCTTCTTTCCTACTAAACAGGCATCACCACATGCCCCTTACCAAGCTGGTAGGAGGACTACCTACATAACATCATTCAGTGTTTCCCAAACTCCAGTCACTTCTGCATCTACATCCTCACTTCTACCAAATTCACTTACCACAGCGATTGTCATTTATTTACTATTTTTTCACTAAATCGATTCTTTTCTTTGCATAAACAACCTTATTTGTTAAAGGAAACAAAAGCGGATGCTCGTTTGTTCACATTTTGACATCTCTGAAAGCAATGTGTTTCTTATCCTGCGTGATAGAGGATGGTTTAATTAGCAGAATTATTTTCCTTTCTTAATGGAATATAGAATAAGGTTGTTTTTATAATCAGCAACATTTTAAGTTCTATTAAATATGGAATGTCATTTCTTTAAGTAGAAAAATGGGGCTGCTTATTAAAAATAGAAGGAGCCATTTAAACAACTACATTTTATTAAATCACATTTTAATTAAATTTCAGCCAGAGTGTGCTGCCTGCAAATATTGTTAGCCTGAGGTCTACTCCTGATCTATTAAAAAAGGGAAATTTAGCAAGCAAAGAGGGTTAGCAATATAACTCACTAGCACCAAACTGATAGGATCTTCATGATGCAATAAAGCACCTAATTCCATGTTACGCACAGTCACACTATGTAGCACCTAAAACCATCTCCATTAGTAGCAAGTGTCTTTCTTTAAAAAGCACTGGGGAAAAGCTGAGTGCCCTAGCAGCTGAGACCTGCATCACTGCTTCTGGGAATTAGGGATGATATACTTGGAGTCCCTAGGGGAATGAAAAGTACAATGTAGTGTTCCACCCTGAGATATCGTGTAGCAGTGGGAAATGTCAATTAGAAACACACCCATTGACTTGGACAGAGTCTGAAAATGTTGAGTGAAGGAAGGAGAAACTGAATGAGAAACACATCGTGGCATCATATATAAAAATTAAAAGTTTACCCATTCACCATAAACACTACACATGCTCAAAAATATACACATATTTTTAGGATGGGTATGGGGAGGATGGGAGAGGGGAACAAGGGTGCAGGGAAGAAAAATAATATTGATAAAATAAAACAGGAAAGTCTGTTTGGACCAAAGATCATACTGTGCCCTCAGACAAAGTGTTTTCATTAACTCAAATATCCATATAAAACACATAAACATAAATGTAAAATTCCTATCAGTATCACATAGGTATACAGTAGATTCTCAATGAATATCAATGGCTTGGCTTTAGGGTACTCTACAAAGGCTGTCTAGAGTGTCTTCAAGAATTCAAAGTGGCACTGAATTCCCAGTGACTGCCCCTAGGTACATGTCCCTTAGCAGACCCCAGAATTGTTTATGGTTCCTCCACCCCAATGTCCTCCCCCCACATACTGGACACCTCTATTTCAGGATGACCCACCACCAACAATGAGCCCTCCCCACAAACCATGGGGTTTCTAAAGCCAGGCTGATTCCCCTGAAACAGACTCACAGACTGTAATGAGTTGATCCAGGTAGACACTCCTTAGGAATTGAGTTTCTCCATCCCCTTTTATAGAGAAGGTCAGACACTTGATGGAATCACACAGTGAATTAGAGGCAGTTTCATAACTAAGACCAGGTTTTTTTCCTTTCATATGTACACACATCCTGCCCCTCTCTACATTTGGTCTGTAATGCCCTTGATCTGACCTACCAATAAGCCAGTGGCAAGGTTATTGAGACAGGATTTCCATCCTCAGTGGGGCAGATATTCATGTCTAGAGTACTTCTCACCAGCCCCTGAGGCACCAAGACATCGGGAGGCCAAGAAATTACTCCAAGGTCAATGAGTGCCTTCCCAGAGGAGACAGAAGTGATGAACAGCCAGTGGTATCATTTCTTAATACCATTATCACTAAGGTGATCCATTCTCAGGAAGACAAACAATAGAAAGGCCTATAGGCTGCTTCGCATCTTGGCCTCAGAGAGGGGGTGGGTGGCAAAGATAACAAAAGTGGTGAGGTGGGCAGAGGCATGAGCCATTTTATGAGAATTGTCTCATATTCCCAGAGTATATACTATTACCTCCTTTTTACAGATACTAAGAGACTCAGGCCAAGTAACTTGCCCAAATTCACCAAACTAGCAAGGGGTTCCAAACAATGTGCCTTTTTCCAAAACCCTGGTCTGTCCCCTCTGCTGGTTCCTTAGACTTGAGAAGAAAATAAGAGGTTCTGTGGGGGCTTAGAAAAGAAAGAAGCTCAATTGTGAAAGGGAGCATGAATCCAGGAGGATTTCATGTGCCTCTAGCACTTGACATAGGTCTTCAATGAAGGGTATGATTTCCATTAGTGGATTGGGGGAGGGAGTTTTAGGTAGAGAGAACGTACAGCAAAAGTATCAGGCTGGGAAAGCACAGTGCATGCCTGGTGCACCAGGCAGGTGGTTGGGTCAGAACCTCAGAAGAATGATGCAGAACAGAGGCAGGGCAGTGTGCTGGATGGCTCCATGCAGTTGGATGGAAGCATGGGCTATCAGGCTCAGGGGTCTGTGTGCACCACAGCAGGCACTGCAGAGCTCATGGAAAAATTTAAGGTGGAACATGGCTAGAAAAGTTACCCAACATCCCCAGAGTCTTTGTGGTTGAGGAAGGGACGGATCAAGAACATAGATTTTGGATAAAATTGACTTGAGTTTGAGTCCTAACCCTGCCATGAATTAGCTATAATCTTGGGCAAGAGGCTCATCCTCTTACATCACATTTAGAACAGGTCCGGCACATAGTAAGTGCTTAATATTAAGTTACAAATGATTATGATAATGATGACGATGAAGGTAAAGATGGCAACAAACAAAGGAGGAGGAAGAGGAAGGGGAGAAGGAGAAGGGGAAGGAGAATTTGTTGTAATCTATTTGTTGTAATATAGAGGGGACGGTGGCTCCATGAGTCAAAATTTACTGCTGTCAAAATTTACTGAATTCGATCCATCCCTGCCCTCAAGGAATTTACAATCAAAAACGTGGAGGCAGGCGAGGGCACAGATATATAAGCAATGCCCTAAAGCAGAAAAGCCATCCAAACTTGACTTCTAGGATGAGCTTCAAGTGAAAAGCTGGGTGCCAGGGGTCAAGGGTGGGGGGAGGTGCAGAGGAGGGAGGGGTGGAGGATGGTGGGGGGAGATAGCACTTCTGACTGGAGTTATCTGGGAAGACGGAGCAGAAGCTTTGGTTTGCTGAATCTGAGAGAAGACTAGGAAAACCAGTGTGAAAAGAACAGAAAATGGGCAGTCCCAGCATTCTGGGCAGCAGAAAATAACCCATTGTTTTGACCATGCCTCCTTAGAATAAATGTACAACTTTTTTCCCATTTTGTCTCTTTTGCTCAGGATTCCAAGTCCTGAAGGTCCCTTCTTGGTTTCAAGGAGACCAAACACCAGGAACTTCCATCATGGGAGCAGATTCCTTTACAGAAAGAAAATATGGAGTGTTGCCAAAAGAGAGGAAAAGATACAGATTACCAGAAAGAAATCAACACTGCCTACAGCTCAGGCAGACAAAGCCAGTTGACCACCCAGTCCAGTCTCCTCTGATTCAGTCCAAAGAGACAAAGTGCCCAGTGTGAAATCCTGCCTCCCCGTGGACATCCTTTCAACTAGGAATAATGAACTAGGAACATGAGATATAGGCAGAATCCAATGGGTGGAGCCCCTAGGGAACCTCTTGGAAAGGAAATGCCCCCTTTGGGGTCTGGTCCTTCTATTCTTTGCACCTGAAAAGATGGTTGTGAAGCCGAGATGAGCAGCAACATTCCCGTTACCTGAACCCCTAAGCGGTGCTTTAGGGCTGCAGATGGGAAGGGAGACTTCCCATCTGGGAACAAAGGACAAAGGAGGCTGGGTCCTGCAGGACTCTGCAAAACTACTTACTTTAGAGCAGAGACAGAAGGAGAAACTCAGGCAGTCTGACTTCAGAATCCACGTTGCAGCTAGTGTGACAGGTGTTTGTGGTAGGGGGTGGAGAGTTGGCTGTCTCCTTTCATTGGAGCTCAGCTCTCAAATGATGACGTAGGAGGCCTTGCCTGACCACCAAAATAAATCAGAATTCCCCCACTTTATATGAAGTTACCACAATTATTCGTGCCTGTTTGTATAATGCCATGTCCTTTACTGGACTCTGAGCTTTGCAAAGGCCCAATTAAATCTATATCTATATACCTATATTATAGCTATATGCACATCCATTTCATCTATCATCTATCTATCTATCCATCTATCTAAAACCCTTATACCCCTGGTACCCAGCACAGTGCCATGTATAACATAGGTCTTCAAATCTTTGCTAAGCAAATGAATGAGTGAATGAATGAATGAATGAATGAGTTGAATGAAATTCAGCCATGAGCTGAAACCATATCCTCAGGCTCCTACACTGCCTTTATTTCTACAAAGAACAAGACATGAATAAACAAATTAGGGATGCCTTGGTTCTTTATAAGAGCACAGACACACCTCTGAAGATTCAGGGGCTGATTATTCAATGTGTTGTCTCTCCAGGGATTTCCTCTGAATATTGCCTGACCTCTTAAAATGCACACAGATTCTAGGAGCATGTCTCTTTCCCTCTTCAGGAGAGCTTTGGTGGAGAAAACATTGGTCCTGCCTGAAGGGTGGGCATCATGCGGGGTGTGATTATTGAGTTTCACACTCTCTACTATTTTCCCAATGGACCTTCTGATGGTACCCCACCGCCACTGCAGTAGCCCTGGGGTCGGTGGCAGAGAGCAGCACGCCTTTCCACAGCTCTGAATCAGGGCTGCTTGTGTATCATGCACAGTCAAAGCCACATCAAAGGCTAGAGTTGGGTTGGCGGGTCTACACTGAAAGCCCTCAGGAGCCACAGCTCGGGAGGCATAGGGCTCCTGAGGCAGCCTCTTGTTCCCTGGGGGACCAGGTACTTTCCTGAAGAGAACACATCATTCAGCTCTTCCTGTGCTTTTACTGTAAACTCTTGGTTTATTACGCACCTAAGAGGAAGGACAGAGGGGAAAGAAAGAGAGACAGAGACGGAGACATAGAGGAGGTTTGATATGAAAGCAGCACGACAAACAGAAAGAGACATGTTCAGAGCTATGAGCCACAGGCCCCCACCTCAGAGGCAGAGAGGGAGGCCCAGACATGGAAAGCAATTGTCCCTGGAAAAGGAAGCTCACAGGGAAGGGATGAAAATCCAAGCCTCCTCATGCTTTGCCCAGTGCTCTTTCCACACATCTGGACTGCCACTGTTCCTGAGACCCCTTTAGAATCCAGGAACTTCTGCATAAGGGACACCCTCAGGAAGAAGGCGAGGCAATTCTATGTACTAAGACCAAACAGCCCATAGCACAAAAGACACACTTAGATGCCATCCAACCTATTGGTGCCAGTCACTTGCATCTGGCATCTTAGAAAACACAGAAATAAAAAGCCAAGGCTGTGTTCTCGCTGAGCTCCTAGTCAGGTGGGGGAGACATGGACAACCCCAGCAAACTGGAAGAAGCACTTGCCTTGTACAGCAGAGAGATCTGAAGGTCATGATGGGAGAAATGCAGTGAACCAGGCATCAGCAAAAGTTTCCTGTACTTTGGGGTGAGCCTATGTCCACCAGAGGAAGGAAGGTTACCATAGGCAGAGAGAAACACATAGCAAAGGCCTGGAGGTGGGGAAGGATGTGGTGTCCTCCAGGTGTCCTCACCTGTGAGGCTGAGCTTATTTGTAGAGGACAGTTGCAGAGAACGGACCAGGAAGGTAATTCCAACCAGCTCTGAAACCCCCAAAGCTGGGAGCCTGACTGAGCTCATGTTCCTGTAGCCAGCACAGGGCTGGACCCAGAAGAGCCGGGTACTGAATGAGCGCCACTGGGTCTCGACTGGGGAAACTTTGGGCCTTAACACAGTGTAAGATGTTAACCACATTGTCTCCTACTACCTGGGAATTCGTGCAGAAACCACCCCCACTCCCTGCCAAAGACCACCTAGGAAGCAAAACCTCTGAAATAGCCCATCTTCTGAAGCATAGAAATTCTGTTAATACTTGAAGTCAGGTGGCCAACATACCCCCATCACTCACTCTCAGGCTTTATGAAAGAGTTTACAATCAACTCTTCTGGGGGAAGAAGAAATCAAAGAATGAGGGACTTTTTTGAGAAAGAATTTGCAGGGTGCTCTCCTTTTCTTCACCCCCATCCCACCATAGGGAAGGGACAGATGTAATTTCTCCCACCTCAACACCAAAGAAAAGCCCTTCAAGAGGCTTTACAGAGAAGTTGACCCGTGGCCCCTGCAGTGTGATGGTTTTGACCTCTGGTAGGGAAGGGAAGTACTGTCTCTGTACTTCCCTCCTGGAAGACAGAAGTACTGTCTTCAAATCTCAACTTCTTTTACTCTCTGTGTGTCTAAAATTGAACATAAGTAGAACCACTCGGAACATATCTACACCACACTTTTTTCACTCATCAAAAAATTTTGGAGATTTATCCTTGATACTGTATTTACATCTAGTTCCTTCCATTTTAACTGTCATATGTGTGCCATCATGTTTAATTTATGTGTTCCCTGTTTTTCTAAAGCACAAAAGGAATGCATGATCAATACAGAAAACCTGAAATATACACAAGTGGATATATATTTTTTTAAGCCTGTCATATAGAGCAATGATTTAGACAAATCAATTTGGCAATTTATTTATTTAATGCTTATGTATTTTTGAGAAAGAGACAGAGAAAGAGTGAGAGTGGAGCAGGGGCAGAAAGAGAGGGAGACACAGAATCAAAAGCAGGATCCAGGCTCTGAGCTGTCAGCACAAAGCCCGATGGGCTCAAACTCACCAACTGTGAGATCATGACCTGAGCCAAAGTCAGATGCTTAACCGACTGAGCCACCCAGGTGCCCCGAAGGGATGGATTTAAAAATTTAAAAATAAGTAAATTAATTAAATTAAATTTATTAATTAAATTAAATTTATGCTAGTCACTCTTCTATTTAGATATGGACAAAAAAAAATTGTGTTCTGGGCTTCCTGAGTTACATAAATGTAGGTGACACTGTGGGGCAAGGCGAATAAGAAACAGAATCTTGTATTATTGCATTAGAGCTGTTATGGAGACCAGTTGGGTAAAGAGTAGCTCACTAAGAGCAAGAGCACTCAATTCGTCTAAGGAATACAGGGTAGGTCTTCTGGGAGAGGAGGGATAAGAGGGCCCCATCGCTGCTCACTGAGATTTCAAAGTGAGGAAGAACTCTAAAAGGGAGAAGGTAAGGACAGGAAGGCTGGTACCTAATCAGAGGTTCAGAGAAAGGCAACAGGCACTGGAAATAAAGCCATGCTTGGGAAAGTGAAACACGTTCAAAGTTAACACAAGGAAAGCTGGTTCAGGTACAGTACTCAGGCAGAGCATAGCCATGTGGGCAAAAATGCCTAGGCTTGTGGATATAATTGAAGAGAAACGATTCCTCTGGAGACCACATAAATTTGCAGCCTGGACAAGTAGTCGGACCAGCAAGCACATTACTGTAGAACGGGAAAGCCACCGCAGGGCGCTGCAGGGTTGAGCTATCACAGCGCCACCGTGAGGCAGGATGAAGCACGGGCTCAGAATCCAACTTCCCCTCCAACTTTGGAATTTAGAAGGGAACCAATCCTGTTGAATTGAATAGGCATCTAAGGTTCTTGGAAAATCTGGAGAACTGGGGGAGTCTGAAGAAACAAAGAAAAAAAGGAAACACTATATTTCCTTCTGGTGAGCATGTGGGTTCACAGGCAATGACTGTGACCTTATTCATATCCTCAGCATGTCATAGGGATTTTAGAAAAATCTTTTCCCCAACCTATCATACTGTTTTGACAGACTTTCCCCACTTGAATTTCAAAAGTCAGAAAAAAGTGGGAAGTCGCTGCCTAGAGTCATCCCACCCACCACTCAAAATTAAGTTTAAAAAAAGAAGGATATTTATTTTTATGAAATGCCATGCGTGTGTCATTCAGTGAACATTGGATTACGCACTCCTTGATTATTTTATTCTTTTTTTAAAAAATTGTTTAATGTTTATTTATTTTTGAAGGAGAGAGTGAGACAGAGCATGAACGGGAGAACAGCAGAGAGAGTGGGAGACACAGAATCCGAAGCAGGCTCCAGGCTTTGAGCTGTCAGCACAGAGTCTGACATGGGGCTCAAACTCACAAACTGTGAAATCATGACCTGAGCTGAAGTTGGACGCTTAACCAACTGAGCCACCCAGGCGCCCCTATTATTTATTTAAATCAAAAGGTGACAGAGAAAAAAAAAAAAAAAGGAAAGCATTTAGCCCCAGGAACTGCCCAATAAAAATGTAACAATTCTGCGATGATTTGAATAGTTAAGCATTGTGCATAGTTAGGCATAAACTCTGCTTGTGTGGAAGAATTAAGACCACTAAACATTAATGGTCTCACTTATTCTTACCTTCTTTTGCCCTCTGCCCTCTGGGCATGTGCAGGTGATATTAAGAACTTACAGTAAGAAATCTAGTACTGATGTTGTCCTATCCTGCTGTAGCTAATCTACAAATCCCAAATGTCTTTCATGAATCAGCTGGAGTAGAGGCAGAATGGAATCCATGCAGCTGGGTGTGAATTCACGCTCTGTTATGGGTGAGCTCTGTGACCTGGGGCAAAATGCTTAAACCCTTGAAGCTTATAATGGGTACAATCACATAGACTTTATAATAGTGTTGACTCTGGTTACATGAGATAACATGTACTCAAACATGGTGGGTACACAATAAATAGCAGATGCAGGACATGTTTCTCCCTCTCTGCTTCTCCTCATTCCTCTTCTTTCTGACTCCACCTTGGAAAATCTAATTTGTGGATTACATACGAGGCATGAAATGTCAATGATGGATGGAGTAGCTGTGGCATGCATTCCTAAGAACTTAAGCCTTCCTCTAGGTATGCTTTCCACAGAGCCCTGTGGGAACCAAGCTCCAAGCTGGGGGCCTCTAGCCAGATCCCTGGTGCTGTGCCAGGCCAGGGTGCTTCAAGATAAGGTGGAGATCCCCAAATGCCTATATCTCTGTCCCAAGCAGTCCCACAGAGCTAAGTAGCTCTGGCATTTAAATTGTACGTGGGATGGTTGTCTTTATCTATGTTAATATCAGTCAATGACGTATTTGAAAAATTGAGAGATATTCTCATAATGCCTTGTGTTTGAACTGTTTCCTAAATATGTATATATCCATTATCCCCCCCCTTTTTAAAGCTTACTAATTTATTTTGAGAGACAGAGAGAACAAGAGGGGAGGGGCAGAGAGAGGGAGAGACAGAATCCCATGTAAGCTTTGCACTGCCAGTGCAGAGCTTGACACAGGGCTCAAACCCAATGAACCAGGAGATCATGACCTGAACTGAGGTCAAGAGTCAGACACTTAACCAACTGAGCCACCCAGGCACCCCTCCATTATCCCTTTTGATCTTTATAACAAATTCATGAGGTTCACTGAACAAGTTACAGATATCTCACCTTTGCAGGTGAAGAAACTATTGTCTAATGGTGAAGCATTTTGCTCGTGGTCACAAAATAAAATAAGTGGTAGAACAGAAACCAAACCCAGAGGGTTCTTCTTTACAGATACTTATTGGATCAAGAGCTACTCAGTTTATACATCCATCCATGTCCCTGGGTATTAGCTGTGTGACTTATTTTGGTGCCTAGTCATTGTATCCTGTCATATGCCCCATGGCTTACCTATCCCATCCCACTGCTGAATGCATTTACTAGTAGCCATGAGATTATTAAAGAAATAAGGGGGTGGGAGAGTAATTGCAATCTTTTCCATTCACACTTCAAAGTAATTCTTGGTACAAAACAAAACTGTCATAGTTTTTGCTAGTGTTCTTCTGAACCATGCAGAGAAAGCAAAATCTCAAGGACTAAGTCTCTGGCTTCTCTGGCACTTCCTTAAAGCCAATATCCTGCATCTCCCATTATCTTCCAAGAGAGAATTATATTAACCTATTATTTTATCTAAAATCATAACGGTAATTACTTTGATGAACAGGAAGACATCTTCGTTAAGACAAAAAATTTAAATATGAAAAAGCATAACCGTGAAATAACTCATAATTTCACGGGTACATGTGTGCTTCTATGCTTTCTCTTTTCTCTGCTTCTGAAACCTGTGGACCTCACTTTGTTCCACTTGCACTCACATGCTGTGGGCAGAAAGACCATTAACTTCCTGTTGGCTTCTTTCTACTTACAGAGTGCAATGCAACACCATAACTAGGAATCTTCTCCAACCAGAGCTGCACAGAAACTACTGTGTCAAAATTCCCCCCTAGTCTTTCTGTAAGCATCATTGGGTCCATGCTTAATGATGGCACTTTCTTCTTTAAAAGTAGACAGGCCCTGGGGCTCCTGGGTGACTCAGCCTATTGGGTGTCCTGCTTCAGCTCAGGTCATGATCTCACAGATCATGGGTTCAAGCCCCACATCAGGCTCTGTGCTGACAGCTCAGAGCCTGGAGCCTGCTTCATATTCTGTGTCTCCCCCTCTCTCTCTGTCCCTCCCCTACTCATGCTCTGTCTCTCTCTCAAAAATAAATAAGCATTACAAAATAATAGTGATAATAATAGTAAATACATAAAAGTAGACCGGCCCTGTGGCAGCTTTTTCCCCAAAGAGACTTCCATTTATTGGGCAAAGCTGAGTTTTTACTGGTCACATTAGGGAGAATACCATCTTGAGGCACTATTTGTGTGTCTCAAAAGGAGCAGTCAAGGGTAACATTTATAGTGTTTGGGGATCCAAATTTAAGTATTTCAGGCAGATCTTTGTCCTAATAGTTTAAGATTAGAGGACAGGAAAGTCTAGTGTCCTGAGGGGAGTGTTATTGAGTAAACAGTTGTTTAATAAGCAAGAGGTTTTGCCCAGTTGAGCAATCTATTGTCCTGAGAAGGGTGGTGTTCATAGGGATGAGCTTCCAATTGTCCAGACCAGGATGAATGGTTTTAATGAGGTGCCTGAGGTTAATAATGAAGTCATTTATTGGTTTACAGCTTATCTGCTTGGACAACAATTTACTGGGACAAATGGAAAAGTCTCCTTGGGCCTCAGCCTCACCTATCACTAAGTTCTGGGAGTTGCAGGTATCTCCATTTACTCTGGATGTTGTAGAGGTGGAGCCCCTCCCTAAGGAATGTGCTGGAAGCCTCCTCAGAACAAAGGAAGGCAACGTGGCCCAATCAACTCCTATACAGGTATGCATAGCTCTGACATGGCTCTGAAACTTGGACTGTGTCCAATCAGACTATATGTCACCATATATGGGAGACGAAGAGGTAGCAATTGCATAAAAGGTTATACCCCGCTGTGCTCGGAGCTCAGTTTTTTCAGATACAAACCCACTGAGCCCGTGCCGGCAGGACAAATAAAGTTGCTTCCTGGACAAAGAAAGCCTCCATGTCCCATCTCTCTGTGTGAGAATCCTGCTATATGGAAACCAGAGGACAAACTAAGAGAGGAAAAGCTGGTTTTTGAGAGCCCTGCTCCCATGGTGGAAAGAGATCATGCTGGGAACACTCCATGGAGGAAAGTGCCAACTGTGCACAAAGACTGAGCTGTCTCAGTGAACTAATATTTGTGTTAATAGGAGAGCATGAGGATGTACTGGAGTGGGGTGTGTGTGTGTGTGTGTGTGTGTGCGTGAGAGAGAGAGAGAGAGAGAGGGAGAGAGAGAGCGACACACAGACAGCTGGGGAAGGGGGTGGTAATGAGGAAGAATATTCAATCTCCACCTCTCGCTGGCAAGAATAATAATCACCAAACTTGGCTAATCACCAAACTGGAGGAGGAAATGTGTGGTTTCATCCCCAAGGGGACATTTGGCAATATCTAGAGACATTTTTGGTCATCTCATCTGGAAGAAGAGTGCCATTGGCATCTAGTAAAAAGACACCAGGGGTGCTGCTCAGCATCCTGCAGGGCACAGGACAGCCTTGTGCCACCTACCTGTGACAAAAGATCATCCAGCCCACAATGTCAAGAGTGTCTAAAGAAAAAAGAAAAAAAAGAGTGCAAGGTTAAGAAACCTTGAACTATAAAAGAAGAAGAAGGAGGAGGAGGAGGAGGAGAATCACTCTGAGGACATAGGAAGAAAGAGTGGAGGGAGAGAAGCAGGGGTCAGAAGACAGGAAAACAAGGACAGGGACCCTGGGGGACTCTCTGGGAAGAAGTTGACTTACAAAGTTAAACTTACAAGGGGCTTAGAATGATATTGTATGAATTGCTGGTGATCTTTTATGGCTCAACATTGTAGTGAAGCAATTCCCTACATCACTGAATATTCTTTGAAAACATGGCTTTTAGTGGTTTAACAATATCCTCACATATACCTATACCATAACTTTTTGACTATTTTTTATAGTCAGAGTATTTCCATTTTATGGTGATATCAGTAATAGAGAAAAGAGTACTTGAATAAACATATCTTTCTGAACATCAGATTGTTTCCTTAAATTCTGAAACATAAAATTATTATGTGAAAGGATGTATACGTCTTATGTCTTTTTGATACATGTTGCCAAATTGGCTTCCAGAAAGATTCCCCAATATACACTTCCACCAGCAATGATGGCTCCTAGAGTTTATTTTCAACCCTTATGGTAAAGGCTCAGTCACTACCATTGAGCTATTTCTACCTGATCCCTCTCACTCTCCAAAGAATGTGTCTGTTTACAAACACTGAACTACTACGGATGTCTCAACCTTCCAAATCTCAGTTCTCTCTTTTATGAAATTATTGGAAGTCATTGCAAGTTGAGAAAGCAATCATCTCCCTAACTGTATTCTAGAAATGTGACTATTATAGTTTTACTTTAATTAAGTGACTCATCTGTAAAGAAAAAAGACATATTGGTAGGCATCTAAAATACCACCCCCACCTCTAGCTTCTAAAATGGGAAAGGTAAGATCTAGAGGAAGGACCAAATTATTAATCTCAGAGTCAGAGGAAAGTTGAAGTTGCAACCCAAACCCTCTATTCTTGGTCCTATACTATTTCTGAGTCCAGCTCTCAAAATATCATTAAAAAAAATACACCTCAACATGTGACACTTTTACAGATTAGGAACTTGGGCTCAAAGGAATTGAGCATCTTACTCTTGGTGATGTTACTGGTAAGTGGCAGAGTGGGATGCCAGCTAGTTTGACCTGACTTGGCTAGTTGGTATGGGAATCTAGTGAGATCTCTGATGATCCAGAAAGTCAACAGCTATGGTGGCTTTCCATAGAAATCCTCAGGGGTATGAGGGGGCAATGGGGGCTAGATAATGTTCTCTTTCGTATTTATATAAACTTAGTTAAATCTGCATGAATTAATTAGCAGAGTCTTTTGTAACAAAGTAATTTATCTGTGCATACAATGGTGCTATTGTTCTAGTAGACACAATCTACAACTGTATTGTATTCCAGGGTGGCTGCTTGCCACATGTGGTTACTGAGCACTGGAAATGTGGCTGGTTCAAATTGAGATGTGCTTGATGTAACTGTAAACAACAAACTGAATTTTGAGGATCTGGTATGAAAATAGGAATATAAAATATCTCATGAATATTTTTTTAAAGTATTTGTTTTTTTATTGATTTATTTTGAGAGACAGAGAGAACATAAGCAGGGGAGGGGCAGAGAAAGAGGAAGAATCTCAAGCAGGATCCTCACTATCAGCACAGAGCCCAAGGCAGGGCTCCAACTCACAAACTGTGAGATCATGACCTGAGCTAAAATCAAGAGTCGGCTGCTTCACTGAACCACCCAGGTGTCCCATGAATAATGTTCTACATTGATTGCATGATTGGTTTACATAAAATATATTATTAAAATTAATTTTACCTGTTGCTTTCTTTACTCTATCTACTAGAAATTTTAAAATGTCTATATGGCTCATGTTATGTTTCTCTGGGACAGCCCTGGTATATACTACTTGCTAATTCTGTGATCAAGGCATCTTGATTATCAATGAAGAAGGATCTAATGGACGATGTTTTGATTTTTGATCATCCAAACTAGAGATAACACCTAGAATCCTAGATTGTTACTTCTGGAAGGAATCCTTGGCAGAGAATTCTAATTGTTCTGCAATATCCATTCTCCTCTTCTCTCAAAGTGAGGAAACCCCAGTTTTTAACTGGCTTTGTAGCAGCTAAGAATAAAAACTATGATCCCCAGTCAACTTTGCAGCTAGATGAGACCATATGACAAAATTCTAGCCAATGGGATGTGAGTTGAAATGGTGTGTACAGCTTCCAGGTTGCATATTTAATCTTTAGGGGTGGTATGTTCTTAGCTTTTTATAATTTCCTGCTTTCTGGAAAAAGTCTCCTGAGTCTTTGAGGATTTCTTAGAGTAAAGACATTTTGCGGCATACATGGAATGCATACTCTAAATCAGTGACTATGTCTTCAAAGGAAGAATGTATAGATTGGCAACCAAGGGTCTTGAGACTTCTCCATGAGGAAAAAGGGCATTTTCATCCTATTTAAATCACTGTTTCATACAACTAATTTAGTCCTAATTAATACAGATGCTTAAGACCATTTTTCTTTAGCACTTCTATATCACAGGACAATTATATATTAGAGAGGGCTAGAGGATCCACATTCACACAGCAACTTAGCATGAGAGCTGGTTCTTGAACCCAGGGCTTCTGTTTACCCTTCCATGCCATGCACTGTACTCAGCTAGATCATCCAATTACAGTTTGTAAAAATACATTCCAGAAGATACAGGACATAAGTGAACTGTTTGCATTGGATCCAAGAGATAAGAATCTCCATTTGCTCATATAATAGCTATTTTAAACTACTTCCTTAAAAGCTCAATGATTTGTGTAAAGTACCAGCAATGCAATAGCAGCTTACTTGAGCGTAAGACAGACAGACATAAAATATACTTATCAATGGCATCTTGCTGGAGGCACCAAAATAATTAAATGCAATCTTGATGTTACTTGCTTCCTCCCTGCTCTCTAAAATCCAGATGAAGTCAGCTGAAACAATTAATTCCATGCTCTACAGAAAAGCAAGGACTGTAAAATTTCTGTAGATTTCCTGGGGAAGGGGGCTGGGTGAGGGCGGTGTATTCTGATGCCGCGAAATGTGGGTTCCTGATTCTGCAAGTGCTGTTTATTACACATTGCTACAACCCAGACAAGAAATCCAACTTTTCTTCAACTTCTACACGCACACACACATGCACACACAGCATCTTGCATAGAGCTGATAAGTACAATACACTTACTTGAAGATTTACCTAGGAGATAGGAAAAGGGTTACATATCAACAACTTCAAATCGAGTATTTGACATGTCCCTTGTGAAACTTTCTTATGTCCACCCTGCCCCCAAACATCCTGTGGGATGCTTTTCCCAATATCAACACCCAGCCAGATCATCCATGTGTCATAGATCAAGGGGGCATGAGTTGGAGAACAGAGCACTGGTTCATGGCAGCCCCGGGCTGCCCCCGCAGCCAGCCAGCTTCAACAATGGCACCCTACACAACTTGCACCCAGTTGCTCTGGCTTTACCCCGGTAGTCCTCAGCCACAGACCATCTCTCTAGTCCCTTTTCCCCACTCCTTTACATACCTGACCTCTCCTCTTCCTCACTGATAAAGGGATAGAGACATCTCTCTAAAATCCTCTTATATCCCAAGTCTGGACAGTTTAGCCATGGTCTTTCTTTTCCTTGAGCTCCTGCCAAGCCCTTTGGATGTGGTCTGCCCCTATGAAGAGAAGCCTGATCTTAGATGAGGCAGCTTTTCCCTTCTTTCCAATGGCAGGAGATGGCTGATTCCTAGAAGGTTTCTTCATTTCTGAGGAAATAGTCCTTCAGTCCTGAAAGGAGATCTGGGTGGCAGGCATAGCATGGCATTCATAGATTCTACTTCTTGTGCTATTTGGATCCACTTCTTCATGTAAATTCTGAGAACATTCCTTCAGGATTCTAAAAAGCTTATGGGAAAACCATAGTCCCTACCACACTACAGATTGTCTCAGGGCTTTAAGTGATATCCATCATTCCCTGCTCTGCTACGCCTGCTAGCTTTCCCTTGCCCTCAGCTACAACCTCTGCTACTCTTGGTGGCCTACACAATGGCATGATATACTCATTCTGGAAGGGTCTGAGGCCATGGCCACCATGCCCTCGATACTGTGACTCCTGCATTTGTCCACTTACTATCAGGATGGGACAAAGGAACACCAAGGGAATGCCAAAGTGGGTCACCTGAAGACCAAACCTTCTTTCTTACCCCCACTGAGTAATTCCTCCTCCTATGATGAGAAATAATCACCCCTATCAGGATGGTGACTCCTCTTCTTGCCTGATGATCTCTTGGGACAAGATGCCCAAAGCACCTCAGAAACAGTTGAAAGAAATTTCAATGGATCTCTCCCTGTGTTCCCTTGAAAGTATTCTCCTTTGAAAACCAACACCTCTGAACACTCAGAATTCAGATTTTCCATGTTTGCATAAATTCTCCAAGTGAGGATTACCCCCATGGCTACTCCTCGGGTCACCAAACCATATATTCTATCTCTGAAGACATGGTAACATACAAAGATAACAGATGTAGGGTATGCATTTGGTATGATTTTGCTTTCACTCACTGAGGAATTTTACAGAAATTTCATGAACTTTGCAAATAAAAATATTTTTTATATTTACCATTTATAGAGCTTTTCATTCCTTTCTGCATGTCCAGATTTCCATTAGGTACCATTTTCCTTAATTCTGAAGAGTTTTTTTTTTTTTTCACATATAATCCAAGCCTACTAGCCACAGCCTCTCTCAGTTGTTTTCTCAAAACAAAACAAACAAAACAAAAACAAAAACAAAAACGAAAACAAAAACCCTTTATTTTGCCTTCAGTTCTGAAGAACATTCTTGTCACATACAGAAGTATAGGTTTACTTTCTTTTTTCTTCCAGCACTTTCCATTCTTCTGGCATGCGCAGTTGCTGATAAGAAAGTGGATTTATATATTTGTTCTCCTATATAGATTTTTTGGGGTGTTTTTAAGATTTTTCTCTTCATCACTTATTTTTAGAAAGAAAATGTTAAATGCTTATTTTTGAGAGAGAGAGAAACAGAGCATGAGCTAGGGAGGGGCAGAGAGAGAGTCAGAATCCCAAGCAGGCTCCAGGCTCTGAGCTGTCAGCACAGAGACTGATGTGGGGCTCGAAGCCATGAACTGCGGGATCATGACCTGAGCCAAAGTCGGACACTCAACTGACTAAGCCACCCAGGTGCCCCAGAAATTTAATTAATATACTTCTTTGTGTGATTTTGTGTTTTTCCAGCTTAAGATGTGTTGACCATCTTGGATTTATATTTTTTATCTAATTTATAAAATTCCTAGCCATTATTTTTCTAACACTTATCAATAGGTAGAAATTTAATATATGACTATTATGTTTTTTAAACCAATGACAAAAATTATATCCTATGAAATAAATGGCTTGGAACAACTGGTTATCTTTTTTTTTTCTCAACCTTACTCCACTCACAGCAAATGAGTTGCTTTTATATGAACAACCTAATGTAAAAAATAGAAACATAAAATTTTTCAGTGAAAGTAAAAGGATCAGTTTAGAAACCTAGTGTAAAATGTTCAAGTTAATGCCATAGCAAAACTTGTATGTATTTATACAAAAACTACTGGCCCTGCTAAAAATTAACTATTGGCCAACTGGGTAGGCATTCCCTGGCCATCCCCCAAATCAGATATGCTGTTTATAATTGTGGAGTTTATGGCAACCATGCTCAAAATACTTTATCAGCTGCTCTGTGAAAGAAAAATTATGAAGATCATATGCTATTCTAACATTCCCTTTTATTTGGTTCAGCTAGTCAACAAATAGTAAACCAAAACCAGTAATTTTTAAGACAAAATAGAAATATATTTCTGTTCCATGCTTATGTTAACATAGCAGTTCAAAGGGGCACCTGGGTGGCTCAGTAGGTTAAGCGTCCAACTTCAGCTTAGGTCATGATTTCATGGTTCATGTTGGGCTTTGTGCTGACAGCTCAGAGCCTGGAGCCTGCTTCAGATTCTGTGTCTCCCTCTCTCTGTGCCTCTCCCCAACTCTTGCTCTGTCCTGTTCTCTCTCAAAAATAAATAAACATTAATAAAATAATAATAAAATAAAATAAGATAAAATAAAGATAAGATAAGATAAGATAAGATAAAATAAAACATAGCAGTTCAAGGCTTGAATATCATCAGATACCCGGACTCCATCCTTTTTACTGCTCTGCAATTCTCAACATGTAGCACCCAGCTTGGGATCCAAGAGCCAAATATTTTTTTTCCATATATCTATTTTATCTTGGTCAGCCAGAAGGACATACGAAGGAGAAAATCATGTCCCTCTCTTTAGGAATATTTCTTGAAAAAAATGCCAACACTAATTTCATGTATGTTCCATTGGTAAGAATTTAATAACATGGCCATGTCCAACTTATAAGGAAGTCTGGGGAATGAGTTTTGTCCTGGACTACTGCTTCCAGTAAGTTTTACATACCACATTACTAAGGGAGATTAAGAGACAAGTAGCCTTTGTGCCTTTCATTCTGGCCTTCGACAAAATAGTTTGGCCACCTATATATAGAGCACTAGTGACAGACTCTAAGATGTAGGATGAACAAACATACCACCCTAGGCATGTCCCTCCTACATGAATCATACAGTCAAGTAAATATATACAAGCTAAGAGCATGTAGCTATCTTCTATGCCCTTCCTACAGCCTTTTTCCAACCACTTCTGTGTGTAATGCTATTCTGTCGGTTTAATTCCTACAAATCACTAATATCACCATTAAGCTCCACAAGAACTAAGCATCACATTGGGCAGTACAAGAGATCCTTTCTAATTAAAGAAAACTTCAGAGACTGTTAATGTTTTGTGGTTAAGAAAACTGAGGTCCAGAGAGAAAGGGACTTACCCAAGGTCCCTCCTCCAATCTCTTTGTTGGCAAGGACTCAGATGGCTATCTGAGCATCTGTCAGGACTCTGAAATTCAAGAAGTAAAAGCTGAGCTTCCCTCAGGATTCCCCTGCCATGTATTAGTCATAGGGAAAAACCCCTGTGGACAGCCACCAACTAACTAATGCTGCTGCTATAAAAGTGTAGCTTGCTATACACTTGAAGTTCTTACTCTTAAATGCGAACCAATCCCACCTACACTGCTGAAGTACCTTTTGAACCAGCCTCTGTGCCTGGAAAGAAATCATGCTTGACAGAAGGAGATCATATGGAATCTAATTCCCTGCACCAACACTTACTAGCTGTGTGTCCTTGAGAACATTGCTTGACTTTAGTGAGGTACAAGTTGTTATCTCTAAGTTGTGGATGATGATCTCTAAGCTGGAGTACTGAAAGGATCCAGTGAAATACATTAGATGATACCTGTATATCAAGCACCACACCTAGTACTTACCAAATGTTATTTTCATTCATTTACATGTATGTATCATTGCTTCCAGGGAGAACTTCCTCTACCAAAATTATTTTGTCTAATTTAACCACTTCAAATCCTTCAGTGGCTCCCAGTCACTTGCAGAAGAAAGTGAAAACCACTAGGCATGATTTTCAAGCTCCTCTCCTTTAAAAAAAAAAAAAGAAAGAAAGCTTTGGAAAATCAAAGATGGAACTAACTAAAGTGGACATAAGTCCACTGACTCCTGTCTGAATAATGTCTGAACAAATAACTATAATACATTGTTATTTACAAAGAGTTATTGAAGAAATAGTTATAGTAAAGTATAGGAAGTACTACAAGAGAGATTTATATAGAGCACAGCAGTAGAAGGAGGCCCATTTATCATACTGATGCTTATGTCTTTTCAGCTATTCTCTCCAGGGAGTGAAATATATCCTAAAAGATTAAAGGGAATCATCTCTGGGTGGTAGAGTTGTGGGTGGTTTTTAATAATTTGTTATCAGTTTGAATATTTTCCAATTTTTCAACAGCATAACATTTTTCACCTGTGTACTAAAGGTAAAATGGTAATGATAGTCATATGTTGTGCCTCGCTAAAAATTAGGCAGGTGAAGGAAGTGATAAAGGGAAAGTTTGTGAGTGAAGTCAAACAGTAGGAGACTTAACAACGAGATGACCCCAATGGCCCTTGGGATCATAAACAAGTATATGTCACACAGAGGATCACCAGGAATATATTTTGTCTCAAGTCTCAAGATCATTTTTTTCGTTCCTGAGACTCTATGGCTGTCTCTTGAGGCAAGACTTGCAGTTGAAGGGCATTCCCCAGTTCTGAGATAAGCAGCTAACAAGAGATTAATATCTAAAATAAATTAGAAAACCATGCAAATCAACAAGAAACAGACAGCTGACCCAATAGAAATATGGCAACAGGATGTGAACAATTTCAGAAGGGGAAGCCTCAAAAGCTAACAAATTGATGAAGAGGTATTCAAAAGCATCAGCATTTAGGGATGCCTGGGTGGCTCAGTAAGTTGAACGCCAACCTCAGCTCAGCTCATGATCCTGTGGTCCATGAATTCGAGCCCTGCATTGGGCTCTGTGCTGATGGCTCAGAGCCTGGAGCCTGCTTCACATTCTCTGTCTCCCTCTCTCTCTGTCCCTCCCCCACTTGTGCTCGGTTTCTCTCTCTCTTTCAAAAATACATAAATATTTTTAAAAACTTATAAAAACAAAATAAACAAAAACAAAATCATCAGCATTTAAAGAAATGCAAGACATTTTGGACTCAGGAAAAATTATAAATGTTTTACACTAACAAAAACTATAAAATTGTGTTTTAAAAACTTTGTCAGCAAAGATGTGGAGAAATTGGAATCCTATCAATGTTCACTGTTGGTGGTAATATAAGATGGTGTGATCACTATGGAAAACAGTAAGGAAGTTCCTCAAAATATTGAAAAGAGAAATACGTGTAATCCAGTAATCCCACTTCTGGTTATATATCCAAAAGAATTGAAATCGGGATCTTGAAGAGATATGTATCTGCATTCCTACGTTCAATGCAGCATTACTCACAATATCTAAGAGACATAACAACCTAAATGTCCACTTATGGATGAATGGATTAAAAATTATGGTGTAAAAACAGGGAGGGGGACAAAACAGAAGAGACTCATAAATATGGAGAACAAAGTGAGGGTTACGAGAGGGCTTGTGGGAGGGGGGGTGGGATAAATGGGTAAGGGGCACTAAGGAATCTACTCCTGAAATCATTGTTGCACTATATGCTAACTAATTTGGATGTTAAATTTAAAAAAATAAAAAATAAATAAAAATATGGGGTGTGTGTGTGTGGAGTGGGGGGTGTATACACACACAATGGAATATTATTCAGCCCTAAAGAGAAAGAAATCCTGCTATATGCAACAACACAGATTAACTTGGAGGACATTATGCTAAGTGAAGTAAACCAGTCACAGAAAGATAAATACTCCATAATTCTACATACATGAAGTATCTAAAATAGTCAAACTCATAGAAGCAGAGAATAGAATGATGGTTGCCAGAGTTGGGAGAAAAGGAAATGGGGATAAAATTTCAGTTATGCAAGATGAGTAAGTCCTAGAGATCTATAAAACACAGCGTCTATGGTTAATAATACTGTATTGTGCATTTGGAAAATCTGTTAAGAGGATATATCTCATTTCATTGTAAATGTTCTTATAAAATAATAATAATTAATAATAATAATAATAGCCTAAAGAGGCACAAGAAAACTTGGAGAAAGAACGAAAGAAAAAAAAGAAAGAAAAACAGGAAGGAAGGAAGGAAGGAAGGAAGGAAGGAAGGGAGAAGGAAGGAAGAAAAACTGGATTAGCAGGGATGTGAAAATACTGCTGTCATCATGTCCCAGTGATGAGACATCATGGAGGGCAAAGTATCAATACTTAGTCCCATTACATATACACATATCCAGCAATCTCTCTACAGGGTATAAAGCACAAGAAATTCTCACAGAATTTCATCAGAGGACATGCCTGGAGATGTTTATTACTGTTTTTCTTTTTTGGAGCAAGTAAGAGGAAGGGATGGAAAATAATTTTGATGTCCTTCCCCGGGACAATGGATAGATAAAAGTAGGGATATATACCATAAAACATCACAAAGTATCAGGCAGGAGTTCAAAAGAATGACTTAGATTATTGTCATAGCAACATAGCTAGATCTTAAAAACATTGCCCTTAACTAACTGGAATTAAAATTTTAAAAATAAAATAAAATAAAATAAAATAAAATAATAAAATAAAATAAAATAAAAACATTGCCCTTGGTGGGGGAAAAAAAAAAGGAAAACCAGAATGGATATGTTTATGGAGATTCAAACTCTGTGCATATATTTTGAGAGAACTCATACAAAAAAAGAGAGGGTCATAAACTTAATAGCATCTCTTTGGTCTACCTCCTCCCACACTCCCTTCATGTCTGTACTTTCCATGCCAACAATACTGAACTGCTTGTAGTTCCGCCAAGTCAGCATGCTATTTCACTACTGTCTGCCTTTGTACATGCTGCTCCAATCCTCAACCTTCCCCTCTAGTATGGGGGATGGGCACACTGAATCGTACTCACCATTGAATCATTAGAACTTATAGCTTGCTACGTGGCACAGGTGTTAACTGCTCAATAAATAGTGCTAGCTTAAACTCATTTTGGACACCCTCATCAGGCCTCCCCTGCATCACAAACCCCCTCCATCCTTTCCCCATCTTTTTGTGTAATAGCTACAGAGTACTGAGTCCCTTCTAAATCCCAACACAATACTATCTGGAAAGCACACACTTGAAGGTCAAGAATCTGGGAGTTCAGTATGGAAAGAGGACTGGAGATATTAAAGTTCCATATGTTGACTGTCATTTCATGCCCCACCCATTTTCTATAAGGTACCCCTTCTTCCAACTGGTACACGCTAGACCAAAGAGTCCCCCTGACTTGCTTCCTTCATGAGTAAATCTCCTGCTATGGGCCAGGAACATATGTCATCTGAGGTGTTTGGTGGGGATGATCTAAGGTCCCTTTGTTTTCACAGAATTTCAACCAGTTTGCCTATTTTAAGGCTCACGTTTACCCTGTTTGGAAGTTCCAGGATCCAGAATCTTTCTGGGGCTCTACAGTGTAAATCTCTTTGCTCTTTCTCATCTGCTTTGCCAGCTCACAAATCAGACTTCTTGAGTCTGCTAAAATCAGCAGGACTAGTTGTCCATCTGCTTTCCAGCCTCCAATGTTCTTACCATTCCTTCTTCCCTTCTTTTTGTCTTTGAGAGTTCATGTCATACATTATGCTAAAATCTCAGTCACTGTCATTTTATTGGTGTTTCAGGAGAGAACAGGGATAAATGAGTATGTTCAATCTATCATCATGAATGAAAACTGCCCATTTTCACATAGTTTAAATCATTAAAAAAAAAAAAAAAGCCTACTTCGTCTGAGACAAAATGGGAAACTTAGTAAGATTCACCTTCCATTCTTGTTTCCACACAACAGATCTTAAGATGTTAGAGAAAACCTTGATTTTCCCCTTTTGATTCCTCTTTTCTCCTAGGTAAAGACAAGACCCCCCCCCCCAACTCTAGTATTCATTAAAGTATTTTATATGTGAGCAATGGAAACTATATCCAGCAAAAATATGCAAAAAGAAGTTAAGGGCATATGTGTTCATTGGAAGAAATAATACAGAGATAACCCAGTTGTGTATGCCTAGATGGGTGGTTTTCAACGTGTACTTCCAGGCCTGCATCATCAGTATGCCTTGGCACTTTCTGAAATGCAAATTCTCAAGCTCTACCCCAGACCTACTGGATCAAAAACTCTGGGGATGGGTTCCAGCAATTCCTGTTTTAATAAGGAGATTCTGATGCACACTCAAGTTTGGGAACAACTGTCCTAGAATCAGCTATGGCCAAGGACATAGGGAGATAAAGAACAAATCTGGCCACTGGGATGCAGTCATTTATAGTATCTGAGAAAGAATGATTATAAACTGGAGGCCCTCTCAATTGATACCAATTATACTCCAAAACTCCCAAGAATTAATAGTACTCCTATGGAAGAGATAGCTAACTTCAAATCAGTCTATATTAAAAATGACTGCCCTCCATTCACATTTTTGTCTCATGGTTTTACTTGCTCTCGCCTGTGCATGAGCATCTATTCTAAGAGAGCTGACCCAGATATTTGCCATCCTGTCCATTGGGTGCTACTCATAATTACAGACTGGAAAACAGCTTTGTGCTGAAGGTGTGGCTGATAGCCTCCAAAGAGCTTTGCTCTCAGGAGCTGAAGCTTAGGTTTTTCACCAAGAGCTAATCTAGAACAAAGACAGTGAATCTCCCACCTTTGGTTTGATTTCATTCCAGCCATAAAAATGGAGGGGGATGGATTCCAAAGAAGAAGCTTGACATTGATATCTGAGTTACCATGATTCAGACAAGTTTCTGAGACATTTCAAGAGGCTGTTTGAAAAGTCATACATAAAATATAATCTGTTTTTTTTCACAGGGTCATTACTCCTCACCCTTAACTCAACTTGTTCAGATTGCCACTAAGAGTCTACTATACCAAAGATCCAAATACTGAAAGGAAAACAATGGTTTCATTAGTGTGCCCAGTAGTGTACAAAGCCTTTACATATATTATGCCAATTCACTTAAAATTTACAACTTTCCTGAGTTTTAGCCTCCTTGTAAATGGAAAGAGGCTAGGGCTCAGGACAGATGAAGAGTTGACCAATGCCCCACGGCTAGTAAATCAGTATAAATCTATTTCTATGCTGCAATATCTATGATCTTAACCACCTGTCGCACTGTCTCCATGACCACAGAGAGCTATGTTTCAAATAAACCAGCTCCCGGTTCAGACAGTACTGGGTCACTCTAAAAGCTATCCTGAACTTTGGGGGGCCCAAAACACACTCCTAATCTGCCACCCAACAATCTTGTCTGCCCGACACATAAGTGCATGTCCTTTGAGACCCCATATAGGGTCACCTCCTGTGTGAAGTCTTTCCCACCACACCCCAAATCTGAACCGGTCACTTATTTCATTCTACTGTTACTTATTCGCCTATCTGCCATCTCATGAAACTGTGAGCTCTTAGAAGGCAGGACTGACTTGATGGATTGTTTTGTTAGCACCTAGGACAGGGCTAAACACATAGTGTATAGTTAGTGGTTGTTTGTTGATTCAAAAAATAAAGAATGAGGGACGCCTGGGTGGCTCCCTCAGTTAATCGTCTGACTCTTGATTTCAGCTCAGGTCATGATCTCACGGTTCATGAGTTCCCACCCCACATCAGACTCCATGCTGACAGCAAGGAGCCTGCTTGGGATTCTCTCTCTCTCCTCTCCCTCTGCCCCTCCTCCACCCCTTCTTTAAAAATAAATTTTAGGGGCTCCTGGGTGGCGCAGTCGGTTAAGCGTCCGACTTCAGCCAGGTCACGATCTCGCGGTCCGTGAGTTCGAGCCCCGCGTCAGGCTCTGGGCTGATGGCTCAGAGCCTGGAGCCTGTTTCTGATTCTGTGTCTCCCTCTCTCTCTGCCCCTCCCCCGTTCATGCTCTGTCTCTCTCTGTCCCAAAAATAAATAACGTTGAAAAAAAAAATTTAAAAATAAATTTTAAAAAACTTAAAAAACAAAAAAAGAATGAATGGAGAGATGGATGTGTGGTGGGTGGGTTTCAAAGGAAAGTGATAGTGGCAAATATAGGACTTCAGTATCCTGTTAATTAGGACAAAACCAAAGCTATTTATCTGCAAGCACTGGTGCCTAAGCCCACTGAATCTGGCCCTTGCTTTGTCTTGTCTCCACCAATTTTACATGTTTTCTATCTCCCTCTTCTTTCTTCTCTCTCCATTTCTCTCTCCCTCTTCCCTTTAAATGCCTATAATACAGAATGGAAAACATACATGTAATATTTTCATTTGTTGCAATATATGATTCAGATATAAATAATATTTCCCGTTCTTAATTTCAAAATCCAGTGGATGGAACACTTTTGTAATATCTAAAAATAAGATCCAAAACACAAACACCCACATATCTCTCCCTTGAATTAAAAACATACACTAAGTTGATTTTCTTTCTTTTGTTCTTTCTTTTCTTTTCTTTTCTTTTCTTTTCTTTTTCTTTTTTTTTTTTTTTTTTTTGGTGAGTCAGTGACTATCAATAGGAAAAAAATTATCCAACTCGGTTCAATGGTAGGAATTGACACAATTTTAGTACCTAGTAATTACCAGCAATGTGTTAATCCTATACATATACAATAATTAATCATAGATACAATATATAAATAAATTATATGTTTGTATGTATAATGCATTATATAATCTATATAGGTGTATTCTTTTTAAAATTATTTTAGAGAGAGAAGAGTGCATGGGCTGGGGGGAGAGGGGCAGAGGGAGAGGAAGAGAGATTCTCAAGTATGGAGCATGGAACCCAATATCAGGGTTTGATCCTCTGACCCTGGGATCATGACCTGAGCCAAAATCAAGAGTCAGATGCTCAACAGAATGAGCCACCCAGGCTCAGTTATATTCTTATATAATATGTATTCTCCATCTTCTTACTTCCACTTATATGGAGACAACTGAGGCTCAGAGGGGCCTCAGTGACTGTCAAAATATTACCCAGTAAGGAAGAGGAGGAGGTGGGATTCAAACTCAAGACTCATGCTTTCTCACTGGATTAAAGATTTTTGTACATGAAATCAAAGAGACTGTATTGGTAAAAGAAAGGAAGAGAAAATATCCCCAGCCAAAAACAAAAACCTAGGATTAAGGAACATTTTTTCAAGGAGAATACCACTCAGCCACAGTTTTGTAATAAAAGGTGTAGAGCTTGCATGCTGACACTTCCTATGATTCAGCTCTGCCGTCTTACTCGGCTCTTTGCGAAATTAAACCACATTTTAGAAAAGGAAACAATATCAGACTGATAATAATTTCTGTTTAAAATCTGATAATTTAAAACAAAGGTGAAAGCCAATGGAATGACATAGATTTTTATCACCCCTTCTAGTCACAGAAACGTTGAGTGTGAAAAACACTTGAATTCCGAATTCCAGAAACAAAACTTTCTTTGCTGGCTCTGGAGGTTTCTCATACTGTTTCACAACCTACATGCCCACACCCCCACTCTCACGGCGTCTGCTTCCTCTTCCTCCCTCAGCCCATGCCACGAACCCGAAGGCATGCTACCAGCAGAAGCTATGTGGAGAGGAACCCAGGAGTCCTTCCCTGCATTGGCCATCCCTGAAAGTCTCCAGAGGCCACTTTCTTGTGATTTTCCCAGGCTGCTCTGGGCTGAGCAAGAAAGGATGAAACCAGGCATGATGTTAGCTCCACTTGGGTTCTGAGAATTGCTGTTTGGCCATAGTTTTCTCTGATTTGAACCATAACAGCAGGAAGGGTAGAAAGTGTAAGAAAAGAAAGTGCTCTTGGGGAAGTCATCAGAATGAAAGCAGGTGGGGTCTGCAGGAGACCTCAGCTCTGACCATGGCCAAGTTGGCTGAAGCTGCCAGGCCTCCCTCCTGCCCAGACCATGGGTCGTCTCCCAGTGTCTGTGTTCATCTCTCACACCCCGTCAGCTGCCAATTGCATTTTGAACCTTCCTTCTTGAGAAGTCATGTATCCCATTAAATGTGAGCTTGTCCAAGGCCAAAACTAAGCCTGTACTCTTCTGCCTCTTGACAAAGTTTTAGAGTTAGTACAATCTGAGGTTGAAGATTAGCTATGGATTTAGATATAGATCTGACTTCAAATTCTGGGTCTATCTATCACCATCTATGTGCCTTAGAGCAAGCAACAATATTCCTTCATGGGGCTCCATCCTTTGATTTCTCTGTGAGAATGACTCCTTAATGTAGGTCTTCATTTTCTACTGGTATAGTTAACCACCTGCTAAACACATTCACCTGGGGTTTCCTTTGATGCTTCAAATATGAACAAAAGAAACCCTGTTATCTACTCCCCCCTCCCAATATCTGTTGTCCTGTTCTTTCTTTCTGCCCATGGACCCCCAGTCATGTTGAATCAGAACATAAATCCTGCTGGTTCTTCTCCCATAGCTCTACAACACACCTCTTCCTTCCTCACTTCATGGCATTTCATTCCCTTGCCTGGGCACATGTTTCACACTAGCCCTTACACCACAGCCAGAAAAATCACCTTGACCAAAATACCCTTCCACCACCTCCACCACCATTGAAAAGCCATCAATGACTTTCTGACCAAGAAAAGAGTACACACTTTTTGGCCTGGTCCTCAAGGCTCTTCATAATCTGGGCTCAGCTTCTTCCAGCATCATCTCCCAGGGCTCCCCACCTAAGGCCTCTGCTCCTGTCAAATCATTCACTCCATATGCATGCATTCATTCCATTCACTAAGTATTTGTGGAATACCCACTTTGAGCCAGGCATTAGGAATATAGTGAGTGAATAAGCAGACACAGATTCTTTGTGGTGGAATAGACAGACAAATGGCAAATTGTGAACTCCTGGTTAAACATGATAGACTGACCACAGAATTTACATGTTTTCCTTCCTCTTGTTAAATGAAAAAAAAATGTTTAAGGTGTAAGTGGACAACAAATTATAATGAAATTTTGGAAGACGGTATGTAGACAGATGAGCAATGATCGACTTAGCAGAATGGAAAAAAAAAAAAAAAAACTTCGGTATAAAAGCCTGGAGACATGTATGCTTACAAAAATCAGTCCTGTGCCTTGCTGAATACCTGCAAAGTGGGACCCTCAGAGACCTGATGCTCTAAGAAACAAGGGACAAGACATGAGGCTACCCACAAGGCTGGGCACAGAAAGGAAGAGTAAGAACCTTAGATTCCCCCTTGGTCCTACAGAACCTGATGGCTGCCCTGCAGGCAGAAGACAGGAGAGATAGTATCTGGAGAAATTGTTGTAAGAAGCTTCAGACTCATGCACATTAGGCACAGAGCAGAACAGAGGTGATGCATGGGACTAAAAATAATCATGCCATGGCACGTCACCATGAGATGCACTGATAAAAAGATGATTCTAAAAATTCCTAGATGGAGGGTTGGGAGAGAGAAGAATATCACATACAAACATATACAAATAAACAGAATTGCAATCAGTCATCAACCAGAAATTCTAGAAGCTGGAAAGCCTCCAAAGTTCTGGGGAAATTTTTAATCTAGAACCCATGACTTAATTCCACGATCAACAAACCAAGGGATGGGGCATATGGAAATTTTCAGGCTTAGGAAGACTCAGAAAATTTACCTTCCACACACTCTCTTTTTTAGGAAGTTACTTGAGAATGTGCTCCAGCTAAGCAAAGGAATAAAACCAGAGACCCAAGAAATAAGGGGTCCAAAACAAGAAAGCAATGAAGGGAAATCCCAGGATGCTAGCAGGGCAGGACATAAAGAGAACAAGCAGTACAGACAGCCTCAGGGTGGAGGGCTCTAGGACAAGAGATGCAGGAAAATAAAAACAGCACACATTAATATCTGGTGTGTTTTATCATTTAAAACAAGGGCTTGCAAAGAGGCACCCATGGACCAATCCTACTTGCCAATTGTTTTCTGTAAATAAAGATTAATTGGAACATGGCCATGCCCATTCATTTACATACTGTCAGTAGCTAGATTACATGTTGTCCTTGACTGAGTTCCCTCTGTAACAGCTGAGCTGAGTAATTGCAACAGAGACTGTCTGCACTGAAAAGTATAAAATTTCTTACTATGTGATATTTTACATAAAGATTTTGTCAACCCCTGTTTAAAAGGGGAAAAAAGGGGGCGCCTGGGTAGCTCAGTTGGTTAAGTGACCAAAACTCTTGATTTTGGCAAAGGTCATGATCTCTTGGTTTGGCTCGTGGGATCCCGCCCCACTAACAGTACAGAGCCTGCCTGGGATTCTCTGTCTCCCTCTCTCTCTCTGCCCCTCCCTCATTTGTGCACGCTCTCTCTCAAAAAATACATAAATAAACTTTTAAAATTAAAAAAAATAAAAGGGAAAAATTACTGATCTGATAGAATGGGTAACAAAAAATAAAAAGGATAAGAATAGGTTTAGAAAGAAAAAAAAAACCCACACAGATTAGGGGTAAAGAGGCCATTGTAAACTCAGGACATACAAAGTTGTACAAGAAAAGAAAGGATGCTAAGATAGTACTTGGACTCTGTGGTGAATAACATTTGCTTGATTGTAAAAACATACACACTGATTCTGATTCATCCAAAAATTATGATATAAATATTCAGGGAAAAGGAGAGGACAAATGAGATGTACGAAAGGTCAAAATTGTCATCCTACTATAGCAGGAAGTCAATAGAAGTCTGACATTGATAAATCAAGAGATTAACAATATAAGCATATTTTCTGGAAATACAGACGCATATGCCATAAGAAATCATGAAAAAGCTAAAAAGTGGTTTGTCTGGTGAGCAGGACCGAAAGTAGTAGGGATTGGTAAGCAGGGCACTGCTGTTTCCATTATAAATATTTCAATACTTTTTTTTTTAACTGTGTATACATATTATTTGATGAAGTAACAACTTTCAAAAATACACAATCTCAAAAATTACAGAAGATACTAGGTTGTAAGCTAGCCAGCTAGCCAGTTTAGGTGAAAGGGCCTCCCAGATAGAAGGACTAGCATGTGCAAAGGGCTGGGAGTAACACTGAGAGTGATTTAAACAACTGGAAGTGGATGGAACTGGCTGGAGTTGAGAGTGTGGATACAGAAGGATTCAGAACCAAACTAGCAAAGACAGCAATAAGGAGACCATGATACCACCATGAAGCACCCCAAAGGCATTGTTCAATCACTGGCTGATAACATCATCAGTGGATTCACAAAAAAAAATGACCAATATTTGCAGCAAATTTCTTCCTTTCATGATTTTTGCACTAAAAACAGACTCAAATGCATGACCCAAAGAAAGAAGTTACTGTACAATCAGAAAGTAGAGCCAGATGGTATTTGTTTCCTTCAAGATGCTATGTCAAATTCTTCTATAAGCAATAAGGGGACCTCCCAATGTCCCTCTCAGCTTTGAAAGTGACCTGCCTTTCTCAAGTAAACTCTTGCTCCCACACCTACCTACTCCACCCCCTTAATCTTCCCTGGAATTTTGGGTGCAGAATTCCCTCCAATCTCTTTTTGAGCTCCCATTTGCCACTCTTCCACCATATCCAAAATCTTGGTCTTTGCCATCACTTGAGTGATTTCCTAAGTGCCCTGTTCTCCATTCCCTTATCATTCTGTTCTAGATGTCTCAAACAGACTTGGATCTTTCAAGGAAGGACCTGAGAGATGCTCCCTCCCTACCTTCATGAGGAAAATGGACCCCAAGGAAGGAAATGATTTTCCCCAACGTGAGGCAGCAAACCAAGGGCAGAATCGGGATCACAATGCAGATTGCACCACTTTTGGTTTGTGAGGGCCTCCCTTAGGACTTCAGGGAAAAAAGCTACTAGACACAAGTTGGCAAGAGCCTGAGATTGTGAAATTCTCAGAAATGAATTTCCTTTTTTTTCCCCCCAGAGGAAAATCCAGAAGATTTTTCCTCAATTAAATAAATAGCAATTAATATTTGGGGAAATGTGTTCTGATTATATTTTACAATTTATGTGCTTGGGTTAAGGTATACCCAGATGTAATTATTTTTGTGAAATAGCAGTCAAGATTCTGCAGATTAACTGCTACTTTCTTTAGAAGTAGCAGGAAGTCTCCACATTATTGCTGCTGATGTTTTCTTGTAGGAATTCCTAGGACTTAATTACAAATTATTTTTATTGGACTGGGATGAGGCAGCACTGAATTAATAATGTGTCCTAAACATTAATTTAGTCAGTGATGCTCAGTCATTTTGGTCTCAAGGCTCCTTAGCCTTTTGGAAATCAAGAACCTCAAAAAACTTGTGTTGGTATGGGTTTATCAATAGATATTATTCGAAATGAAAACTGAGAAACTTGACTTATTCATTCATTTAAAAATACCAATAATAAATTACATGTTGACATACATGTAGTGTTTTTAACAAAACACTATATTTGCAAAAAAATAGAAGAGTGGCGTTGGTTTTACACTTTTGCAAATCTTTTTCATGCCTGGCTTAGTAAGAAACCATTGGAAAATCACATCTGCTTCTTCATTCAGTCTTTTGCAGATATCCCACATCATACAGCCTCTGCAAAAACACCACTTAACACTCATGAGTGAATGAGCTTGAAAGAGGACAAAAACATCTCGGTATTTGTGAAAATAGCTTTGACTTCATGGGAACCCTAAAAAGTTTCCAGGGATCCTCAGGGGACCACATTTTAATTACTGAAAACCAGAACTGCTGGTTTAATTAAAATAAAAAAGCAAAATGTATTTATTTACTCAAACATTTGTGCTTTTACACTTACCCTTCCCAACCAACCAGAGAAGAGATATGTGTATATCCCACCACGTATAAGAACGTGTTTGTTAGTAAGGACATTGGTGAATTTGTTTTTAAACATTTTGGATGCATAAGCCATGACTCAGGGTCCGTGGGAATTTTTGGGCGGACACCCAATGGCCAAAGTGATGTCATTCAAAGGCGATGGACTTACTTTAGTAAGTAGTTCTTGAATGTTCATTGGGGGCAATTCATTTGGATCCGCCACTCATTCAATAGCTTACCCCAATTCCAATCCATCTGTGTGAAGTCTAGATTCCTGTTTCAGGAAGCAAGGTATTTTATTTTGAAGACTTCTCTTTTCTTGTTTGTGTCACTTTGGATGGGGAGACAATGCCCTAAAGTTGGCATTTGCAGAGCAAAACAATTACCATATCAGTAGTCAGCTGCGCAAATATCAATTTGCACTTTTCTGAGTGCTGGAGTTGAGGGTGAAGAGGACCACGGCAAGAAATGATATGTACGGTATAAGGACTGAGGTTGTGCAGTGAGATGGAACTGGTTTCCAATCTCTTTCTGCGACTTGTGCAAGCTGCAGGATTCTGGGAGTCTCAATATCTCCCTTGGTAAAACTGGGATGACAATGCCAGTCTCCCAGGGTGGCTGGGAAGTTCCTATGGGGTGATGCATGGAACGTGCCTACCGCTGCACTTGACCCACAGGAGAGCTTCATAAATGGCAGCTGTGATGATGCAGATCGTGGTAATGACAATGCAGCAACAGCCCTGTGGTTGGCACAGCCAGTTGACTCAAGGACCCACAGAGGGGCTTCGATGCAGAAAGAAGCCTCCCTTCCCTACTATGTTCTAGCCGTGAAAGCCATCTTACAGATCCTCAATTATGCCAGGCTCCTCCCACCTCAGGGCTTTTTCCTAAACACTATTCCCCCTGCCTGGAAGCACCTGAGCCCCTCTGTACTCTCAGTTACCCAGTCCGCCATGTGTGTTCCACAGGAAAGCTCATCAGGTTTTCCACAAAATCCATAAACAACTAGAAAGGTTTTCTTTGACACTCCTACCCAGTCTCCTCAAGGACACAATCACCCTGAGCTATTTGCTTGATGTCAGCTAATCTGTTTGCCCAAAAAATATGCACATGAGAGCCCCTCTTCCCAGACAACCCCCCGGGGATTTTGGGCTTGGGCTTCCCTCTCTCCCTGCCCTTTTTCTTCCAAAATCTTGTTTGGGAACTTTGCTAATTAAAATGACTGATCTCTTTTGCCTACAAATAAAGAGAGTGCTAATAATCCAAGTATCTCTGTATAATTCTTGGACATTACTCTGAGCGTGATGAACTGTGGTGCGACTCCCTAATTTGTCCAAATTCCCACAGGTCACAAAGCACATCACACAGCCCTCTTCCTCTCCCTGACCCATTGGTGAGCTAAAAGTCAGCAGACTGCCATTTACTTTTGTTCTCAAGACTACTGTTTTAGTTCATTGAAGACCCCTGGCTTTGTTTCAGCATATTGAGAACTAGCCTGAAAAGGGAACAGGTGAATAGCAGACATTTAGACCACAGCCATCATTTCAAAAATAAGACAGCTCCTGTTAAACTGATAAAACCACAAGAGGGAAAACTGAATCTCCATAGTGGCTTCTACAGTGATTTTCTGATCATTGCCTCAGACTTTCCCATTTAGGTTATCCACCTCTGTCCTGCTACATTATTTTTTTAACAAGTTTTCTTTAAGTTTATTTATTTACGTTGAGAGAGAGAGAGACAGAGAGACAGAGAGAGCAGAGAAGGGGCAGAGAGAGAGGGAGAGAGAGAATCCCAAGCAGGCTCCACACTGTCAGCCCAAAGCCCAACATGGGGCTCAAACTCAAAAACTGTGAGATCATGAGCCAAAATCAAAAGTCAGATGCTTAACTGACTGAGTCCCCCAGGCACCCCTAAATTACATATTTAAACACAGCTCTAAACTTGCCACTCTTCTCGAAAATGTCTAATGTGCCACCACTGCCCACAGCCTAAAATTTCAGCTCCTTACCCTGATATTTGCATCCTTCTGGCTGCATCCCACTTCATCCAATTTCTCTTTCTTTGCAACTCCACCTCCCATGTGCAAATGCCAGGTAGCCCAGTGTAAGACTGTCTTGATGAAGGGAGCAATGCGCTGATTTACATTCAAGCCAAAGCTTCTCTCATTGGTACACAGACCAGCTACTTTGAATAGTACTGCCTCATACAGTTCTCTTCCCCTGGAATGCCTTCCACCATCAAAGGTAAGATCATCTATCCTTTAAAGCCACTCATGTGCTACAACCTCCAGGAAGTCTTCCCTATTCATCCCCACTGAAAACAGTCTGTCATTCATACTGCTTCTTATACTACTTACTATCATGTCTTATATTAAAATTCTATATACCCATATCCTAACTCTTCCAATAGGCTACTTGATGGAAATACTATGCCTTATATGCCTCTATTTCTGCCTCCCTCTCCCCCTTAACCCATACAGGTCCTGGCATACAGTGTCAATTAATGGCCTTAAGCAAATTAATTGATAAATAGGTCAAATTTGATCATGACACTCTCCTGTCTAATCTCCTTCTGCATCAATGGCTTCCATTGCACACAGATGAAACCCTAACTCCCTAACAGCAGCTATAAAGCCAGGTATGTTTGTCCCTGTTCACTTTTCCAGGCTCATGCGGCACCACTTCTGCTTGGTGCCTACATACATGTCTCTCCCCCATATGTCCCCTGAACACATAAAATTCTCTCTGGCCTTGGGGCCTTCATACATGCTCTTCCCTCTTTCTAAAACCCACTTCCTCCCATTAATTTTCCAGTCCATAATTTCTGACATTTCAGGTTTCAACATAAAAGCCACATCCTCAAAAAGACCCTCCTGAGTATATTTTAGTCAGGTCCCTGGCAGGAAACAAATGTTACATACCAAGTGGGTGAAATGTTAATAAAGAGCCTATATACCAAGGTATGGCCAGGGTTAAGGGACACCAAGAGATAGCACAGTTAGTCATGGCTAGTAACAGCAGCAAGCCATTACCTCACCTTGGCCTGAAGCAGAAGGGGAGGGAACATGTTCCAGAGCCTGGAGACAGCAGGTGTAAGAAGAAGGCTACCTTACAGAATTGGTGGTCTTCACTTGAGGGTCACAACTAAGTAGCAAGATATGATAGAAAAGGAACGAAGGACATAAATACCCCAGCCTCCTGCTTCTCCCACTGTCCCAGTGGTCAATTCTCAACTGAGAGTAGAGAAGCCCTTTGAAGGCAGCCCAGCCAGGGCAGCCTCCCAGGTATGGTGGAGAAGTGTGGGAAGAAGGATGACAGAAGCTACCCAGCACACCAGCCATTCCCAGGTAGACCCTCCTGTTATTCTGCCTCATAGCAACCTATTCTTCTTCTCCTTAGTGTTCAATAAAACGTTCACCCTCGTATCTTTTTGCTGAACGTCTACAAGCACTTTCAAATTTTAAGTTCCATGGCGGTGAAAGGCATGAGTCTTATTTGATGTGCTCACTGCAGCATTCCCAGAAGCTAGCCTATCATAGGTGCTGGATAAATACTTGCTAGTAAATGTGTGAACATGCAGATCAGTCAGACATAGTAATACATGTAATTAGACACGTACACATCTCAGTTTCAAAGGGAGAAACCTCCTCTACAGAATTAAGAAATGCCAGGAAATTTCACATCAAAGTCAATTCAATGAAAACAAAATGCTGCCTAGCATAGAAAATCAAACTCCAACTTCAAAAAAAAGTTGATCATTTTCTAAGAAGAGAAGAAAAAAAGTCTTTCCTATTAACCTGCTGTGAAAACACTCTGAGCCAGACTAGGTAAGCTATCGTTGTGTTATACTGAATTGTTCTCTACCCTAGTCCACACTGCACATTTAAATAAGGCCAAGTGCAAGCATTCCTTGTTGAACTCTACTTCCAGCAAAACCTTGGCAGCTCCCAAACCCAACTTATAGCTTCAAGAGAAGGAAAGTGCTAGCAAACCCTCCATTCTCTCCTCCTGGTCTTAGGTTTTCATGCATCTCCCAAAAGCCTAGATTTCTATGAGTTCTTATGGTAATATTATGAGGAATTCAGATACAAAACTTTTAAATCAAATTCAACTTAAGTTTGTATTACATGGGAAGTGTATTTTATAGACAGCTGAATTTCACACCCAACCACAAATGTCTACATTTGCTTCTCTCCTCTGTCCCCCAACACATTCACGCTTTGTCGAGGAGGGAGAAAGTCTTCTTCCTTAGGGCATTTTACACAGTATGATTTCAAATACTTCATCTTTCTTTCAGTTCCTCAAATGTGTCATGTGCCATGTTCTCTCCAACCACA
This sequence comes from Leopardus geoffroyi, assembly GCF_018350155.1. Lineage (NCBI taxonomy): Eukaryota > Metazoa > Chordata > Mammalia > Carnivora > Felidae > Leopardus > Leopardus geoffroyi. The sequence continues at coordinate 74,990,484 of NC_059342.1, read as the reverse complement.
GGACTTTCATGTTTGCTGCTCCCTTTCACTGGAAGATGCATCCCTCTTTTCTCCAACTAATTCTGCAAAAATAGACTAATATTTATACCTAGATCATAGAGTGGTTACGAGGACTCATCGGGATAATAACGTAATTAAGATAGTATACATAAGACACGTTAAACAGCTCCTGGCACATAGTATAATCTTGTTTGTTTGTTTGCTTGTTTTAGTAATCTCTACATTCAATGTGGGGCTCAAATTAACCACCCCAAGATCAAGAGCCGCATGCTCCTCCAACTAAACCAGCCAGGCGCCCCATGATCTTGATAAAAATGTAATCATCAATGGGGCGCCTGGGTGGCGCAGTCGGTTAAGCGTCCGACTTCAGCCAGGTCACGATCTCGCGGTCCGTGAGTTCGAGCCCCACGTCGGGCTCTGGGCTGATGGCTCAGAGCCTGGAGCCTGTTTCCGATTCTGTGTCTCCCTCTCTCTCTGCCCCTCCCCCGTTCATGCTCTGTCTCTCTCTGTCCCAAAAATAAATAAATGTTGAAAAAAAAAATGTAATCATCATTATCATTAGAAATTACTCCCAAATTAATATTCAGATCTGTTATCAAATGTTACTAGCTCAGGAAGACTTTATGTCCCCCAGATTAAGTTGAGTATCCCAATCATGCTCATTCCTGTGACTGGCTACCTAATTACAACCCATAATTAGATGAGATTCAAATAATCATAAAAAGAATATATATGTCCATGACTAGGCAGAAAGAAAGAAAAGAAAGAAAGAAAGAAAGAAAGAAAGAAAGAAAGAAAAAGAAAGGAAGGAAGAAAAAGAAACAGAATTTATGTAGCAAGCAAATTTATTGGTCTCCACTCTATCTCTAGTTTCTAGGAAAATATTTCACACTTAGTGGTCAAAATACAAGTTAAATGAGATGAACGGACATCATCTCCTTCTCTGACTGTGGCACTATAATCACCATAATTTTCCACACATTTCCTTCATATCCATTATTTCAAGAGTTTTAAAAGTAAGTATTTGAGGGAATGGATGTATCAAGAAGCCAAATGACCAGAGATTCAAGTTCCCAGAGTCACAGGTGGACCAGAACCCAAGTATCCATACTTCCAATCATATAACATCCTGAGTACAAGCAGAACATGGCACAAGGTGTCTGTTATGGACTGAATTTTTATCTCTTCCCCAAATTCATATGTTGATGCCCTACCCCTAATGTGAATGTCTTTGGAAATGAGGCCTTGAGAGGTAATGAGGTTTAGACGAGGTCATGAGGGTGGCATCCTCATGATGGGATTAGTGCATTTATAAGAAGAGACCAGAGAGCTTGCTTTCCTTCTCTTGGCTACTTGAGATACAGTAAGAAGGCAGCCATCTTCAATACAGGAAGGGAACTCTCACCAAAACCCAACTGTCGTTGCACCCTATCTTGGACTTCCTAACCTCCAGAGCTGTAACAAATAAACGTTGGCTGTTTAAACCACCTTGTCTATGGTATTTTGTTATAGCAGTCTGAGCAGACTAATACAGTCTCCTGTGGAGGACAGGAGGGTGTGGTACTCTGCTGCAATCAAGAGGCCCTCAATCTTCTTTATATAGTTTCTCATACAATTGTTAGAGCCAACTGTTAAAGATTAGTTCTGAGAGAGTGTATGAAGAAAATGCTTATGTTTACCACACTATTTCTTCTTCCTGGACACACAGAAACACTGCATTTTCCAGCCTCCCCTGTTCTTAGATTGGGGTCATATGGCTAGTTCTAGCCAATATAATTCAGGCAGTTGTGGTATAAGCCACTCCCAGGCATGAACTATAGAATATTCCATGTACAGTCTCCCACACTCTCTTCCCTCTCCATAGCCAATTTGGAGACCACAAAGGTTACCCATTCCCTGATAGACTTCATGTAAATGAGAAATACATTTATGGTTTCTTAAGTCCCTGATATTTCAGGGCTAATTTGTTCCTGCTGCCTATCCTAGTAGTATCCTGACTAATACAAAGAGGCAGAGTGAAAAAAGAAAAAAAAAAAAAGGGAAATGAAGAAACCAAGAGTTTGACATCAGCTTATAATATGACATTGAAAAGTCATCTCTCTGGATCTGAATTTTTCATCCATTATACAGAGACATGAATATATCATCATGTATGGTCCTTGATTTTGCAAATTACCTACTCACTGGACTCAGTACTTCATATATGCTTCTCTCCCACACACACACAACCTCTGGAACTGGTGGTAAAGCACACTGTTTTACTAAAGAATTTTTGGGGCGATAAAATGGATTATACCTAGAATGACCATATGTATATGGTTTGGGCTAGGACAGTGCCCAGTTAGACCCATTTTCCCAGTGTAATTCAGTGTAATTATTAATATAAGAGTCCCTTTGGCCTCTAAGGCATCCTGGTTTAGACAATAAATTATAAGTTAAGCTGGTTATATATTACACACAATATATAGCAACTCTTACCTGACATCTCCAAGCTGAGACTCTACCATCCCCCACACCGCTTTCCTGGAGTGCTTTCCTGGATCTCCTACACGCAGCTCATTAGCTGAGAAAGAGCTCAGAGAAATATACCAACTCATAACTCCTCATCGTATTTCATTTCTTTAAACTAGTCACATGGCCCACCTTATCTACAGCCATTGTAGACTTCATGGTGATCTTATGTGCTCAGAAACAAAAACAAATAGGTAAGTATGAGTGAAGGTTTACCAAAATGCCTTTGCCTTCTCTTTGGGAAAATGACTACGGTTTAACCTCAAAGCAGTATCCCCTGATAAAGGTGGGATGACATGGCTAATGGGGAAAATGACCTCTGATTGATAAACAGCCTCTAGATGGGGCAAACTGTGCCTAAATACCTGGTGGAAAGCCATAGATTTGGGACTTTGGAAGCTGTGAAAACAGATATTGGTTCCAACAGAGCTTGGGGCTTTTAAAACAGAGTGGCCCCTATACCCAATGGTATAGTCTCATTATGAGGACACCTGTGTTGTTGGGGGAAGAAGGAAAATAGACTGTAGACTGCCATGAAGATGCCCACTGAGGAGACTCTCTTGGTGCTATGGTCTTGGCCTGCTGTGTTTCCTCTGCGGTGTCCTTCTAAGGGAAGTCATGTGGGTTTGGTTATCTATTCTATGCAAATAATGGCCCTTAGAGAGACAACATCAGCAGGACCTGGAACTTGTTAAAAATGCAATCAGCCCTACCCCAGACCTACTGAATTAGAATCAACATTTTCACAAGATCCGTAGGCAATTCCTCAGCATGAAGTTTAAGAGGGAGTGGTATAATAGATGAACCCAGGATCAGAACTGGTGGTCACTCAGAAGGGGCATAACAGTGGACACAAGCTAATTTCTGCCACTCTTACTCATCCCCGGGTCAAATCAATATCCATGCATATTTTCCTCTTTTTGTTTCTAGTTTTTGCTTGTAATCACAAAATTACTGATTACAAGTAAGAGAGGTTAGATCCTTCTATTTTAGTTTACAATTAGTCAATTAGCCTTCAATCCCAATGCAGCCGAGACAATAGCTTCCACAGTGTTCTAAATGTATTAATTTTTAAACACTCACAACAGGTGTTCTAGGGTGTTTTAAACAATATCAACCCTTTAACCACACTGAAAGGGAAAACAATTGCTATCCCATTGCCAATGACAAATGAGACAGGGGGCCAAGTAGACCCCCTCCAAATTCCTCTCCCCCCAAAATGCTATCACATTAAAGCAAGAGAAAGAGGAAAGAAAGGTAAAGCCATGTGACCTCAGGGGTAGAAGTCAGTTTTGTTCAGCCCGCTCCTTTAAGGGACATTCACAGGGAAACCAAAGACAGGATCTCACAACAGGAGTTCAGTGCCAAGAGTACTTTGACATGCCATGTCTGAGTGCCAGTCCCTTAAGGACAGGGGTCTCATCTTCTAAGGTTTGACCAAACAGAAGGATGAACTCCTTGGGCTGATACCTTATGCTCTTTCAGTTCCCATTGAGGGTTTCCAGCTTGTCCGGCTATTTGTCAGCTATACTCACATTTTCTGATGTGAGGGACAGAATGGGATATCCCAGAAAGCAACTTCACAGAGGAAGGAGAAAAGGGCACACAGGGCTGTGTCAACCACTCTGTGGGCTGGTTTCAGAGGGAAAAATTTAATTTTAATTCTTATATATTCCACATTCCCTAGAAAGAGGCAGTGAAAGGTAGTACATGATATTCAGACAAGGAAATAATAGAATTTCCTATGACCTATAGGAAACTACATATATTAAAACAGAAAACAACATTATATGTGCAGTATTGCCCCACAATATTGCTTGTGGTCTCCCCTCTGCATACAGATTCTAGGTTGTTTCTAGTACCCTTTTGTACCAAAAGCAACACATATTCATTGTAAATAATTTGGGACAAACATAAACATATATAACATGAAAATAAAAGAGTAAATATGCTTAGCAAAATTGCAGCTGGGAAGTTGCAGGAGGGAATAGAAGAAGGAAGGCGAAAATAAGAACAAATGAGCAAAGATGGAGGGAAAGAGCTTGGGAGGGGAGACAGAGGGAGAATGCAAAGGGGGAATGAGGTCTTTGATGATTTGACCCGGGATGATGGAGGAGGAGTTTGGTTGCCTAGATAAACTCAGTGGTTTATGTATCTAGATTGGTGTCTAACACTTCAAGCCAACAAAAGGAAGAGTCCTGATCCCTTCGGACAAATGTAAACCGAGTGCTCACCACGCACCAGGAGGTATTCTAAGGTGTTTAAACAATATCAACTCTTTAACCACGCTGAAAGGGAAAACGATTGCTGTCCCATTGCCAATGACAAATGAGATGGGGGGCCAAGTAGACCCCCTCCAAAAAGTTTCAAGCATTTACTTCACAGTGAGTGCTCAGCAAATGTTTGCTTGAGTAGAAGGAGGTGGGAGAGATGTGAAGTCAGGCCTGTATTTCCAAGACAATGCTCTGAACCCTTCTCCCCCCATGCATACTCCACTACGTCTTCACTGAGGGTACATTTCCCATTGAGGTGCTCCACACATTTTTCCATTCGTTAACACCTTTTGGGGTCCCTCTCATTGATCATCCGTCTTAGGACACTCACATTTTGTTCTTTCAGTCTAACAATAAGCCCCTTTCTTTGTACAGCTGAAACTTTGATGTTAAGAAGCCAAGGTTATGTTGGGACTTTTTTGTTCTCCTTCCCAGTAAAGATAACAGCCACAAAAAGTGAATTGGTGCATTCTGTTGTGGTCAACATGTTTTCTCCTCTGCTTTTTGCTTCACAACTGCAAATATGTGGCACTGCACAGCTAACACATCTGTTCAACTTGAGATGGTTTACTCGGGGAATAAATCAATTTTTACTTCAAAAGCAGGACCCATTGAGCTTCAAATTTCTTAGAAATAAAAAAAAAGAAAAGAAAAGAAAAGCTAGCCCACTTTAAAGAGAAAAGAAAAGGTCATTTCCTGATTTTGCTAACATCAGGAAACAACACTTTAGGACATCTTTCAGTGTTAACCTCAACCCCCAACCAAGTCCATAAATCTAGCACAACCAGAGGATAGAGGTTGTATTCTACATAAAAGAAGTCTGAGTAACTCAGAAGTGAGCCATTCTTCTCTTCAAATGAAACAGATCCTAAACTTCTGAAAAGTTTCCAAATTTCTCTTTCTCCCCCCTACCCCCCTCTTTCTATTTCTCCTTTTTTTCCAAATAACTTTTGTTTGTTGATTTCTTTGCCCACCAATTATATTCCAGTTACTGTTCCAAGAAGATACTAATTTCCTTAGACATCTATGTGTCAGTTCCATCTGCTTTTATTTTGAGACATATGTGTGCCCTTACACTTAGGGGCAAGGACCAGAGTAGGGAAAGAGATAGGAGTTTGTAGAATGGAAGGCAGCAAGAGGGGAGGCATCAGGGAAAGGATCAGGCCTGGGATCTCTTCTCTGAAACAAGCTCATATTTAGACTTCATTTAGGAAAATGGCACGGAGTCTTAAAACAAATGGTGTTTTTCGCAGTGTTAGGTATTTGAATTGGATTTATTAGGTAAATATACAATTTAAACCTTTATCGGGAGCATGCTAGGTGTGGACACATGCAAGCTGTTTATTTACTCCAGGGACATGCTGTGTTCTCAAAGTGATTACAGTGCAGGTGGGGAGACAGAGCTATAGGTAGCTACCTAGAATACAGGCAATAGGATCTCATGGTGCTTATAGCAATTTGTTCTGCAGTCAGGCAGCCCTGGCTCAGAATGCCAGCTCCATCACTCAATATCAATACGACCTTGGAACAACCATTTGGCAGCTCCAAGCCTTAGTTGTCTTATCTGCCAAAGGGGAATAAGAGCACTCATGAGATAATTGTACAAATTAAGTGAAACTATGAATGTAACATGCTTGGCACACAATATGAGCTCACAAAATGTAGGTGGTGGGTGTAATCATAAAACTATTACTGTCATCATTATTGACAAGAGGTAGAAGTGTGCTCTGAAATCCTAAGGAGCAAAGAGAGATAGATTTCTTTCTGAAAGTCAGGGGTGGGCGCTCAGAGAAGGGACAATATTTGAACAGCGACTTCAAAAAATATGTTTTGAATTGCCAGAGCAAGAGATGTAAGAAAGGGCATCTGATGTAGTGGTGAGGATGCTGCCTGCGTGAAAGCAGAGTCAGGGAAGAGATTAGTAAGCTAGGAGTTCAGAATAAACAGTGTACGTGGAGTGGAGCTAGGCTTTTGGTGGGATCAGAACCTGAAAATGAGTCTTAGGAGAGGGCCAGGGAGGCCATGCAAGAAAACGTGACCAGGACTCCACAGACAAGGATGGATGCTGCAAGATTTTAAACTGGAAAAGGAAAGGAGTGAAATGACCTAGTACAATTTGAGTGGGTATTTATTCATTAAACTAATGTACACATCAAATATGTCACCTCAAGGAAGCCTCCCTGGAGAATGATAGATGAGCTTGGGTTTTCCCACCATGCACATAGAATGCCCTGAATTATCTGGTGTTAATATCAATTACATTGTATTGTAATTACATATTTAATTGCCCATCTCACTCTCCTGATTGTAAGCTTCGCAAAGTCAGGGATGACGTGTGGTGTTCAATGCTGTAGGACACTGCCTAGCTCATAGTAGTGCCCTCAAACGCCCAATGGGTGATGCACCGTAGAATAAGTCATCCTGTCTCTCCTCACCTATGTTTTATTGATATGGAAATATCTTTTCCCAGCTTTGCAAAAAAATGCAAATTCTCCTCTCTTCTCTAGATGACAACAGATTTCTTAAGGACCATCTAACCTAGGAGTCTTCTAGTCCTTCAGCTCTCCTGGAAGCCCCTAGATGCCAGGAAAGTGATGTTGTTTTTTGTTGTTGTTTTGTTTTGTTTTTGCCTTGAATTCTCCACTGCCCTAGTGTTTGTTTATTGCTAGTTCTGCATCACTGAAAATCATAAGACTATGTTTCTTTTAAAATATTCTAGTATTTTCATTTGTTAAGATTGGCTCTTATCCTGATTCATTGTGATGCCATGCATTAAATTCATAGATTACCATCAGCCATTTCAGAATATGCTATATATTTCAAAGCACCTATACAAGCAGCAAAAGGTCCATTTTTCCTTTTGAACTCATCTGCTTTTTACGATCAAAGAGAGTTATGCAACCCAGTATGTTTTCTTCTTTGCCCTGGTTACCAAGAAGCTCTGAAGTATACATGTTGTGCTCAACCGCTGAAAACTGTCATCCGCCTGGGTTTCTTAATCTCTTACTCCTTTTGCTTTACTCTACTTTACGTCTTGGCTCCTACCTTTTGCCTTGTTTTAATGGCTTCAGTTCTTATACATCTGTGCATTTAACTTGCCTCAAAACCTTTTTGAAGTGGGCAGGAATAACATGTGTGTGTGTGCATGTGATGTATATATTCATATATATGGATATTACATATCATGCACGAACACACACACATATTCCCAATGCTGAAAGTATACCTGTCTACATATTTTCCAAATCTCTTCTGCCATGCTTCTCTTTCAGCTCCTGTGCCCTCTCCAATAGTCTACTTGGTCACACGCAAATGAGGGTATCTAGCTGCTTTACAATTAGTGAATCCCAAGAAAGAAACTTTTCACATGAAAACATGAGTTAGTAATATTAACATAAGTGCAGATTTTATGGAGGAGTCTGAGGAAACACATTTCTGTTCTTTTCTTCAAATCCCTTCTTTTGTAATACTGCCTTTAGTTGAGTTTATTTTAATACTCTAAATCAGGGGTCAGCAAACTTTTTCAGGAAAGGGCTAAGTAGTAATATTTTAGATTTTGTGGGCTATAAGGCCTCTGTTGCAACTATTCAACTCTGCCATTGTAATGCAAACACAGCTATAGGGATGCATAAACAAATGGGCACGACCGTTTTTCAGTAAAACTTTATTTATAAAAATAGGCAGCAGGCTGATTTGACCCATGACCGTAGTTTCTGTGACCCTAATCCTTCCACATTCACCGTATCTTCAGTCACTAGATTCTCTCAGTGCAGTGTCACTATGGCCAAAACCTACGTCCAATCTACTCATGTTAACCCCTGCAAAACAGAGGGCTGTCCGGTTAATGGGACAAGATCCTTCTTGCGTGTTTCATTGCTTGAAAATACCCTGGAAGAGTTTGCCCTTCTCTCACATATACTAATAGTTTTAAAAAATATTTCTTTCTACCACATACAGTGATCACCACAAGATAACTTTAGATAAATATTACAAATATATTTCCGTCTGCAATAGTATTTTTACAGCCTACAGCCATATTTGAGTTTAGAAAGTGGACTCAATCAAGAGACAGAAAAATGAATCTTCATGTCAACATTCTCCAATGACATGACCCTGATCGCTAACTTTTCTATGCCTTGGTTTTCTCATCTGCATAATGGGGATAGGACTCCATCTGCTCAAAGGCCAGAGCTTAGACCCGATGATCCCTTATAGACTCTTCCCAGAATTTAGACAGATTATTTTCCTAAACCAATGATTTCCAAATGGTTTCAGAAATTTCAATTCCCTGGGATACTTGTTAAAACAGATTTCTGGACCCCAGACTGAGTTTCTGATTGAGTAGGTCTAGGGTGGAGCCTAAGAATCTGCACCACCAAATTCCGCTAGTGTTGGCCAAGGTACCACACTTTGGGTCTGTATGATAGAGATCTCACAGTTCTTTATACAGGGAAACAATGATGGGGCGGGGTGGGGGTGGGCAGTCCTATAGCTGGTTCCTCTTCATCTCTCCAAAATTCTGTTCTTTCTTGAAGGGATGAGAGATTAGTTCTGTTTGTCCACTAAGTCTCAGATGCTACAGCCACACCTCAGTAACTAACTACAGGCTGAAAGGAGGCTGGTGGTGACTCTCGTGGGGCCATGCTGGAACATAAAAGCTAATGGGCAGCCAAGTAACCCTGGAGAAGGACAGGGAAATGCAGAACCATTGAGAAGTGACAGACAAATATGCCATCACACAATTCCTTTGTATAAGCCAAACTTCTAGAACCTTCTCTTTCCATAAACACAATATCAACACAAGCATTGACTGAGGGTTGATCATACAAAGGTCCAACACCAAATTGTGCAGGGTGGGAGGCAAGGAATCTGGAGAAGACTGCCCTCAAGAACCCTGAGTCTTATTATGCCAAATGCAAAAGTCACACATGTTCCCACACTTGGCAGAGGTCAAAACAAGTAGATAATTGGATATAATGTTGTGTGGCAGGACCATGGAGTATTCTGAAGAGAGGTTGTTGGCAGGAGTGGGAGACCTGGGCAGGCTTCCTTGGGAGGTGGAGGCAGGTGGCAGAGGCAGGAAGGATCTGAAGCAGCGGCAGGGGGAGGAGCCTGGCAAGCTGGTTGGAATATTAGCAGGGAGGGGATGAGAACAAGCACGTGACTTTATCTCTCTCCGTATGAACCCCCTCAGCTCATCTCCACCTCTCTGCCTCAGTTTCCTGATTTGAGGAATAAGGGTTTTGAGCTAAATCACAAGTTCACAAATTTTGTTCCATCCTGGAGGTACCCCAGGCTAAAAGGTAAATGAGCATGCTGGGCCCAGCCCTCCTCCCCAGTCTTGTTGCCCCTGCATCAGCCAGAATAGCTCTGCTTTCTTACATTTCTATGCTCCCTGTACAGTTTAGCTTCCAGAATGGATTTGAAAGTCACTCAGCAAGAAACTCTATGAAAGCTCTTTCCATTTGTATATTGGGTGGCCAAATGGAAAGGAGAGAGAAGCCAGGCAGCACAAGGGATGAGACCACCAGGTTGGCCCAGCTAGAGTCTAGAGCAGCTGGGCAGCCAGAGGGGGTGAGACCAGCGGGGTGGGAACCAGGGAAGGTTGCAAGCTTGCGTGTGGTGGAGAGGCACGGGGACAGCAGTGAGATCGGGCTCACAAGCTGATGGAGAGGCAAACGGATCTGAAAATCTCAACTGCTCAGAAGGTTCTGAGTCAAAACAAAGGATGATTTTTCCCCCTTGTCAGCCTTCCCTCTCAGGACATTGTACTATATGCAAAACGTGTAACTGTAAGACAAACATTTTTTTCCGCTGCCCTTCTCAGCCCCACGGGCCTTCAGGAAGACCTGCACTTCAAGCACAGCTTTTTTATTTTTCAACACCTACAGCTTTCATTCCATAATCAGAAGTTTTCCACTTTCATCAAAGAGACTGAAGACAAGCCAAGGGAGGGCTCTGTTCTCAGCAGTGCCTGGTAGGTTATGGAGCCCCCGCTACCCGCTCACTGCCCGTGCCCACCACTGGACACAGCTGTCTCACCAGATCAGCTGGGCATGCACCCTGAGGACACTGACTTGCTTCATTCCTACCTCAGTGACCAAACCAGATGAACAGGTTTACCCACTTCTCCCAAAACCAGGCCCGACTTGGGGCCCAGGGGTCATCAGCTTCCTCAATCGCAAAATAGGTATACTTTATACCATTCGAGTTGGCCCAAGAAAATAATTTACCTCTTGATGACTCTTCTATCTCCAGGATCTGTGATTTTATAGATTCACGGGGGAGGAATATTCAGGCCAATCCCTAGAGCCTGACCCAATTCAGGTGATGCTCAGAAGTCTGGGTTTTTCTGCTCACAAGTCTGCAATTGTGGCAGTGGTAATAATCCAAGCTGGGCTTTGGATACAAGACGTTTCCTTATGAGGAGCTGGGATTTCTGCTGGCTCTCAGAGATATACTGCAGCCAAAAATGAGCAGAAAGGCAGGGGAGGGCGGGCGCTACAGAGAACTGGGTACTTCCGAATGAAGTATTCAAAGAGCTACATCTGGAGGCACCAGCTATGCAGTGATTCATATTTTAAATGGGGTGTTGAAATGGAGATCATTAGTAACTGCAGATGTGACAGCTCTGTCCCCCAGAGAATCTATTATAGCGGTCTGGAGTCTAGACTCAGCCCCAGGGGACCACTGGGAATGTTTAACCAGGATGGGCCAACACCTTTGCCAAGTCTATCCCCATTCATGGATCTCCCTTACTAGACTATCTCATGTGATGTGTATGTCAAGGCATGGGGGTGGGGGGGGGGGGTAAGGGGAGGGGCATAGGACCTGCACAAGGACCCAAGGTCAATAGCAGGCAGGGCTGAGACCCGGGCTCAAGTTTTCTGCTTTTAAGCACAGTGATGATTGAATGCTTTAGCGTGGGCCATACAAGTATGGCCCTGCACCCAGGTGATCTCACTGATGAACATTTGCCACTTCGTGGAGACAGTTTGCATGCGCTCTGATCCTCAGTTTTCCCATCCGTAAAAAGGAAATCGTAGCTGCGTCAGAGGGCAGAGGTGAGGGCGGAGTGACGCAATGTGTAGAGCACTTCTAGCAAGAGCACTGTGCCTGAGATAGTAGATAGAGGCTCAGCTGTAGCAGTCACATGCACACATACGCCACACATCACACACCACACACACACAACGTGCACCACACACCATATGTGCACACCACACATGCGCGGCATGCACAGACCACGCGCCCAGCGCCACGCACACACACAGCACCCAGAACACGCCCCCCACCATCTGCACCGGGGCACTTCCCCACCCCCACCCTCACCACCAGTCCTTCCCCTTTCTGTGATTTTTTTTTCGATCCCAGGTTTATATGCAAGCTTGACACATCCCAATCCAGTCGGCAGCAATTTTTGTTTAAAAGATCAGTGTTTCCATATTCCTGCTCTCTTTGAACTTGTCCCCACATTTCATGCTGCCACGGACTTGTCCCCTTTGGATAAATCTCCACTATTATGGGTCCTTCCTTCCCAGATATCTGGCAGCATTTCCAGATTTCAGGAGAAGCTGATAGGATCAAACTGAACCCTTTGGAGTCATTATACTCCAGTCCAAGGACTCCAGCTTCTCCGAGGCCCAGCAGAGACACATTTTCTGCGGAGGTCTTCTGAGCTGCAGGCCTCACTGAAGAGAATGTGCAGCTTCTCAAGCAGGAAGACGTTTTGTGGCTGAGTCTAAATGAAACAGAAGTTGCTTTGTGCACACACACACACACACACACCCCAGAGTAGGGAAACCGTCATTTTCCTACTCGCCCTCTGACATCAACCACCTTCTCTGTAGCTACAGTTTCTCTGCACTCAAATTCATCCCTGGCAATGAAAAATGAGCCTCTCCCCTACCCTTGCTGCCGCCTTTCGCCTCACGCCCCCAGAGAAGAGTTTCTTCGTGTGGCAGCCGGTGAAGGTTTTTTTCCAAGTCACATGATCCAGGATGCAGGGGGAGAATCCTTCTTGGAACAGAGATGGGCCCAGAACCGAATGAGATGAGGAGAGATAGGGTGTGCTGTGGGAAGACTATATAAGAATGGACCCACGGCTGCAGCAAGCACTCAACCGAGTGGCCCCTTCTCAAGACACAGCCATGCATGTGCCAGAAGGCTCCGTCGCCAGCCACTTGGGAACCACGAGTCGTGGTTACTTCTATTTCACCACGACCGTGCTGGCTTTGTGTCTCGTCTTTGCTGTGGCAACCATCATGGTGTTGGTAGTTCAGAAGAAGGTAAGTGGATTTCTCTTCATCCCCTTTCCTTTCTGACTTTATGTTCGGTTTTCCCCAGAGAGAGAGCCTTGAGGATAAAGTAATAAATTAGTTGAGAAGAAAAAAAGAAAAGTACATCTATCATGTAGAAAGAGGGTGAAAAGAAACAGGAACTTAAAACTCTCAGAAATAATTTGGCTTTTAAGAGAAAATGTGTTCAGCCATCATCTCAAAACTTTCCGGACTCGTATGGCCGAAAAAAAAGAGAGAGGAGCTATTAGCATTAAGAAATTAAGATTTAAATTTTGCTGGGCCAGAGACGTATCAAAGAAGGAAGTGATAAGGAAATCTGATAACAGATCTGCACAACGTGTTACCATGTCTTCAAGGTCTTCTGACCAGATTGTAAGGTTCTATATTCTCAGTGCAAATGTTCCAGAGATCTCTGGGGCCTCCTCCATTGCCAAGAGCTTTCTCAACAAGGAGCTAAGTTTCAGAAGCCAAGGTGCATATGGGAAGGAGCAAGACAGAAGACCAGGCTTAGCTCCTCAGACCTAATTAAAGCCCACAAGACAAAGCTCGCTCCTGAGCACTGCTTGGAAGAACTTAGGATGTCACAAAAAACACAGAGCAGAGGAACACAATGTAGAAATGTTCTTAACACCTGTTCCCTCTGAAACTGCTCAGAATACTAAAACTACAAGCAATTGTAGGTACCCACTGTATAGGCAAACTGTCTCAAGAAATTGCCTTTCTTTGGAGGAAATGGTAAGATTTGTTGTAAAAACAGAAGAAATGAAGGAGGACACTTCTTATTTTAGGAAATCGGTGTTTACAGTCTGCCAGTGCACATTTTGTAGAAAATACCATATTGATGGTATATGTTGCTCATGAATTTTTTTAATGAAGAAGAGTTTAGGTCAATTTTGATAATTTGAGAACCTGATCTCTCTACACACCCTGCCAAAGTGGGACTGTTTCTGGTCCTTCCTTCATAGCTCCCATTTTTCATTACAGTCCTGCGGAATTTGTTCCGGTTTTCCTTCAATTGTCTTAGACTGAATGTTCCATAACTTATAGATTGATGAAAAGAACTAAGCTTTAAAAGATTTTGGTATCTGTGTCTCAAATGTCATCAGCTTTCAAGTTTAAATGAAGCTTTGAAGCTCATGTCTCCATAAAGGTGACAGAAAACAGAATTGCCAACATTTGATTTAAATATTACAATTTATGAAACCCATCCTTGAATGGGCTCATCTACATCTGCTAAAGAATAACACTCTTGAAAATATTCTAGGGCATTTTTTTTGGTAGAGGGTATATAATTTCTGTAATTCTAACTTGAAGTGAACCAGAAGTATATCATTTTATAGCAGTGACCAAAAAAAAAGAAAAGAAAAGAAATTGAGGTGGCCTTTAAGAGGTTTTTAGTTAAATGTTGCAGCTAGAACTGTTAAAAAGTAGGGAGGGAAGGATGAATGGAAGTAAGGAGGGAGAAAGGAAGGAAGGGAAGGGAAGGGAAGGGAAGGGAGGAAGGAAGGAAGGAAGGTAGGTATTGGAGGTGATGGTGATATATAAAGATGGAGAGAGTTCTAGAAGGGTCCTTATTCAAATCCATTCTTTCTAGGAAGGAACTAGAGTGGATCTTTCTGCCCCATTTTTGTGTATGTGGAAAATCAGGGACAGAAAGGAGACAGGTCTTAACTAAGCCATCCTGAGAAAGTGATAAAATCAAGACTGCGCTTGATTGTTTAATGAGAACAGCATTCTCTTTGCCAATACAGCCAGCCACAAAAGCACTAGGAAGATTTACTCCTGCTTTTCCCTTGGGAGCTTTATTTTCTTGTGCATCCATTTCCTTGACTTAACTCCTCACATTAGGATGTGAAAAGATTCACTTCACAATCTTATTTGTATGGTTTGGTGTGCTGTAGTTTTGTAGCCTGGGAGATGTCAGTTACTTGCTTAAAAGCTAAGGCTTGCAAGACTAATTGTGACATTAAGTGTTAAATGTTTTGCACATATCATTTTCAATAAACTATTCAAGCATTAACTATTGCAAGAGCTAGAAAGAGTTATCCCCTTGAGTTATCAAGTAAGGCTTCTTGTAGGAAGAGGGAATGCAGGCTGACTTTATGAAAGGTAGAACTTAGATAAACAGAAAGATTCTAACAGAGACCTCTGGTAAAGAAATCAATGGGAGAGACCCAAGAAACTTAAACTCATATCCCAATTATCAAAAAATGGAATGGGTTGATGGCTATATAGCACTCTGTGTGAGGATGGATGGGGGCAGTGATGGAGTACCATGAAAATGGTTTCACTGGCCTAAGAAGTCACAGTTCTAGGTAAGAAGCACATGAACAGACAAAATTTAAAACAAGATAAGTCATAGTATATAATAAGTGTTGGAAGGTAGCACATAGGGTTTCCATGACACCACAAGTTAAGGAGACAGAGTGTTTTCCCAGGTTTAAGAAAAACGTAATTGGAGATTGGAGTTCCAGACTGGCTTAAGATATTTAAAGCTGGTGGGGAAGTGGATGGGGTGAGAGGGCACTCCTGGCCAATGGAACAGCATGAACAAAGTGTTGGAGAAGGGAAAACACAGGGAGTGTAGGAAAACCAACAAAGATTGCCTTGAGATTTGGACTGAAGATCAAATAACTCCAAGGTCAAAGTCCTTGGGAGAGACAAAGAAGGAACTTAGGTTTCAGTCTCAAATATTTATTGGGCATCATCCGTATGTGGGACATTGTTCTAAGCAGTGGGGATATAGCTTGAACAAAGCCAATAAAATTACTGCTTTTGTGTTGCTTATGCAATGTACCATCTACTAATGTCTTTAAAGTTCCTGTGGTGGCTTTTCTTAATCTATCTTTAGGCCAGTATATTTATTTTAAAATATTATATTCCTATGGCTTAAGAAAAGTAAACAGTACATAATGGAAAAGAAATTAAAACTCACTCACACCCTTCCCACCCAACCACCAATCCCTCTTTCATGAGATCATCACCATTAACAGACTCTTCCATGTCCTTCCAAAAATACATGCATCTGTAAATGCACATGTCATTATAGTAGACTCATGATTTTGCACTTTGTTTTACTGACTTGACAGTCTATCTGGAGATCATTCCATGCCAATACATGAAAGTCTGTCTCATTCTTTGGGAGAGTCACATAGTATTCTATTGTATGACTGCTTCATAATCTAATTTTATCTGTGTCTAGTGAAGGACACTTAATGTTTTTCTCTAGAAGTGTTACTCACTGTGCACGTCTGCAAGGATATCTGTGGGATAAATTCCTAGTGATGAGAATAGAATGTGTATTTTCCACTTCAATAGATATTGTCAGTCAGCCTCAAAAGATATTGTACCAATATACTCTTGAAGAAGTAAAAGTCCTACCAACAAGGAGACACCTATTGACATCCATATGGGAAGACAGAAAACTGCTTTAAAAAATTTTTTTTAACATTTATTCATTTTTGAGAGACAGAGTGTGAGTGGGGGAGATGCAGAGACAGAGAGAGAGAGAGAGAGAGAGAGAGAGACAGAATCTGAAGTAGGCTCCAGGCTCTGAGCTGTCAGCACAGAGCCCGACGTGGAGCTCGAACTCACAGACCATGAGATCATGAGCTGAGCTGAAGTTGGACGCTTAATTGACTGAGCCACCTAGGTGCCCTGAAAACTGATTCATTATTAAGTAAACACAACAGAGTACATGCATACCTCAGGATGAACTGTTACACAATTTATATAGCAAAGCAAATGAAAAAAAAAATAAATAAAATTGATCTTATCTCCTCCAGAGACAAAAGGTTATATAAGAAGATAGGCTGCAAGGTTGACAGAGGTGTCATTTCAAAAGGTTCTGAAGTCTTCAATCTAAGGGCTATCTCTATAAACCTGGAGACTGGACTTATCCAGTCCCTGAAGTGATTTATTTACATTCTAAAGGTTAGAACAAGGGGTCAGGATCTTCAGGTTTTTAAGGAGACCCTTTCTAGAAAGAAGAGAAAGTAGCTGCCTCCTTTCCCTTTATAAGTAAAGATACTTTTTTAAAATTTTTAAAAATGTTTTTATTTATTTTTGAGAAAGAGAGAGAGAGCATGTGCACAAGTGGGAGGAGGGGCAGAGAGAGAAGGAGACACAGAATCAGAAGTAGGCTCCAAGCTCTGAGCTGTCAGCACAGAGCCCAACGTGGGTCTCAAACTCATAAACTGCGAGATCATGACCTGAGCTGAAGATGGGTGCTTAACAGACTGAGCCACCCAGGTGCCCTATTTCTTTTCTTTTCTTTTCTTTTTTAATGTATCCTCCCAAAACCACTCAACCTGCCCACCGAGAGTGGACTGAGCGTCTGGTTAGGAGTAGTGATTGCTGGTGGCAGTGGTATGGTTTTTTGGTTTGCTTTTATGTTCAGATACAATATAGGGATGAGTTGAAATGATCCATGATGCTTCTCTCTACCCCTGATACTCTCTCCAATGCATTCAATTTGTCAATTAAAAAAAAAATCCACTGGAAATCTTCTAAGGGGCAAGCCCTGTGCTAGGGTTGGGTAGAGGAGGACCCAAGTGGACAGGGCAGGACCCTGGTTTCCTTGGAGTTCTCTAAATGAGGCCCAAACACCCAAGAGCTTGAGTTCAGGGCAGAGTGGCACAGAAGGCCATAGACAGAAGGAGAGGAAGTTTTTCTGCTTGGGATGAGGGCGTGGCTTGCAGAAGAGCTAGAACGGAAGCTGAACCTCTTTAACACCCATATAACCTTTCACCTAAATTGGCCATGTTAACATTTTGCCCTATTTGTGTTCTTTTTAGATGTATGACAGTAAGGTGCAGACAGTGTGGCCTTTTACCTGCACATGTCTCAGCACCCATCTCCTCCTTACTGCAATGCCATTATCACAGCCAAGAGAGTCAATGTCAACTTAGAGATACCATCTAATAATAATGCACAGTCCATATATCAATGCCCCACCCTTGTCCAAAAATATCTTTTACAGCAGTTGTGCCTTGTTTTGTTTGGGGATCCTAAATCCATACTCAGGTCACACACCACATTTGGTTATGTTTTTTTTCACTCTAGAACATTGCTGTTTAAAGGGTGATCCCTTAAACAAGCAGGTGATCCCTGCTTGTTGGAAATGCAGAATCTCAGGCCCCATTCTAAACCAACTAAATCAAAACCTGCTTTTTAACAAGCTCATATGCACACTAAAGTTTGAGAAGCAATCATGTAGCAATCCCCCCTGTGCTTTGTTGTTTGTTTCTCAGGACATTGACTTTTTCAAAGGGTCCAGGCCAGTAAGCTTGTAGAATTGGCCAAGTTTCAGATTTGTCTTAGTGTTTGCCATAATTACATTCAGATTAAACTTTAGTACAATAAACAATAGTTTGTAGGCAGTGTTACATACTTCTTATTGTGGCATGCCTAGAGGCACGTTAGGTTGTCCCATTGTTGGTGATGATGTTTAATTCCTTAAGGTGGTGCCCACTGGTGAACACCTTTTTCCTTCTTATTAATAAGTAATCTATGAGGTAGTACTTTAAAGACCTATAAATATCTTTCACTCAGCAGTTTGGGCATTCCTTGATGATCCTTGTCTAAATCAGGGAATGCACTGAGGGTTGAAGAATGATGGTTGCCTAATTTTATCATTCTTTCCGTATTTATTAACTGGCATTCTTCACTAAACAAGAGCTCTCCACTGGAAGGATGGTGGCAGGTGGAGCTGGGGCAGGGCTTTCCAGGTGAGGCAAAAGAATGAGCAGAGGCACAGCCCAGAGGAAGGTAAGCCCAGGTTTCAGGAGAGGAGTGGCAGGGCCAGAACAGAAGTCAGCCCACACTGCACAGGAGAACAGCAAGAAAAAGAGGTAGCTGGCAAGAAGCATGGAGAGAAGTAGATAAGAGAGTAGGATGCTACGTCCATCAGCAGACAAGGAAGATTTCCTAAACCCGTGTATGAGCCCAGCTTCCCATGGCCATTCTCCATTCCTTGGGGAAGGAAGACCTCAGGTGTTCTGATTGCCTGTTGAGTAATGTCTTTAAGCCCTTGCTACTCAAAGTGTGGTCCACAACCCAGGAGCACTGGCATCATCTAAAAGCTTATTAAAAATGAAAAACCTAAGGGTCCATCCCAGAACCAGAGTCAGCATTTTAACAAGATCCCTCAGGCAAAAAACACTGCTTTAAGCCACTCTGGTCCAGTTCCCACTTATACTACCCATACCAAAACAAACACTGCCTCCCAAAATTGTCTTTCTCCTGAGGACTTTCCATGACCTCCATCTACTT
Organism: Leopardus geoffroyi; assembly: GCF_018350155.1. Taxonomy (NCBI): domain Eukaryota; kingdom Metazoa; phylum Chordata; class Mammalia; order Carnivora; family Felidae; genus Leopardus; species Leopardus geoffroyi. The sequence continues at coordinate 74,971,127 of NC_059342.1, read as the reverse complement.
TCTCATTGACTCTCAGGAGAATTTGCTGCCCTGGCTTCATCCTGTCCTATTCTAGAAAGGCAACATAGTATGGTATTAAAGAGCATTGCCTTCCAAGTCAACGCACTAGATTTGACTCTTTTCCCTGCTATTCACCATTGTAGAACCTTCCGAAATCATTAAGTCACTTCTCTAAGACTTCATCAATCACTAACTCTTGGGTAAAGACCAAATGAAAAAACACATGGAAAACATTAGCCCTGGAGGACCAAACACCTTCATGAAGTGCTTACTCATGCTAGCTTGAAAGTAAAGGAGACATTCCTGAAAAAAAATCTCCAGGGCCCATCTTACAAGACAATGTGAGGCCAGTAAAGAAGGGGATATGGAATCTCCCCAGCATATTCCAAACATTAGTTGCCTTGGGCCATTTTTAATCAGAGAGGACATCTTTAATCAAAAGCACATTTGGTATCTGCCTGCCTCTGTGCAGCATTATTCATGAAAAAAATGAGCCTTTCAAGGTATTGGGGCAAATTAAGCACATCATCAGGATCAAAAGATCCAAAATAGCTATCATTTTCGAGTACTTGCCAACATTTTTTTTATACAGTGTCTTATTGTGTCTGCAACAACCCAGTAAAGGAAAGGGTGATTAGCCCTCTAATCACAATAATAAAAGGAAACAGGGAAAAAGAGTCATAGGCAGGGAACATGATTGAGATTGGGTCATTTCACCTGGGGACAAGCAGATTAAACATGACCGTTCCTCCCTCCATCCACAGAAACATTGTTGGAAATACTAATCAGATACCTGGAGTCTGAAACTAAAGAAGTACAATGAAAGAGAGGTGCCTGGATGGCTCAGTCGGTTGAGCGTCCGATTTTGGCTCAGGTCATGATCTCACAGCTTGTGGGTTTGAGCCCTGCATTGGGCTCTGTGATGACAGCTCAGAGCCTGGAGCCTGCTTCAGATTCTGTGTCTCCCTCTCTCTCTGCTCCTCCCCTGCTCACGCTCTGTCTCTCTCTCCTTCAAAAATAAATAAACATTAAAAGAAACAAACAAAGAAACAAAGAAAGAAGTACAGTGAAAGAAGTGTAACTGGTTGGTAACCATGGAGATAAAGTTTTCTGAGCTACTCAATGGAGCTGAGAATGACAGCCTGGGAGGGTCCATTAGCTTATGTCTATGTCCAGCCTATGTGCTATTGACCTGAAAGGCAAGTCGCTGGGCAAGATGGGCCACATTTCCCCAGCCAGGACCCAGAACACCAGACAAGATTTGGGAGAGAATTCTAGGACTGAGAGTCATCTTTGCCAAAGAGGAGTTGATGGACAGCACTAGATCATGCCAAGGGCCTAAACAACTCTCAGCAAATTATAAAAGTCACCATCTCTTTACACCTTGCCGTTCTACAGCAAGGATTGCTAAAGGGAGGGGAGTGTAGGGGAGAATGAGGATCTCCATCCTTAGCTTCTGAAGCTAGCATCTCCCTCGGGGCAGTGGAAAGAACACCAGAAAATTTCAACCCAAGATCTGCCTCTGACTCATGAGTATTTCAATTTCTTGTTCTATTAAATTAACTTGATGGACTGAAAGATGTCTGGGTTCGCTTCTGGCTCTGCTTCTCTGATATTTTCTACCATGGGCATCCAGGAGAGCTATAGAGACCTCATCCCAGGAGCTCTCCAAAATAGGAATAATCATACTTCTGTCTTGGATGCCCTCGGCCCTGGGTGAAGGTTTAAGCAACAAGATTCTTTCTTATACAAAGATGTGCTATTTTTGACATTCTCCTGCATAAAGTTAGGAGACCAGAAAGCCCTCAAATGACAGACAGAGGCCTCCTCTGACCCTCATATGAATGAGGTCCTCCCCCCAGATATTATCTCTTACAACCTTGTTATGTATGTGAAGTGCGTTCTGTGGATCAGGAGCCTCAGCATCACCTGGGAGTTTGTCAGAACTACACACTACAGCCAAACCCACTGTATCAGAATCTGCATTTTAACCAGCTCTCCAGGTGATTCACATACTCATTAAAGTTTGAGAAGCGTTATCTTGAAACACTCTTCCTTCACAGCCCTTGCCTCAACTTGCAGTTCAATTATATATTTATTTGGATATTTTAAGTGACTGCTTTAATGACTAAGCCATAAAATCCACAGGATGTCTTCAAGTGACTAACATAGTTCCTGGCACACACCAGATCAGGTGTTCATTCAACATGTGCTGAATGTATGACTCTCTGGTATTTCCCGGACTACTCGCAGAGTCTGGAAATGGCCCCAATGGTTCTACTATGCCAGCCTTCTCTCACTGTCCCTGGATACTTTCCTGGATGGCCAAGAAATTCAACTATCTTAGCATTGCATTTCAATGTAGATGTTCTTCTTTGTGCATTTGCACATCACACTAATTGATGAACATGCTTGGTAGTAAATTGGCTGTTCATTAGATTTCGAAATGTTATTTGCAACCTTGAAGAGGCAACAGAGGGGAATTTTGTGATGTCAGGTTTTCCTATGAACTGCACGCATAATTTATGAGAGACCACAAATGTACTATTGTTACTTAGGTTAAGAGCTTTCAACTAAAGCACTAAAATAATAGACTATTAGAGCCGAGAAGGAAGGCTATTCCAAGCCAAGTTCACTTCCTTTGCCCTGAAAACCTGAAGCCCAAAAGTTTACACTGACTTCTGCCATCTCCAAATAAGGGCTATGCCAGGGCTTTGCCTTCAGGAGTCTTCCTCCACTCACTACAACCCACTTGGAATGGAGAAGAGATCCATTTATCAGAAAATGAGCCATCAGTGGAAGGCAAAGGACAGCACCTCCAGGGAAATGATGGAATAAAAGGGAAACTCCAGATAGTCCTAGTTGTTCAGACAGAACACTAAAGAAGTAAGATGTGCACAGCTGCTAATTTCTTGCTCTGGACAAGGTTGGGGAGTTATTTTCACCCATGTCAATGTCACACTTCTGTAGGTCTGTATTAATATTTCAGTCCAGTGCACTACAGGAGACCCCCACCCTGACAGTTCAAAAGAGAAATAAGATACCTTATACCTTCTTGGAAAGACACCTGAGGTGTGGCTCCATGGGTGAGAGGGGCGGGGAGAGAGCCTACGGTGGGAATGTCAGTCTCTAAGGAATTTATTAGGGGTGAAAAATTTTGCCCCTCTGCTTCTGTTCTCTGCTTGCTCAGAGTACCCCAACAAGAACTCTCTATCATTCCCTCCATTCCCCCAGGTTGGAGGACCCCTCCTTCAGAACACAACCTGCTTCTATCAACCTCTTACTTACCTGTATAAATATTTATGTATATATTTATGTTTATTATACAATAAATAATCCAAAATATAATGTGAATTTATAAATATATAATATTCCTATGTGTTTGCTTTGTTCTATCATTATAAATATTTGGATATTATAATCATGTATAAATTTATAATAAAGTCATGAGGGCAGGGAACCAATTTAATTATTTATGGTATCATCACAATGCTTGGCATATAAACATTAAATTAATTCAGAATTTCCAACCACAGGAAATATAGAGATGTACCTTCCAAGGTATGTTTACAGCAGACTTTCACTATTTGATGAATCAAATACGGAAAAAAACCCACATGTATTTATACATTAGACTTGCTTGTTCTTTTATTGACCAAAGGGGGGAAAATATCAAATGCAGAGGTGAAAACAAAAGCCCTGGACAGGGTGATGAGTTACGGATTCTGGATCCTGACCTGCCATAAACTTTTCATTTTACCCTGCTCAGCCCCGACTTCCTCACCTATGAAATGTGGACAGTAAACCCTGGCCTCACCTTGCGTTTCTAGTAGGCAAGCTATCAAGCAAATGGGTGAGTTTTCAATGTAAATTAGGCCTGTGAATTAATTTTTTTTAACTCAAGAGTCAAGTGGAACACAAATTCTAAATTGCACAGCACTTTGAGGACCAGAACGGAAAAGAAAAAGATAAGTTCTTTCCATTGAATGACAATCTCACACTGCCTCTCTTTTTCTTTCTTCTCTTCCAGGATTCCATTCCCAACCCACCTGGAAAATTCCCTCTTAAAGGAGGTAAGACCTTGGAATTAGGAGTAAATATGTAGTGAATCATCCATGTGACATCATAGTGGAGTAACAACCAGAAGCATCATAATATTGCCCAACAGAAAAGTGGGTGGAGGCAAAGGTGGAGGCTGCTCAGATATGAGCTGGTGCATCTGGATTCATCCTAGCAGCCTCTGTTTGGCAGTCTGGTGCCTACAGCTCTCCCACTAATGAAAGTTCTACCAGTGACCTAGACTATCACGTGGACATGGATAGGAATGCAAAGCAGTGTTGTGTTAAGAGCTTGATATCTGGAGTCAGACAAGTATGGGTATGGATCTTGGCTCTACATCTCACTGGGAACCTTAGCTTTTCATCTATAAAATGGGAATAATAATATCTACCTCATGAAAGTATTACAGAAGCCAATCAGATCTCATCCATAAATTGCTTGTGGTGGCTACTGGCATATAGTAATCATTAAATAACTGGTAGTAGCCAAAATGCATAATGAAGGTAGGATTGTAAAAATAGAATTTCTCCTCACCCCATATGTTTCCTATCATTGAAGTCACTAATCAATGCATTGTCTCTATGAGTCCCAGAGTTAGCTTAACACTGAGGATGAAAAGCTTTGAGATCATCAGGCAAACATTTTGCTTGCAGAGAAGAGGAAAAGTAAGACCCAGTGAAGTGTCATATCCAAGGTCATTTGGAGCCAAACCCAGAACCCCAATGTCCTCATCTTTCATCCAATGTTTTATCCACCCTAGAACATGAACCCATCTCAGTTCTATAAACTCTAGAACCTAGATAGTAACTACAGCTGGATAACCAGACAGATCAGAAAAAAAGGTAAAAGAGAAAGGGTGGGACAACATAGGCACCCAGCTAGAGACACCAGAGCATCCGTGGGACGAGAGAACACAAGGGTGTGAACGCAGCCCCAAATCCCAACACCATCCCACTAGGAGTTTGGTTTAGGATGCCTCAGTCATGCCCTTCCTTCTATCTGTCATAGAGAAATTTAGACAATAGAAGCAAGTGCCCCAAACAGACAAGCATTCTGGACCTTTCAAGGAAGACTAATAATTATAGCTTTGTCAACAATAAGTTAACCTTGGCTGGAATTACTTCGCAAGTGACCACAACTCGCCTATTGCCTGTGTAGTGCAGAAGCAGCCATAGACTGTACAAATGAGCAGAGAGCTGTGGGGCCATAAAACTTTATTTACAGAATGAAGTGCTAGGCTGGATTTGACCCACAGACCAGAGTTTGGGACCCTGTTACGGAAACAGCACAGGCTTTAGCATCAGAACATGTAATGCATGCTCTCATGGAGCCTTGCCAAAAAAAAAAAAAAAAAAAAACAGGCACACTGACTCAGTGTCATTTTTCCTTCTCTGCTCCCACCATCCCACCACCACATCTACCCGGATCCTCTAAGGAAGACCAGAACTTCTCATTTCTTGAGAGAGAGAAGTCATCTGTAACAGGAACATACTTCAATGATGAGGATAGTATTGATTAGGCAATGGGACCTCAACCATTCTGGATCTTGGTTTCTGCACCTGTAGAGCACTGCCCATCATGGGTTTGCCAAGCACAGGGGGCTCTAACTGCTGGATTTGTCCCTATGATGTTTTTCACCAGTCCAGAGTGAAATAGGAAGAAGAAGGACAAGGTAGCCCCTTTTTCTCATAGCCAACTATTTTTAATGTAAGGGGCACTATTTTCTCTAAGAGTACATCTTTCCCTAAAGCATTAAAATGTCCTTTCTTATACAATACGAAGCTGATATGGGTGCAAGTTGAGTTATTTTGTTTTGTTTTAGTGGGCACAATAGACAAAATCAAAAGCTGTCTACTCTACATTGGTCACTGAATTTTTATTTGGGGGTAATATTCTTTGGTCCATGAAACACAAAATTGTGGGAACCATGAACTAGGTCACTTATCAAATCCCTTCTTATCTTGGCCATCACTGTGTCAGAATATACACTAATCCAAAACCACCCTCAGCTGACAATTCCATATTTCTGCAACCAGATTTTAGAAATGATAATAATAATCCCCACCAGGGCTATGAAACTTTTGTTAAAGATCTTCCCATGCCTCCCCTGGATTGATTTAGCCTCACTCCTGGGAGCAAACCACATGGGGGTTAGTATTTCTATATTGCAGGTGAGAATCTGAGGTCCAAGCCATCAAGGTGACTCACTTAAGGTCATCCAAGGAGCTGATGGCAGAGCAGGGATCAGAATCCAGGACTCTTCTGTGTTCCCTGTATGATGTGCTTTGGCCATGAAATGTTAGTGACCAGCTATGTGTGGTCCCTGGCTGTCTCCTATTTATAACGCACATCTACATTTCTCTTCACTTGGCAAACTGTAGACACGGTAGTAGGGTGAGGTGGAAAGCATATTACTTGGGCTCCAGAACTGATTTTCATCCCAGCAGTCTGTGTATCTCTGGGCATCTGTGTGCTAAAATGTGTGTATCTCTGTGTATCTATGTGCTAAAATGAAATGAACGGGTCGTTCCAGCTTTGACACTTCATGATGCTTTGATTCAGTATATAAATATAGAAGAAGAAAAAAGTCTAACAATAATCTTGAGGAAATCTGTAGCCACAACCTCCTTTCCCCAAAAAGCCCCTCTTAAACAGATATAAGCAGCACTTTTCTCCTTTTGAAAAGCCATTGCAAGACATCCAGCAGGGGGGAGCCATCTCCCAGAAACCCCTAGAAGGAAGCTCCAGAGGTAGCATGTGGTTTGTCACTGGGGTGGACAACGGCAGAAGCTAGACACTTTCCAGAATGCCCTCTGCCGGCTAATGCAAATCATACATCATGAGCAGGAAACCAGCAGCAGCCCAGAGCCTAGGAAGCAGGGCTAAGTAAGGTACCTTAACACACAGTGACACTTAGCTGCATATTAACCACAGGAAATCAAGCCTCCTTGTAATGAAGGGATTTCTGAGTCCCAACACAAGCTTCCCATTCCAGTCAGGAGATTGGTCACTAGCAGAGTTCCAGCTCACACTGATTCCACTGTGCTTAGGACACAGTGAACCATTCTGGGGGTTCAGCAGGAAGCCCCATTCCTGTGGGCCAGGAATAGCACAGGGAGGAGAACCTTGCCCCACATCCTTCTCCTCTCACCTAGAAAATAGTTAATAAGAAGACACACACAGAGCCACCAAGAGGGTGACACGGGACAGCAAATGCGACCCTTGTCTGTCCCCTAGCTGGGCCTATGTCCTTTGGACACAGAGTCCACTCTGTTCTTTCATCCCCAAATAAAATTACTCTGTCCCATCTCACTAGGGTGAGGAACCAAGGTAGGGCTCTGGGGAGAGCCCTGGGTTTCTGGGCTTTTTCTCCTCATTTCTTGTTCCAATTTTCTGCTCCTGCCACATTTTGAATCTCACACATACTCATGTAATGTGGCATATTTGCCCAAATCACAACACAGGCACCTTTGCCTTCAGTTCCAACAGCACCCCACCTCTGTGGATAACTATGTTTGCCACACCATTTAAGGTACAGAGAGAAGTTGGTGGGGCAGTGCTTTCCATCACAGAGATGATGCACATTGAGTACTAGGTCCCTCTGTTCTTGTAAGACCTCTGCCACTCCAGCCACTGGGAATTTCTCAAGGGACAGCTTCCCACCCTGGGGTTCAGCCCTCCACCACTTGTGTACTAACCTTCTTTCCTTCTGTTTTTTCCTCCTGTTTTCACTTCCACCCTCCCCTTTTCTCCTCACAAACTCTGCCTTTATTTTATAGAATGTTTTTGGATACCTTGGTATCAGCCACAGGCTTTCCCAATATCCCAACATATAAGTGACAGTTCTTTCCACACCAGAGAAATTCTGTAGACAACTTTTCAACCAGTTTTTCTTTTATTCCCACACTACATACATAGGAGGCTCTGGCAGAGTGAAAACAGTGGACACTGATGGGGCACCCACCTTGTGCCAAGCACAGGGCTGAGTGTTTCACCACTCACCAGGTGGTCCTCACAACATGCCCCAAGGATGTTACTATGCCTGTTTTATAGGGATGGAATCTGGAGCACAGAGCGGTTTACTCACTTGCCTAAGATTGCACAGCTAGTGAGGAGTGGGGCAAGACCTCAAAATCCAGGCTGCCTCACCTTGTACTTTTGCTTACCCAGGATTACATTGCCAGATGCTTAGTAGAACATCACTGTGCTTCCTTCCGGTGCCCCTACCGGTTCTCTAAGGCTGGGCTCCCTTCCAACACTATGGCTTCCTTGGCACCTGTTCCCACAACTGTTTGTTTTCTTGTTATGGAGCTCTGGAGTGGTGGGGGACATACAGAGCCCATGACAGGGAATCTACAAGCCATATTGAACCTCTAGCTTTGTGGCTGAGATGATATGAGACCCAGAGGATTCCTTCCCTCCCCACACCCTCCAGTTAGAAGTTGGCCTCTCCTGTGAGTGTCATGGGCCCCTCATATCCAGAGGTTCCTAGGGGCCCTGAGGAAGGGGAAACAGTGGGCATACCATGTGTGTGTCTTGAACAGCCCCTTTAGCGCCTTCCCCACCCTCATCTGAATACCCTCTCCTTAATCCTGTCCCCAGCTGGAGATGGGCAAAGACAGAGAACGGGGTTGGGCTTTGGAATACCCACATTCCAGTCCGGGGACTTGAAGCAACACACTTTCCCTCTTGGGAGCTGGAGTTTCCTGTTGTCGAAAATATCAGGAGTGAGGGGAGAGAGCCAGATGACCTGACCCTGGCATGGATTTTACTTTGAGGGTGACATTCCTGGAATTAGACAAATTGACTATCTACCATTCTAACAACTTACAATTTTACATGGCTTGGCAGACTACCCTCCTCCCCATTCCCTCTGCTAAAAAGAAAGTGTGGGCATTAAAAAAAAAAATGAAGTAAGTTTGGCTCTTTAATTGTACCTAGTGAACCCACCCACAGAAACAATAAAAACCTCCCATTTGGGGGCAATGAAACCAAATCACGGAGGCTGGCTACTCACCAATCCCCAGCTGTCCCTGATGTCATAAGGCTCTCTGTGATCCAGGTGGTCACAACCACACCAGGACACCACACTGGCAGCAAAAGAGGCAGGTAGAGAAGCAGCACCGTCCCCCATCACCCAGAACGACTGAAAACAGCAGAGACCTTACTTCCATCAGATAGATTGAACTGGTTCTCAATTGCCCAATTCAGCAGTTGTGGTGTACCTTTTTGTTTGGTTTTGTTTTAACTTTTCACAGCAAGATGGGGCACTTCTGCTCAGGGGGCAAATTGCTTTTCAGATAGCCATAGTCCTCAAAGATCCTATTTGCTCCTCCATTTACTTTAAACACACGCAAAACCCACTCTTACACTGTCTTTTTCTCAAGGCAGAGACAACGGGGATGGGGAATCTGTCTACAAGAAATAAACTAGAAAATGGGCCACTCAGAATAAAGTGGAATAGGATCCTGCAGAGGCAATCCAGAGTGCTAAAGCAACTTATATGTAATCTCTACCTCCTCCCACCAAGAAAAGGGAGCAGGGGGAGAGAGGAGTTCCAGGGGAGGTGAGGAGAGGGGTAGAAACAAGAGGAGAGAAGAGGGGAAAATATTCACATCACTAAGAAACATATTAAAATTTATACTTGAATTTAGTGCATACAAATTACAATGTTCTAAATCTAGAGGAAATCCTCATCTTTCCAATACTTCAGAGAAGGAGAAAAGGAAAGAAAAAGAAGAAAAGGAAGGAAAGAGGGATAGAGGGAAGTAAGGAAGGAGAGAGGGAAAGCAGGACTTGGATGATAAGCCCATCCAAGCTCTCTGGATGCCACCTGTGCTGGCTTGAATTTCTACAAGTCCAGCAGCACAAGCCCTCGACCAGGGAACGGGAGCCAACCATCACCTAGCATCCCTTGGGCGGTGAACGCCAAGCTCATGGCTATGCATTACCTCGTCTGACCTTCCAGCAATTCTTAAAGGGAGATTGTAATTATTCTCACTTTGAGGAGAATTCAAGGAAGCTGAACGACTTATGCAAAGCCACACAACTTAGTAAAGTAGTCGAGGTAGAATTTGAACCCAAGCCTGTTTGGGTTCCTAAGTGTGCTGTCTAACTTCCTAACTTCCTAAGTATGCTGTCATACTTCTGCATCTAGAATAGCTAGGAGGTGTTTTTAAAGTTATTTGAAATGTTAGCAGAGTTCACCATGTGACTTCAGATTCACCTTGCCTTTAAAAATATTTTTTATAATGTTTATTTTTAAGAGAGACAGACAGGCATGAGCAGAGGAGGGACTGAGAGCAAAGGAGATACAGAATCTGAAGCAGGATCCACACTCTGAGCTGTCAGCATGTAGCTTCACACAGGGCTCAAACCCACGGACCGCGGGACCATGACCTGAGCCAAAGTCGGAGGCTCAACTGATTGAGCCACCCAGGCACCTCTCACCTTGCCTTTTAAAATCTAGACTTTAAAGATGCTTCTTAAATATACCTCAATAACATCAATTCCACCTGCATTTAAATTAAGTGAATTCCAAGAAGCCCACACAGATAGTCAGATAGGTTTAGCTTAAATACTGCCACAGGATTAAAAAGACACCAAAATTCCAAAAAACTGTCAAGAAATTCAAATGGATTTCAGCTTGATCTCAATTTGTGTCTACTGGTCACTCTTTATGGGCTTAACACAGAGCATGCCATGCCAGGATGAGTATTCTCCAAATGATGTTGTAAATCCAGAGTTATCTAGTTGTCCTCTGTTTAAGAAATAACCCATCTTGGGGGGCGCCTGGGTGGCGCAGTCGGTTAAGCGTCCGACTTCAGCCAGGTCACGATCTCGCGGTCCGTGAGTTTGAGCCCCGCATCAGGCTCTGGGCTGATGGCTCAGAGCCTGGAGCCTGTTTCCGATTCTGTGTCTCCCTCTCTCTCTGCCCCTCCCCCGTTCATGCTCTGTCTCTCTCTGTCCCAAAAATAAATAAACGTTGAAAAAAAAAATTTAAAGAAATAACCCATCTTGGACCTTTTCCACTACTAGTTGGCTTTGTGGCATTAGGGAAATGGTCAAGTTAAAGCCAGTTGAAATGACCCATAGGTTAAGGATCCACTTCAATTCCAAATTGTACTGATAATGGAGAGACTCTCCCCTAGATGTCACTGTTGGGACCCCCCTGGATATTCCGCCAGATGGAGGGACTACCAGGACATGGTAGATGCAGTCATTAAGATAATGCCTCTCCTTCTTGGAAGGCTTAAAATATTTTCAACAGATGGAAGGAGCATTCTACACGCTTTTCTGGAAGTGTCATATGGTCTCAAACATTTATGCACATAGTTGAGAAACTTCAATCCACCATCTAATGCCATGAGCTTTGCTTTAATGAGCATTTCATCAGCCAGCTCACTCTGCTAAGTGGCATTGCTAAGCTGTCTACTATAACCAGGAAAAGGGGAGTAGGGGAGGAAGGGACTACCATTTCCTGAATGTCTCCTCTAAGCCACATGCTGCACTGGCCACTTGACCCTCATTGCATCTTTGCAACAGCCATTGGGGTTGATTATTATCATCTGATTTTACAGATGCAGTAACTGAGGGTCAATAAGGAAGGTGACAGTTAAAAGCCTTGACCAGAGCCCAGATGCTGTTTTTGAGATGCACTGTGTTTGTCTCATCCTAATATCAAACTGGAAGGTGCCTGGCACTCTGACCACATACCATCTGGCTGGAATGGTTGGCATGGTTTCTTTTGCCACCTTGGTCTTTGTTACATCTTGATGGAAGCCTCCTCAAGACTTTTGACTTATGGCTTGGCAGGGTTCAGCACATGGGCCTGAAGGTACCTGTTGGCATTCCTCTGCAAGAGGGAGCTCATCAGTGCTCTTTTCCCAGTACCTCCAGCTTTTTCCTCAGTTTTAGTCCAGTGTGTATAGTGGCTGCAAACCCACTTCTTCCTACATTTAACCCTCACTCTTCCATGGAAATACATATAAACAGAGGACATAGCCCTAGACTAGGAGCAAGGAGACGTGCTCTGGACTCAGCTCTGCCACTAATCTATGGTGACATCTTGGGCCAGACCCTCAGTTCCTCTGGGTTCAATGTCCCCAGTCATAGAACTAGGATCTTGGTTAAGTTGGCATCAAATGGCCCTTTCAAGTCTGACATTTTGAGTTCTCAAGGGGAGGGGGGGTGGGCCAGTCTTTAGGCTGCCATTATTCTGATTTCTAGAACATGATCCTTTCAACCACCTTAAGCAACATCTCTGTCTCCCTAGCTCTGTCTTCTGTGAAACTAGCCTAGAGGGTTTCATTGGCACTTACTTCTCTCCAGGCTTCCAAACAATATCCAAAAAAGTTCCATGATCCTGGAGGAGGCCAAGCTTGGGCTTATAAATCTTGCCCATCTAAAGGCCTTGGTCTTCAGAAAAATGTACAGAGTGCTTAAGTTGTTTGAAAGAGGGAATGCTCCACAGAAGGAGTAAGATGCTCAGGCTCTGGTTATGCCTTTGTAATTAACTCATGGAGTGACTTAGGACAAGTGTGCCATGGAAGTGACATTGGGGAACACATGTATTATATGATTACCAAGCCTGGACCAAGTGACCTCTCAAGGAACTTGTATTTTTACAAACCATGCAAATCCTTACAGATCCTGGCTGTATATAACTTAAGATTGTACCCAGACCTGAAATGTTCTGTTCTACCACTGCAGGTGTTTGGAAATCTAAATGTGTGAACATAGCTGCCTACATGGGTTAGAGCAACATGCCCACAAAGACAGACAGCCAGAACTGGGACTGAATTTCTCCCTGCTGCAGCAAGCCTGGCCATGCCTAGCAGAGTCTACACAGTTTGCAAGGATAAACTAGAAGGGCCCTTCTAGATCATCAAACCCATACTGCTCTTCACTTAGCTAAGGACAGTAGAGCCCAAAGAGAGGAAATTCCAAGATTTTAACTCCCAGGTCATCAACTCAGCCATGACTTACAGACGATTCTCATTTCTCCGACCCGAGTGGTCAGTTCTTCACACGAAACCCCTCCAGACATCACATTCATCTAGGAAATAAATGAAACAGTGGTATGTTCTCTCAGCATTCAAAATTCCAGGGATATCACAGGGTTCCCACTACAGGTAACACTACCTGTTTGTAAGTCACTCCTTCTTGTCTTCATAATCAAAACAGAAAGTCATATCATGGACTCATAAGGTGACACATGGCTGGTGACCCATGAAATGTCCATCTGGCTCTTAACAAGACACTCATGACCCTCAAATCAGCCCAACATGTCTTTGAATAGCACTAACTGGTCACATATTTGAGCTGCCAGCCCTGTGATTTACAATGTGATGTGTGTGTCTTTAGAGAAAGTCTTCCCATAGCCTTACCTGAGAAATAGGGACAAGGACAGTGTTTGTTGTTAGCCAAGTGCATCATCTCTTCAAACTTCCACATGGAGCCTTAGTGTTTGGGCCCCCACAGAGCAGGCTGCACTGCCTTCCTGCTGACAGCCTATCAGATGTAAAAGGCCAACAGCTGCCTTCCTCTGGGCTCCTCTCCACATTCAAAATCCGCTTCCACCAACAGCTTCCCCAGTGTCCTGTTCCCAGTCCCCTTATTCAGGTGGCTCCAGCAATGCCAATCTTGAAGAGGGTTGCCTATGTTTTTCCTTTTGTTGGAAGCCATGTAAAAGATTCGTAAAGAAAAACTAAAATACACCTTGCCTTTTGACTTCAGGAAATGCAAATGCTTCAGAATGAGGTGTGTGTGTTTTTTTTCCATCCTTGGGTTTCTCAGAATTACAGCTGAGGTCAACCAACCAAACACACAAAGACTGAAGGGGAAAGGAAAAACAGAACGTGCATGTGTGAGAGGCCAGCCCAGACTTGTACTTCTCCAGCCACTTGTTTACAGAAGTTTCCCTGATAGATGCCACCACAAGTGACATGATGTGAGGGGGCCTCTGACCAATGAGCAGAGCCTGTTTTTGTAATTCTGATTCTCATGATGTGTGTTGGCCTCAGCCCAAGCCCAGAGCATGAGTCTTTTAATGAGTCTCTATCCTCCCATTTAATCTAAGCTCACCTGAAGAACTATGGGAGAATGAGGTTGGTATTCCAGCCCCAAGGGGAAAGCAAGCCAAGCAACCCCATTCACCTCACTCATGCCAGAACTCACCTGATATCCATGGAGGGAAGTAAGAGGGACAGAGTAGATGACTCAATTCAACAAACATTTACAGAGCATCTTCGGGGTGAGCAGTGGGGATATATAAGTAGCTGTCTCTGCCCTGAGGGTTCACAGTCTAATGGAGGAGGCAAATAGGCAAACAGGGAAGGTCAGAGATGACTTTCAGGCTATGCATTAAATAAGGAGTAAAACTCCAGTGAAGGGAGATTCCAGGTGATGAGGCAAATTAACCAGTATGGTCATCAACGATCTACCTGGGTGTTAGAGTCAGACAGCCTAGGTTTGAATCTCACTCCACCACTGACTAGCTGTGCAAACATGAACAAGTCATTAACCTTTTAAAGCCTTGGCTTCCTTGTATACGGGACAGAAATCATTGTAGTACCTTTCTCATGGGGTGGTGGCGAGAAGTAAGTGAAAGACAGAATGTAACACACTTAGCAGAGTACCTGGAAAATAGCCAGCACTCATTTTGTACTAGCTGTTATTTTGTCTACTACTGCTACTGGGATTGAGAGTCTGAGGGAAAGAGGGAAGGTGGGGTGTGAGACTGGAAAATGCAGTAGGGACAGAATGCTAGGAACCAAGAACTCCTGTGGAGGATCTTGGCCCTGATCCTGCAGGCACAGCAAAGTCAGAAAGGGATTCAAGCAGAGAAGAGACACAGGCAGGTATGCCTCACTGCAACTTTTTCTGACTTGATGTTCCACATACTGGCCAGAGGGACCCTTAACACCATTCACAGTTCATTAGAAAATAAGCAGGCCTCACATTGTAATTTTGATTCTAACACCTCAAGAGTGTGGGCTGTGGTGGAAACAGGCAGGACCGAACACCAGGTAAGAGATGGAATCAAAAGAATGGCAGCTGGCCTACCAGTCCTTATCACCAAGGAGACCTTTGGGCCAGAGCATCTTTATGGGTTGATGGCAGACAAGGATGAAAACTGTTCCCTGCTTTTCTGGGGTTGTGGTGATGTGGCAGGGGTGAGGGTAGGGGGGAGTTGTTGTTGGCAGTGAGCTTGTTCAGACAGCAGAGGGAACTCTTCACTTAACTTTCAACTTTTCCAAGGCTCCATGGGGAAATGAGGAGGCCAGAAGGGATTTCCTCGAGCCTGGGGCAGAGAGGGAAACCTGAAAGATTGTGAGCCCAACAGATACCAATCAGAGATCCAGAGAGCAAACACATCAGGGTATGACTGCTTCAACTGAACCGGCCCATGGCTATCTAGTCTCTGATGGACAGACTGAATGGTCACTCCAGAGACACCATCAAAAAGAGGTCAATGTCAGGTCTTAGATCTCCCAGATTTATAGATGGGAAACCAAGATCCAAAGACAAGAAGGAATTTACACAGAGTAAGTTGAATTCATGAGTCATTCCAGGAAATGTATAACTTGGTTCTTTGCATATAAAATAGTTTCTATAATAAGAAGCTGCTAAGCCAGCATCACCAGTGAATATATTAAAAATATTTTTATTTCTTAAATACCAAGATGACATAAACACTGTCATTTTCCCCTGCCAAGGAAACTCCAGATAGCAGGCTTCCTGCTTAGATCTCTTTAATCCTATATCCTCTTAAAATTGAGCACAAGAATGTGTTTATTGCCACTGTCCAGCAAATGATTTTGAGGAGGAAACCTGGTCTCTGGAATCAAACATGGGATAAATCTCAACGTTATCACTAACCTCCTTGACCTTGTATCATTGACTATGTCTAGGCATCAGTATCAATCTTGCAGAGTTATTCTGAGAATTACATCAGCAGAAATATATAAAAGTATACAGACCGGTATCTGGTGCACTCTCAAAAGAAGGATAGCAGTAATTACTATCAGTCTTATCATTCTGACCATCCCTGCCTGGCTGATGGCTGAGTGATGTGGGACAATGTGCTTAATCTGTCTGGTCCCTAGGCTTTTTTCCATCTGTAAAAGGGACTTAATAATACCACTCTAATAGAGTTGCTGCAAAGATTAAGTGAATTGAAGTATGTAAACCGACGGTAATGGCACCTGGCACTTAGGGGAATTCAGGTCATATTAGTTTTCTTCCCCCAATTTCCAGTCTTTTGTAAATGTCCAAGTGGAAGCAACCAATTGAAAATAACCTTAAGATACTTGGTGGCAAAAATGATAAATAAACAGGTTTCCTTTTATACCTCCAAATGGAAACAGAATACTAATTGTCTCTATCAAAGGGTCATGAAAAAAGATCTGGTGTCTCCAGTTCCCAGAGTAGAGTAAGACATTTAATGTGTGATCTCCTTATTTTTAGGAAATTGCTCAGAAGACATCTCATGTATACTGGAAAAGGCTCCATTCAAGAAGTCATGGGCCTACCTCCAAGGTCAGTAACTGAATCTAGGAACTCCATCCATATGAGGGCCACTTCCTGTGGCCTTTCTGAAACCTCTAACCCAGAGGTCACAAGTAGAAGCCCATGGCTAAATGTCACCTGCAGATATGGTCTATAGCCTGCATGCTATTTTTTATAATTTGATTTTAAAAGCCTTAGGGGGAGGGGAACCTGGGCGGCTCAGTCAGTTGAGCATCTGACTCTTGGCCTCCACTCAGGTCATGATCTCACTATTCATGAGGTCGAGCCCTGTATCGGTCTCTACGCACTGACAGTGCATAGCCTACCTGGGATTCTCTCTCCCTCCCCATCTGCCCCTCCCCTGCTTGGTCTCTCTCTCTCTCTCAAATAAATAAATGTACATTTAAAAATATATATTTTAAAAAGACCTTAGGGGTAAAGGGGAGAACTCACAAGACTCTTCCTTCCTCAGCCTCCTTCCCAATTTTGCATTACCAACCTGGCCTCTGAAGGCATTTGTGTCCCACTCCCATGGTCCCTCTCTATTCAGCCACATACAAGTTTTGGGCCAAGTGTACAGTACTTTTCCTCATGAAAGAGAAGCAGGCTTTTAGTCTTTGCCTCTGTCAAGTTATTCACAAGGGAGCCACAAAATTGCCTTGTCCCCTGATTGACAGCTTAATGAACATGCTGGCACATAGCCTATTTGCATATTGCAGCATGCATCAGGTAAGAGGCCCCTTATAAAGGAAACAATACAAGACACTTACACTGCGAAAGCTGAGATATGGAGAGGATGGCCAAGATTCTCTGAATAGCCATTCTGCCCATTTTAAAAATTCAATTTTGCAGCTAGATTAGTTCTCACTCTTCAGTTGAATCGCAATGAGGTCTAAAGGGAAGGCAATTAAAACGAATGCCAGCTTTCCAGTTCTGAAAGGCACCCTGACTAATCAGTGCTGATTTTCACTTGTTAGGACTCAGAGAGACTTGGCTTTCCACACGAAAATGTCTGCCACATCGTCTGCTTTTCTATAAATCCCAGCTGGGAAGAGCCCCTTATTGTACACTTGTGTGATCTATACAATTATGTTTGGCTGCTCTTTTAAAGAGAGGAATACATTAAAAAATTCAGACAATGAGTTGTTAAGGACACATCTTAATATGAAAATCAACAGACTGCAGTTCTGCTGGACACTTGATGCCTGAATTGGTTACTAATTGAAAAAAACTAAATATCATATCTCAGATACTTTATGCAATGTCTACCAAATAGTACTCCCTTATTGATGAAGCATTCATTGATTGATTGAATAAATCAACATGATGGTCCAGAACTTATGGGGGAATACAGTACAAGAGCTCGTAGTCTCAAGAGGGAAAGATAGTAATAATAATAATAGTAATAATATAATGTAATGTAATATAATATATAATTAAGTGGAAAATGATTCTATAAGAGTTAGCAGTCCATTACCATGTATGTTCTGACCCTTCAGCTTTAAGCATTAGAGAAAAAGGAAGAGGGGTGTTTTGCACCTATCCCTTGAATGTTAAGCAGTGCCTAGGATGAGTAACATGTAAGATATTCCAGATGGTTGGAACAGCAGGCAATACTATAGAAAACACGAGTCTCAAATGGGAAACCTTGAATAAAAACTTCACATTTCCAATCTGCCCCTGAAATATGCCCAATAATTCTGTCTTCTTATCCTTCTCTTTCTAGTGTCAAAGCATATAAACAAATCCAAGTTGTCTTGGAACAAAGATGGCATTGTCCATGGAGTCAGCTATCAGGATGGGAATCTGGTAATCCAGTTCCCAGGTTGGTACTTCATCATTTGCCAACTGCAATTTCTCGTGAAATGCCCAGAACATTCTGTTGACCTAAAGTTGGAGCTTCTCATCAACAAAGATGTCAAAAAGCAGGCACTGGTGACAGTGTGTGAATCTGGAGTGCAAAACAAAAACATATACCAAAATCTCTCTCAGTTCTTGCTGGAGCATCTGCAGGTCAATACCACCATATCAGTCAAAGTGGATAAATTCCAGTATGTGGATACAAACACCTTTCCTCTTGAGAATGTGTTGTCCATCTTCTTATATAGTAGTTTAGACTGAACCATTTCTCCTGGCCTTCAGGAAGAAAGCAACTCTCTACCATACAGTATTCATCCATCAAACACTTGGGCAAAAAGAAAACTCAAGACCAAGACTAAAACCACAAAGGGTATTAAATAACACGCTTCTCCTTCTTGTCTCTTGGGAAGATACAGCTCCAGGGTTTAAAAAAAAAACAGTTTTGAATGAAGTATCTTTCAAATAGAAGGCAGGGAAGCAAGGCAGTGTGGTGGGAAAAGCCCCACATAGGTATCAGAAGGGATGGATTCATGCCCTGGCCCAATCACTAACTCACTGTATGACCTGGAGCTGTTCCTTTCCCCTCGCTGGAACTCTGGATCCATGTCTGAGAAGTGAAGGGACTGGATTTGAATCTATCCAAAATCTCTACCATCTCAGAAGACCAGGATCTCTCATCCCAGACCTGTGAACTAAGATCCCAAGCAGTGTTCTAGAAGCCCCGTAACCAAAGGAAAGGCCCTCACACCAATATAAATCCAATGATACTCGTAGTATCTGGCTGCATGTCACCTCAGCACAGTCAGAATTTGGGGACAAGACTCAGGGTACCTTGCCAAATGATGTGAACAGTGGGATCTAAAATGTATAAAAGAAAGGACTGCCCAACCGACCATCCTGAATCTAAGAGGCCTCCTGGTATTTGGAAAACCACCTGACCAGGCTTGACTCCATTCAAGTTAAGATTGACAGTAAGTCAATAGCAGACACCTTTTGTTTCTTGTGGGGAAGGGCTGTGCATTCTGCAAATGCTCCATCAGTGTGCAGTGGTCATGGTGATGCAGCCATTTGGTCAGGCAATAGCTGCCGTCATTTCTCACATGATCTGTCTTAGGGAACCATTTCTGTGGAGGGTTATTAAGGCCCCAAAGTGTTGTTGATAAATGATTATGGCCCTGTAAATGGTGAGAAGGACTTCTGAACAATGGTAAACTCCTCTCCTGAGTTGGGTAACCATGAGATTTCTCTAGCTCCATCAACCTACCTTTACATCCATCCATCATTTCCAAGGAGCACCTTATCTGTTTGAAAGAAGGACCATTCAGCTTGAAGTATAAATCCTCAGAATTTATGCTTCAGAAGAAAAAAGGGACCCTTAACTGCCATGCAAAAGACGGAGCAAAATTTGCATTTTTCTCAAAAAAAGAGGAGGGAAAAGAAAAATGTAGGAAGTCGGGTGCATTTGTCAGAGAAAGACTAGAAAAAAGTGTAAAAGAAGAAAGAAAAAAAAAAGACCCAGTCTTGTTGGTATGGATGAGAAAGAATTGGAAAAACAAGATAGCTAGGGAAAAAATTTAAGTCATTTGCTGAGCAGCATAGTATGTTAACCTCCTCTTCGGCCTCCTCTATGAAATATTCAGTAAAGTCTACATTTCTCATAACACCTTCTATGAGTAGATTCTTTGGGAGGAGCGGGCATTAGAAGTTTTGAATTGAGCAAGCCAAGTATGTTGCAAACACAGAGACAGGTTTCGAGGACCCAAAACTAGCAAGTAAGGGGGTATGTGGCATTTGAGTTATACTCTAACTCAGAAGGACAAATGAACCTTGTTTAAGCCAACTCATGCATTCTTGAAAAGGTATCTCCAGTCTAAGCTTGTATAAACTAAGGAAATTTTCTACTGTCTCATACTCAAACTTCAGAAAGAATCCCATTCCTTCTCTGAGCAGAAACACCTGACTTTTGCACTTGAGTGATTCCTACTCTCAATCTCTGTCAAGCAATGCTCTGAAAGCCAACAGCTGAAGACACAGGACATTTAAAGCAGTTCTGTAGCAAGACAGAAAAAAAAAGGTAATCATTAGCAACTCAACTGAAAATAATAGGGAGTGGATAACCTGGAAAGTTTAAAACTAGATTCTCTTACTCTTTGAGGGTTAACCAGCCCTTGGGAATGTGGTAGTATCTATGCAAATAAAATAAATAATTTCTCTAACTGGGAACCCAAGCTACCCGAAACATATGTCCCCTTGGGCAAAACCCAACTGGAGCTCACACACACACACACACACACACACACACAGTATACATGCGGAACTTGTATAGAAGGATGATGTGTGAGTTGATAAGAAACTATCAGTGTAGATGTGTTCCTACCCTTGAGAAATTTATAAGACTTTCTTTCTCCAAAAAGTTTGGTAACTTTTTCTTCACCCAGTCTGTCTATCACCCACTGATGCCTCCTCAACTTACCCCAGTTCCCTCTTAAATTCCCCAGTCACACAAAGGTTGGCTCAGAGGAGGGCACAGCACGCCCAGGAGGGTTGATAGGAACAATCTGTAGAGGGAGGAAATACTGAAGGAAATTGGGTAGAATTTACCAAATAAGGGAGCCTTCCAGAATCCCTGGAATACCACTGATTATTCTGGCATGGGGGGACAAAGCCCTTAAGTTAAGAGGATTGAGAAGTCAGTCCCTGTCGTGTCTGGAAAAAATCCTGAGAGATGAGCTAAGCCAAAGTTTGAATGCAAGCCCACTAGAGGGCAGAGACATCAAGTCCTCACATGTGGTTAGCAGCAGGGCTGGGATTTGAGCTAGCAGCTGAGCCCAGCCTCCTAACTCCCCTCTCCATTATTTCCCACCAGCCTTTATTGGCTTTGTCCTGTAGTCTTTCTGTAATTCCTCAGGTCATATCTTTCCAGCCCTCCACCATGGTGGTCCCCAGCATTCAGGGACTTCCTTTGTTCTTCTTTGCACCACTTGGATCCTCCAGGATCATCATTCAAAATGAGACACAGATAGTCTGTAGATTCATGGTCAAATCACAGAAAAAGGTCAGGGTCCCGTATAGAAAAGTATAATCTCTCAGGAACTGAAGAAATAATTTAAAAATTAAAAGCTTACTGTTTTAATTTGAAGTTATGCATGTGTGTATATATGTGTGTGTATAATGTATGTATACATGTACACATATGTGTATGTATGTGTATTATATATACACATGTTTGTGTTATATATGTGTGTGTTTTATATACACGTGTGTGTGTGTGTGTGTGTGTGTGTGCATGCCCACTTTGCTCTAGTAGTTGTTTTACAGGTCACCTGCTTAACCTGTTGTCAGGGGAGGAAGCTTGATTCTTGCTCTGGGCATTGCAAAATGTATATACACTTGTATTTATTTTTAATTATGAAAAGAACAGAAAATAATTTCTTCCAATGCCTCACTGCTTATTTAATAACTATTAATATTTTGCCATATTTGCTTCTGCTTCTTTTTAAAAAGAAAACACTGCAGATAAAACAAAGTCTCATTCCTCCATCCATTTCCCTGTAGCCTCCCCCAAGAGAGCCACTGCCCAGAAGTTTGCACACCCCCTTCACTTACATAATTTTTTAGTTTTTTTCCCCATAAGTATGTATAGTACAATTTTGTGTGGCTTTAAAATTTTTAATAAATGATATCATACTTCATATTACATTATGTGACTTGAAAATTTTCATGTAATGTTAACTTTTTGATATTTATACAGATTGACACACGTAGATCTGGCTCACCTATTTAACTGCTTTATCCTATTTCATTGTTTGACTATGCCAGGTGGTCCATGTTTCTATGGATGAACATTTAGTTTGCCTCTTGATATTGCTACAATGAACACATCTCCCTGAACAGCTCCTTCTATTCTTCTATATAGCAAAAATACTCTTTGAAAATTATAAATAGTACCCTGACACTACTGAGTCAACCTTGACTGATGAGGTTAAACCCGTCTGTGGTCACAGCTCATGAGCTGGAGCTTTGGAATCTAAAAAGCTCTTTCCATCTTTCCTAGAACTTCTGTGCTCTGAACATCCATTCCACACACAACTCCTGAATGCCAGTGTGATGTGCTCCTAGGACCCCATGCCAGGTGCTGGTTCGTGACCCAGCACGGTATGAGCCATGGCTCCACCAGGCTGCTACAGAATCAGCTCCAATTAACATGGGGTCACAAGGCACTCTGGAGCTTCCCTGGATCCAGTTCTTTCTCTAGAGAGTAAATAAAAAACACCAGAAAGCATGAAGGATGAGCACAACCCCAGGAGGAAAATTCTCCCCCAAGACCAAATGTCCGTATTCCTTGTGGTCTATTCCAGACCTCTTTTCTTTTCACACTCCATGCTATCTCCCTGCATGTCTTAACTCCCCCTGGTTTCAATGGCATCTTCTTGCCAATGACTGCATAATTGATCTCTCCAGCTTTGCTTTGCTCCTAAAATTCAACCCCCCATATTCAGTAGCCACTGGGCTCTACCCACTAGTTATTTCTGAGACCTTACAATGGAAGATTGGCACTCCACATCTAGTGTAGTGGCTTTCAAGTGTGTTTACCATGACTCAGGAGAAGAAATGCTCTACTCTGCAAACAAAAATGTGTACACACACACACAACTCTAAGACCAAGGATACATTAAGCAATACTTACCCTAACTGCTCATGACTAAGAAAAAAAAATCTTGTTGTGACCACCTGAATAGATTTGATGATGCTGTCATGAGTCACAACCCACAGTCTACAAATGCTGTTGTAGTGTGACTTTCCCTGCTCCACAAGTTGGAAGGTTCAAAATACACTTTGCTAATTCTATTGAAGCTTGGGTTCTAGAAGAGTTTAGTCCAAGATGGACAAGATTTTAGAACGTTGTCCACTTTTCTAGCAAGCCCACTTCTGTGGAAGTGTTGGGTTTTCTTCAGGTGGCATTTGCAGAGGCTCCAGTGTTCAGATATGAGGTTGGTGGGTGCAGTGAGTCTGAGCGTAGGGACAGGAATATCCACTCTGCTGACATGTCTGTTGCAGATTAGCAGTGGTTCTAGATCTGGCAGCAGTAGCTGCTTCCTGATTATGGTGGTTTCCTGTTTGAAACAGTGGTGTTGTGGCTCTAGAGGGGCAGCTTCCTGATTGCAAGATTGTTGAAAAGACAGCAGCCAACCAAGCAGCCCTGTTCTGTGGGACAGCATTAGAGGTTGCTCCTGAAAGCCCAACCTAGATTCTGTGTCTTCAGCCCTCTTGGCAAGTCTGTGATAAATGCCTTCCTGCTAAACAAGCTGGCATGACGTCTGTTCTCTGTAAATGATCCCTGATGGATACAATCTCAACATGTAAAACTGACTTCAAAGTACTCACCCCAAACTTGTCACTATTCCTATGTCCTAAATCTCAAGGATGATCTGAGTCTTTCACAACCCTTCTTTCCTATTATTTATCCAATCAACATCTGTCTAGTTCATCAAGTTCTCTTGTCCTCACCAGCACCATCTCACCTGTGTCACCCTTGTCACCTCCTAACTCACATCCTGGCTCCTGTCTTACCTCTTACAAATCCCATTTCTAGATAGCATCATCATTCTGGGGACTGAGTAGTAATGACCACCTATCAGGCTCCTACATGTCCTGCACTTTTCACAACACACTCACTGAATCCTCAAAACAGCCCTGTGAGGCAGGTATTGTTATCCCCACATTGTGCACAGTGACATTGAGACTCTGAGACATTGAGTAGCACGGCCAACATCACACAGCCACTGGGTCATAGAGCTGGAATTCAAGTCCTGATGTGTGAACATCTCCCACTCCAACATTCCATTCTCCAACCACTGTGGACCCAGCAGCCTTCCTAAAATCTAAGCTCTCTAAACCAGCTCCCTCCACATCAAGATCTTTCTTTCCTCTCTCACTTCATGCCACCTCCCACCTTGTGCTTGATACTCAAATCACATTGAACTTCTCCCAGTTCCTCAAACCTTTCATGTTCAGTCTTGCCACCAGGTGTTTGGAAGTGTTCTTCCTTCTGCCTGGAATATTCACTTCACTCTCTCTCTGGCTAACTCTCATCATTGTTCTGATCTCTTTAGAGAAGCCTTCTTGACTCTTCTGGCCTCACCTAATTCCCTGCTGTCTTCTTCCCTATTTGTCCTGTCCTTATGGGCATGATGCTATTCACCCTGGCTCTCTTTATGTACTTCCTCTCTAGCATCTAAACTCCTAGAAGGCAGGAATCCTGTCAATCTTATTCAGCACTGGGTCCTCACAGCCCAGCCCAACCCCTTGGACATAATAGCCTTTCAATAACTATTTCTTAAATGAATAATCAAAGAAAATCTCTAAAAACACAGACCATATTCTAGGGAAAAGATACCAAACAAGCCATCAAAAAGAGAAAAAAGGACTAAAAATTCTTTTAAAAGTATAGAAATGTGAATTGAAAGCCACCTTTTCTCCTAGAATGTTTCTCAGCACTCAAGAGAGTAAGAAAGCTATTAAAGAAAGGGGAAATGTCCAGACCCCAGAACCCATCTGTGCCATCTGAGAATTTGGAAGGCAAAAACAAAAACAAAACAAAACAAAACAAAACAACAAAAAACCAAACAAACAAAAACCCTTCACTTGGATTATTGAACCCTCTCTATGAGCTAGGTGTACCATATTTGCTATATAATCCATTTCCCTTCCTGTCCCTATGAGATAGCTATATGCTATTGTAATCATTGTATAGGTGGGTATACCCACCCTAAAATTTAAATCAAATTTTGCTGCACCTTAGAATTAACTGAAAGACTTAAAAGAATTTTTTTAATGCTTATTTGTTTTTGAGAGAAAGAGAGAGCACGAGCAGGGTAGGGGAAGAGTGGGGGGACAGAGGATCCAAAGCAGACTCTGAACTGACAGCAGACAGTCCAATGCAGGGCTCGAACCCACAAACCATGAGATCATGACCTGAACCAAAATCCGAGACTTAACTGACCAAGCCACACAGGCACCCTTCAACTAAAAGAATTTTTAATGCCTGATCCCCAGCCCACAGCCCAGACCAATAAAATTAGAATCTCTGGGGTTACTACCCAGGCATCAGGATTAATTTAAACTCCCAAACTTTTTAAGTTTGAGAGTTAGTGGTTTAAATCCTCACTATCTGTGTTGTGCCCTGAACCCATGCCAGAGAGCTTGCTAAAAATACAGAATCTCACATCCACCCAGAACTACTAAATTTTGATAAAATCTATGAGATTGTCATTCAGGAACACTGAACAGTTTGAGGACTGCTGATTCAGATGACTTTCCCTAGTAAGCATAGAAGAGTTCTCTGAATCCATTATGCTTCCCCGTTTCCCCCCAGATGACTTTGGGAAATGGATTCTCCCTCCCCTTCTGCCATTTATGCAAATATGAAGGTCTAGACACTACCAAAAGCAACATTAAGTCACAATGATGGTATTCAGTTGTAATTATCACTGAGTTTTAAAAAATTGCTTTTGGTCCAGATCTTTACCTTGGGCAGCTTGGGCAAGAGCTGGGACAAGATTGTAACCAATATGTTGAAAGCTTGGGATGTAGTCCAATGTAGGGGATGTACTCGCCCTATGGTGGAGGAAAGAGAGAACCAAGTCTGGGGGTGGCACATGGGAATGGACGGTTTGGAAACCTGAGTTTGAATCCTAACTCAGACAGTGATTAACATGAGAATCTTTATGAGTCACAGACACTCTCTAAGGTTCCTCAACTGTAAAATAAGAAGCATAATCCTTTCCAAAGCTGTGGGAAGAACATACAAAAGCTTCGAAAGTGTACAAATGTGAGGTCTTTTATTACATTCAGTATCTGCAAAGGAGTTTCACTGTGGGAGAGGAGCAGGAAAAATCTCAAGGGCAAATATGAGGGCAATGATACTTCCTCAAACTCACTGAAGTCATCTCCATCTGCCTCTGGAAAAACCAGCCATTGGACCAACAAAGGTGTTCATGAGGCAAACACCCAATGAATGCTTTCATACTATCAGGAAGACTAGCCCGGATAAGCCTATTGAATATTTGAGAGATGGAGTACTGGGGGTCACCTCCCTGTGTCTCCCTCATGGCAACACTATTCACATACTGGAGTGTTGGTGTTTGTGTGTCTTTTTTTTCCACTTAGGATTGAGCATCTAGGAGCAAGAATTCACCCCAAGCCCCAGCATTTAGATCAGTGTCTAGCACAAAGTCAGCACTCAAGAAATGTGTAGATTCATTTTCAGTGAGATAGGGAATTACCAGCTGAGGGTATCAGCTCAACTAATCAAAAACATGCTGCATTGCAGTCTGATCCAGCTTCGCAAACAGAAAGCTCCAAGTGAAAACCAACTGACGTATCTCATCATTTTGTTCCCACTGCTGGGGGCCAAGGAAACATAACTGCCGTGACCTTTCTGACTTTGCCTTCTGCTATCACAACTAGTTCCATTTTAACAGCTGGCCTGGTGCTCTCAGCACCAGGGGCTGAAGTAGTCAAGGGAAGAAAGGCCACCACCCATCATGGGATTGACACATCAAGATGAGGAAAAGTCAAGAAAATGCTTAAGGAAGCTTCATTCCTACTGCCAAAGTGACTTTCATGCACTCAAATATACAGCCCTCAACTGAATCTGACATTTTCATGCTTCTTTTTCATTAATTACGGTGTGTTTACTTAAATAGCTTTATATCACATAAGTGTATATCATCACTGACACTGACTGAGTGCCTGCTTGCCAGGTTCCAGGCATCATTATTGAAGCCCTTGATACTGTTGTCTATTTCATTCTTATGCTGTTTTATGAGATAAAGGTTGCCATTCCCATGTTACAGATGAAGAAACGGAGGCTCAGAGAAATGCATACATATGTCTAAGTAGCTCAGAAGCCAGGGTGTAAATGCTCACAGTCTGACTCCAGAATCACATCCCTAATGACATTGCACTACTCCCTCTGAAGCCACCTGATTTTGCATATGCTGATCCCTTTATCTACGTGGTTCTTGCCCTCCTTTCTCTGCTTGGTTAACCTGACCTCATTCATAAAATCTCAACTCAGACCTTATTTATCAAGAACCATTCCCAGGCTAAGTTAGGCATCCAGTTTCTTCCTTGACATCTTCACTTCTATCTGAATACTTACCATCCTGTACTACAATTATTTGGTTGCAAGAACAACATTTATATAGTTCTCTTTCTGCCAGTATCTACAAAATAAAGTACTTCTTGCTTCCAAATTGTTTTGGTTTGATCCTGCACCATTCACATCCTACTCTGGATTCTGGAAGGGACCTTGCTTTTTTGAGGCCACTGACCCTACAACCCTGAATCTTCATGCTGGCTTCTCCAGAAATGCTGGCTGCTTCTCCTCTTGGTCTCTGGCCCCTCTAAGTGGGAAATCATGAACTTGATGACACCAGTCACTGTATGCCTACTTCTACATAGCTAAGAAACATCTCACTCCCCACAACCAGAATTACCTAGGCCTTTTCATGACTTAGAATCTTGGCCCAACTCTTCCTGGTCCCGGAGAGAGAAAGAAGTGTGACCACCCCAACCCAAAGTGCCAACTCATTTCCTGCCCAGAATTAACCACTTCCCAAAACGAGTGACTGTATGAACATCAATTCCCTTCAGGGGAAACCCCCCCCTCCCACTAGGCTGTCACCTTACCTTATGACCCCAACCTGACAATCACCCAACAGCCTGACATTGGTACCCTCCCCAAAGTTTATGTGACTCATCCTTACCTACTATCACCTTGTTGTTCTGAGACAGTTCTTGACACATGGTAGGCATTTGATATACATATTTGTTGAATAGATGAATGATTGAATGAATACCATATTAGGTGTCTGCATAATACTTTAGAGCTTATAAAACTATTCTTTCAACTGACATGAGAGAATTAAGCCATGCACTCAGCTGGTAAGGGGCAGAGCTGGGATCCCCTGGCATTATAATTTCTTGTCCAGACTATACTATATTTTGAGGTCAGAAAACTATAGCCTCTGGGGTGTCTGCATGTTTTTGTGAATAAAGTTTTATTGGAACACAGCTGTCTCCTTTCATTTATTTACAGTCTATGGCTGCTTTTGTGTTATGATGACTATAAGTTAAGTAATTGTGCCAGAATGAAGGACAGCCCCTATAATTTGCAAAGCCTAAAATTCTTACTATTTGGCCCTTTATAGAAAATATTTGTGGGGCACCTGGGTGGCTCAGTCAGTTAAGCGTCCGACTTCAGCTCAGGTCATGATTTCATGGTTCGTGAGTTTGAGCCCCAATATCGTGCTCTGTGCTGACAGCGCAGAGCCTGGAGCCTGTGGCTTCTGTATCTCTCTCTCTACCCCTCCCCTGTCCACACTCTCTCTGTCTTTCTTTCTCTCTCTCAAAAAATAAATATTTAAAAATTTGTAAAGAAAAGGAAAATATTTGTGGACTCTACTATGTATTACTGATGGCTCCATATGTGTTCAGATATGCACACTTGTACACCATACATCAAAAATTTGCCCACAAAGAGTACCATTTGGCCACTGCCTTTACCTGAACTTCTCAATGTTGTCTATGAGAGGGGAATGTGAAGTGTTTTGGCATCATATAGAGACCATGTCTGTAAGTGCTGAGTAAGAGGTTCTATGGACAAATGCATGGGCTTTGACCATGGTAGTATCAATCCTAACAATATGAAGAAGTGACAAACTAAAATAAGGTCTTAGATTCAAGTCCACCCAAAGCAGTGACAAGGGATCACTTCCAATAAGAGAGGACAGAAGAACCATGAAAAACAGAATAATTTTAAAATCACAACTTGGACGCCTTAGCTTGAGGAAATTCCTACACACCATTGTAATGACCCAATTCAGTCTAGTTGTAGATAATACAGTAGCTGACTATGAAACAGGGTTCTTGTTGTAGTAATAATAGTAGTAACAGTAGCAGTAGCGATAGTATATAATCTTGATGAAAGTTGCCAGGAGCTTTCTAATCTCAGAAGCTTAAATTAAATTTTGAGCACAAAAAAGGTTTTTCTTTGTTTTTTTTTTTAAAACACATTAATAGACCTCTTAGTTACACACAAAAAAAGTGAAGATCATATTTTACATAAAACTGGTTTGAGATGTGAGGAGCTGCGCTTCTTTATAATCGTGAAGACATTTTTAATGGAAATGTCCCCTTCTAAAATAGGGATTCAAAATGTACTGCTCCAGGACAATTTTTGGTTCTTAGATTTGTATAGTTTTCTTCCATCAGCTACCCAGGGGAGTTTGGAAGCAGAGGCAAGATGGTAACTTAAGGGTCTTCCATTTACATTAGTAAAGGGAACTTAAGTAACTATCTTTGAATTATGGAACCCCATATATGGCTATTTTCTAGACTAAATTATCTAGACTTCCAGAAATATACTGTCAGGCATGGGATCCTATGCAAACATGGGGCCAAACCCAACACCATGGATGGTAGAACATTGTAAGTGCCCAAAAGACAAGGTACCATTCTTGTTCTTTGAATCAGATCGTAGGTACTTATGAAATATTTATTGATTTGAATAGAAACTAAAATCACCTTTTAAAGAATTTCCTATATTGAAGTTTTCCCTTTTAGTTCAATATCTTTCCATCTGGAGATGTTCTATACTCATTAAATGAGCTATATGTGCATATATTTTTTTAAATAATTAACCCAAGGCTCCTTTTACAGCTTTTAGGTATTTTTAATCTTTATTTATTTTTGAGAGAGAGAGAGAGAGGCAGAGCACGATCAGGAGAGGGCAGAGAGAAAGGGAGACACAGAATTTGAAGCAGGCTCCAGGCTCTGAGCTGTCCACACAGAGCCTGATGCAGGACTCAAACTTATGAACTGCAAGATCATGACCTGAGCCAAAGTTGGACATTCAACCCACTGAGCCACCCAGGCGCCCCTTAAAGCTCCTTTCAAATAAAGGACTAGCGAACAGAGCTTTCTGTTTGAGAAGACATGTGGTATCGGGAAAAATTGTGAAAGACTGAACTTTAAACAGAGTATTGACTAGCTCATGAATTCAGATTATTTTAAGCTTTCATTGTCTCTGAGATTTTTTACCACGCTGAAATTGTAGAAAAGTGATAGTAATGCAAATAATTCTTGTCCATAAAGATGCAAATTGTGTCCCGTGCATTGTAATTGATTATAATTCTGTGGAACTGACCAGTTTTGCAAGTTTTTCATTTATTTGTAACTCCCTCCCTGACCCAGAAGCATCTATTAGCATCTCCAGAGAAACTTTGATAAACATTGGTCTATAACTTTTCTGCAATTAACTCAACAATGCCAGATATAGATGATGATGATGATGACGATGATGATAGATAGATGATATAATACACACAGAATAGTGAGTGCAGTACAGATTTACAGTATTCTAGTGGTTCAGCTACTTTTAAATATTTTTGTTGGAGAAATATGATTATTTTGGTATTTCAATCCAAATATTGAAAAACGGAATGAAGGTAAATATTGCATTAAAAAGGAAGTATTACTAGGCTCATTTTATTGACACAGAGAAATCGAAACTCAGAGATGAAAATCACCCAGCTAATAAATAAATGGAAAGACCAGGACTCCAACCCAGATATTCAGGAACAAATTAGTTTTCATTCTATTTCCTGAAAGTTTTCTTCATCTTTCTCTGAATACTTAAAGAAAGTAAAATTTCTGCATATTAGAGACACATCCATAATATCACAACTTCAAAAAAGATTAGGCCGGTGCTATTTCAGAAAAATAGTAGGAAAAGATCCCAATATTAATATTTTACTGTGCTATTGCAGACAGTAAATTTGATTAGCACAAAGGAAATGTGAGGAAAGTACAAGACCCAGATTTGCTTTTATAGAGCTTAAAAACTAATTTGGAAAATAAGCTATATGTCCCCAAAACATCCTGATTAAAGTATAAAATGATATACTGAAAAGCCCAACAAATGCAATGAAATCAGCTAATAATAATAACTAACACATAATAAAGTCTTACTATGAGCCAGGCATTAGTGTTAGTGCTTTTACGTTCAAATAACTCTTTTAATCTTCATAGGTATCCTATGCGGGTGGCCCTCATTGAATTTCTCATTTAAAGATTTGGAAGCAAAGTCCTGAGAGGTTCATTTACTCTAGGGTCTCTCTGGAAATGTCCAACTAATGGATGGAACACCTATGATACCTGTGAGGTTTGGCTTTGCAGAACCTCACTCTTGGCCCTTCAGGGAAGAAAGGGGATCCAGAGGACAAGTTAGATGTGCATACATGGTGGTGCTGAGAGAAAAGCTAATGCCTTCAAGAAGGGAATGGTGTTGGACAGCTTCCTGTTGGAGGATGAAGCCTGGCTAAAGCACAGCAGGAAGATTGTGGCCAGGGCAATGATAATAGAAAGAAGGCCAGGATAAGCAGAATGGCTCATGAAGACTATACCTTGAAAATATCTTGCTTTAACAGAATTTCTTTCATTCTTTGTGACAAATTTGTTTTATTTAAAAATAATGCAACAAATGGTATGGTGACAAATGGTAGCTACACTTGTGATGAGCATAGAATAATGTATAGAGATGGTGAATCACTATGCTGTGCACCTGAAACTAATGTAAGATTGTGTGTCAACTATATTCAAATTTAAAAAATTAATAGAAATGCAAATGATAAAAACAATGCAATAAAAAAGTAAAAGTATTGCTTGCTACCACTATTGACGTTTCAAGGTAGAGAAAGATAAAAAGTAGCAAGCCTTTTTTTCTTCTGCATCCAGGCTCTGAAAAAAAATTGAAAATTAAAGCAAAGATTAAGGTAGATAGGAAATTAAAATATCAACTTCGTTATTCTGAAAGGCCAGGTTGGGGGATGTAGCTTAGCTTGAGAGCCAAATGGGCCAACCCTGCTAGCTAAGCTAGCTGAATCCCTGATCTAGACATACTGGCCTGTCATAGCCAGTATGAATCCTGGACAAGAGCAGGGGTCCCCCAAGAGGAAGATGAAGAGAGCAGTCAAGAGGAATATACCCACAGTAGTCTTCCCAGACCTACCAAGCAGATAAGCTACTCCACCAATCCTCGTGGCAGGATAAGCAAAGAGAGACATGAAGTTGTACTAACTGAGCTTCCTTCATGAGAAACATCTGGAAAAGAGATGAAGTGTTCCTCACTGATACCCATAATTCTTTTAAAAATTTCATACTAAAACACAAAAGAATTTTATTTACAAATGCCTACAATTAAAATCATACTCAGTGGTTAAATAGTAAAATTTGTCCACTGGTTGGTAACAAGGCAAGGAGGCCCATTATTACCACTTCTATGCGATACTGAACTGGAGTCCTAGCCAGAACAATAAGTGAAGAAAATGTATAAATAAGTATATACACACACACACACACACACACACACACACACACACACTGTAAAACCTTGGTTTGAGAGCATAATTCATTCTGGAAACATGCTTGTAATCAAAAGCACTTATATATCAAAGTGAATTTTGAGAACCACTGGCTCATTTGTGATCATGTGACATTCAGTGTCACATACTACTCATATTGCAAGACATCACTCACTTATGAAGTTAAAATTTATTAGAGATGTTTGCTTATCTTGTGGAACACTCACAGAACAAGTTACTCACAATCCAAGGTTTTACTGTATATATATACTTATATATGTGTATACACACATATATATTTTAAATATCTTTAAATGTTATTATTAAAATGTTTTCTATAGTATATCAAAGACACAACCATAAAAGAATGATAAATTGTCATTCATCTAAATTAAGAACTTCTGTTAATGAATAGATACCATAGTGGATAAAAAAGCCACAAATATTTGGGAAGATTTCATATATATGTATATATATATTATATTATATATATTATATATAGTATATGTTATATATATTATATTATGTATATAATATATATATATGACAAAGGATTCACATCCACAATATATAAAAACTTCCATAAGTCAACTAAAAAAAACAAACCAATCTAATTTTCAAATGAGCAAAACAGGACTTCAAAAAAGAGAATATCTGTATGGCCAATAAGGATATGAAAGGTGTTTGATATCATTAGTAGTCAGAGAAATGGAAATTAAAACCACCATAAGATAACACTACACATGCTCCAGAATTGCTAAAATTAGGATGACAGACAATATCAAGTGTTGATGATGGTGTGAAGCAACTGGAAATCTGACGAATTGCAGGGGGAAGTGAAAATGGTAAAACCACTTTGGAAAATTATTTGGCAATATCTACTAAGGCTAAACATATGCTTGCCTTATGATCTAACCATTCTACTGCCATGCAGTCAGTCCTAAGAGAATTAAGGTCATATGTCCAGAAAAAGACAGGTACATGAATGCAACAGCTTTATTTTGTAATAGTCCCAAAGCAAAGATACCTCAAATGTCCCAACAGAATAATGGATAAATAAAGAATGGTATAATTACACAATGTAATCCTAGGCAACAAGGAAAGAAAAGCTACTGCCACACAAATAATATGAATGAAACTCAAAGACATCATGTTAAGTGAAAGAGGAGCCAGACACGAAAGAGAGCATATCATTTTATTCCATTTGATGAATGGAATGCATAAATGTATGATTACATTTATTTAATGTCCAGAACTGGTTAATTAATCTGTGTTGGTAGAAGGCAATAGAGTTTATGGGGAGGAGGGGTGAGTATTGATTGATTGGGTATGAAGGAGATTTCTGGGAAGATGAAAATATTCTAAATCTATTCTGAGTGATGGTTACACGGGTCATATACATCCATGAAAACTCATCAAAGTGTTCCTTAAGATTTGGTCATTTTTACCACAAATGAAAATTTTAATTAAATTCAGAAATTTTTTAAAATTTACATCCAAGTTAGTTAGCATATAGTATAATAATGATTTCAGGAGTAGAATCCATTGATTCATCCCCTACGTATAATACCCACTGCTCATCACAAGTGTCCTCCTTAATGTCCCTTGCCCATTTAGCCCATCCCTCCACCCACAACCCTTCCAGCAACCCTCAGCTTGTTCTCTATATTTAAGAGTCTCTTGTGTTTTGTCCCCCTCCCTGTTTTTATATTATTTTTGCTTCCCTTCCCTTATGTTCATCTGTTTTGTATCTTAAATTCCACAAATGAGTGAAGTCATAAGATATTTGTCTTTCTCTGACTAATTTCACGTAGCATAATACACTCTAGTTCCATCCACATTGTTGCAAATGGCAAGATTTCGTTCTTTTTGATTGCCGAGTAATACTCAATTGTATACAGCTATATGACATCTTCTTTATCTATTCATCAGTCGATGGACATTTGGGCTCTTTCCATACTTTGGCTATTGTTGATACTGCTGCTATAAACATTGGGGTGCATATTGAAACAACCCAACGGTATCCTTTGGATAAATACCTAGTAGTACAATTGCTAGGTCATAGGGTAGTTCTATTTTTAGTTTTTTGAGGAACCCCCACACTGTTTTCCAGAGTGGCTACACCTGCTTGCATTCCCACTAGCAGTGCAAAAGAGTTCTTCTTTCTCTACATCCTCGCCAACATCTGTCATTGCCTGAGTTGTTAATTTTAGTCATTCTGACAGGGTGAGGTGATATCTCATTGTGGTTTTCATTTGTATTTCCCTGATGATGAGTGATGTTGAGCATTTTTTCATGTGTCTGTTAACCATCTGGGTGTCTTCTTTGGAAAAGTGTCTATTCATGTCTTGTCCATTTCTTCACTGGATTATTTGTTTTTTGGGTGTTGAGTTTGATAAGTTCTTTATAGATTTTGGATACTAACCCTTTATCTGATATGTTTTTTGCCAATATCTTCTCCCGTTCTGTCAGTTGCCTGTTAGTTTTGCTGATTGTTTCCTTCGCTGTGCAGAAGCTTTTATTTTGATGAGGTCCCAACAGTTCATTTTTGCTTTTGTTTCCCTTGCCTCTGGAGATGTAGTAAATAAGAAGTTGCTGCAACCAAGATAAAAGAGGTTTTTGCCTGCTTTCTCCTCGAGGATTTTGATGGCTTCCTGTCTTGCATTTAGGTCTTTCATCCATTTGGAGTTTCTTTTTGTGTATGGTGTAAGACAGTGGTCCAGGTTCATTCTTCTGCATGTCGCTGTCAGGATTTCCCAACACCATTTGCTGAAAAGACTGTCTTTATTCCATCGGATATTCTTTCCTGCTTTGTCAAAGATTAGTTGGCCATATGTTTGTGGGTCCATTTCTGGGTTCTCTATTCTATTCCATTGATCTAAGTGTCTGTTTTTGTGCCAGTACCATACTGTCTTGATGATTACAGTTTCGTAATACATCTTAAAGTCCAGGATTGTGATGCCTCTAGCTTTGGTTTTCTTTTTCAGGATTACTTTGGCTATTCAGGCTCTTTTCTGGTTCCATACAAATTTTAGGATTGTTTGTTCTAGCTCTGTGAAGAGTGTTGGTGCTGTTTTGATAGGGATTGCATTGAATATGTAGATTGCTTTGGGTAGTATCGACATTTTAACAATATTTGTTCTTCCTATCCAGAAGCACGGAATCTATATATTCAATGTCGATTGGAAGAAATATTTTTAAAAAGAAGGGAAAAAACGCCACCTATTATCATTTCAATCCCATCCCTAAAGATGACATCTAGCAATTATTCAGTGTGTATCCTTTTTCCTATGCTTATACATTCTTACCTTTCTTTCTCTCTACTCATCTATTTACCTGCCATATTCTGCCAAATTTCTGTCAATTGTAAAATGTGCCATCAATTTCTGTACCACCAAGAAAGAACGACCACTATCAATTAAACTGTAACACACCACACATTGTAAGAAACATCTTAATTTCAGAGACATGAAAATATGAAAAATGTAAGTCTTAGAATTGGTAATATATATACACACACATATATACATACACACACACATATATAGCACATATAAATTTTCTTTTACAAAAATGCAGTCCTGCTAT
Organism: Leopardus geoffroyi; assembly: GCF_018350155.1. NCBI lineage: Eukaryota > Metazoa > Chordata > Mammalia > Carnivora > Felidae > Leopardus > Leopardus geoffroyi. Next base: position 74,934,678 of record NC_059342.1, on the reverse strand, counting down.
ACATACTGGTCTATGATTTGCTTTTTTGCTTATGCGTATATCAAAGATATCCTTTCATGTCAGTGCCTGCAGATCTGTCTTTGCTGTCATTGTTCTTTATTCTTTTAAATTACTGTCTAGTATTTCTTTGTGCAAAGGTAATTTTCAAACCATTTCTCCATTGATGAACAGATTGTTGAAGCTCTTGCTATTTCAATAAACCTGCCATCAACATCCCTGAAAAATACATCATTATGTACCTAAAATACAGTGAGAATTTTTTATGCATTAGGTTCCTAAAAGTGGAATTTAATGTCAATGGATATGGGCATTTAAGATTTTAAGATATCATAAGTTATCATTCACAAATTTTAAACAAATTCACTCTCCATCCAATAGTGTAACGTGGTACCCACCTCCCTCACTTCAACAGCCATGAGTACTACCAATATTTATTATCTTTGCTAATCTAAGGGGGATTATATGACCTTCTATTGACATTTTATTTGGCATTTAAAAATAACTTACAGAGTGCTGGGTGGCTCAGTTGGTTAAGTGTCTGACTTCAGCTCAAATCATGATCTAACGGTTCATGGGTTTGAGCCCCACATCAGGTTCTGCTCTGACAGCTCAGAGCCTGGAGCCTGCTTCAGATTCTGTGTGTCTCTCTCTGCCCCTACCCTACTCACATTCTGTTTCTCTCTCTCTCTCTCTCTCTCTCTCTCTCTCTCTCTCTCTCAAAAAATTAATAAAACATTAAAAAAATAACTTAGGTACATGTCTATGCTAATATGAACTAGACTCTAGAAATATTGCCATATTAATTAAACATATTTGAACATAAGCTACTGACTGTGCTGTAGAGAAGGCTTCTGTTTTGAAAAGTGGTTATGATTGGATAAGGTTTTCTATGGGAATTCGTTGCCCTCAGAGTACTTGCCCTGTCCTTACCCTTTGCTGAGGGACATAGTTCTAGGTACCTTCTTAAGTACAGGAAGCTACATTCAGTACCCAAGTCATTGCCATTTGGCTTTAGGGAATTTGAGTAGAGACAGGTTACCCCTTATTGAGCCTATACAAAGTCTGGTTACCTATAGTGCAAATTTGGCCCTGCAGAGACAACAGGGAGTAGATGGGTACACATCTCTATACTGCTTTGTACATCTCCTAATCTCGCTCAATCCCTCCCCCAACAAACCCTTCCATGACAACCCTCTAAAAATCCTACTCTGGGGTCAGCAAATATTCATAAATCATCAACTTTTCTTGGTAAGTTCTTTTTGCCTTAGCTGAAATCTGGCTGTTCTCTGAGACACTATTTCTCCTATAGTCTCTTGAATGGAAGGTGCTTTGTTCTCTCATACCCCACACCATCAGAGTCTTAAGATGGGGAAGGTGTCCTCCTTGTTCCCCATTTCTTCTTCCAAACCCTCCTCCCCCTTACTCATAAAACAGTCTCTGGTGAACACACATCCTTGTTGATATTATCTCCTGACCTCCTGACCACTCCCTTAACCCTTAAAGAACTGAGCCCCTGACTGTTTCCTCTTCATTCCAATTTCTGTATCATTCTCACTGGTATCAACATCCACACATAAACCTGTCCAGCACTTTGGTCTCCTGCTCCTTCACCTTTTCCTTCCCCCTATCTAGGCTACCCACTGCCATGGTCACATCCTCAATTTTCCCACCAATAGAAACGATATTATATGTAAAATATCAATGTGGGGCACCTGGGTGGCTCAGTGGTTGAGCGTCTGACTCTTCATTTCGGCTCAGGCCATGATCTTATGGTTTGTGAGATCAAGCCCCACCATGTCAGACTCTATGCTGACAGCATGGAGCCCACTTAGGATTCTCTCTCTCTCTCTCTCTCTCTCTCTTTCCCCTCATCCACTCGTGCTCTCTCTCCCTCTCAAAATAAATGAATAAACATTTTTTTAAATAAAAAATAGGGGCACCTGGTGGCTCAGTCAGTTAAGCGTCTGACTTTGGCTCAGGTCATGATCTGGTGGTTCGTGAGTTCAAGTCCCACATCAGGCTCTGTAATGGCAGTTCAGAGCCTGGAGCCTGCTTCAGATTCTGTGTCTCCCTCTCTCTGCCCCTCCCCCACTCACACTATTTCTCTCTCTCTCTCTCAAAAATAAAAATAAACATCAAAAATTTTTTAAAATAATAAAAAGTAAATAAAAATTAAATAAAATATAAATGTATACACCTCATACCCTGACCACCCCATTCCATTGTTCCAAATCATATGCTCTAGAACAGCCCCCCCACCCTACCACAATTCTTTGACTTTATCCTCCAATCCCTACCATTTTCTCAGCACCCCTTAGTCTCTCCTGACTTTCTCTTCTTGCCCGTACTAGATTGCATGAGCGTTTGTTTTAATTACTTCCTGGCAAATCTCCTCAACTTCCTTGCTCATGGACCATCCATCATTCTGGTCTTCACATACCAAATATCCCCTTCCTTTGAGGTATCACCCAGCAGTTATATGTTGCTGGAGAAAACAATCACACAACTGGACTGACAGGGTTCACATTAATGTAATGGTCCCAGGTATCAATGGGGTTTCACAACTGCCCAGAGGGCTGACCATCTTTCTCTCACAGGCTGACTTCCCCACTCACTGAGGTGAATAATTTCTCTCTCCTCATGTCTCCCACACCTCTTCCTCCAACCAGTTTCAGCTTATGACCTTGCCTCATACTTAGTTGAGAAAAATACAAATTACCAGAAGCAAACTCCCTCAACCTCTCACCACCCATGCTCAAGCCTAAAGTTTTTGTACTCATTCTCTCCTTCTTTTAGGTTATTATGATGAAGGAAGTGTCCTCAAGCTTACTAAAAGCCTCTTGGGCTCTGAATTCCATCCTATGACTTCTCTCTCAGCTTCCATAACACCACAATCACCTGGGTTTTTTCTCCCACCTCACTGGGACATTTTATTCAGTCCCTGGCTGCTCCTCCTCAACTCCCTGAGCTTAGGATTCTTTGGAGGATCTTTCTTATTTCCTTCTATAGTCTTTCCCTCCATTATCTCTTCTGTGACCATGGCTACAAGTGCTATCTGTATGCTGTGACTACTAAATTTATATCTCCACTTCAGTTAACTAACTCCTCTGAGATCCACTCTTACAAATTCAACTATTTGACATATTCTCCCTGATATTTCAAATATAAAAGGTTTCAAACTCCACATCTTCTATTCTCCATACCACTTCCCACTCTCTGGACTTCCTCAGAGTTATCCCATCAACTCAATTGCTCAAATAGAAAAATTACCCTTTCGCTAATATCCAACATCCAAGCAACCAATAAGTGTCTTGTGCTACTCCCTAATGAGTGCTCTCATTTTCCCTCTTTCTTCATCTCTACCATCAGCACTGTAATCCAAGCATCATTCTCACCTGGATTACTAGAATAGCCTTCTGCCTCCTCTCACCTCTCCCTTGCTGCCTCCTCACCACCCCAATGCATCTTCCACCCACAAAAAAAATGATCTTTTTAAGATAAAAATTGGATTGTGTTGGTTTATTGGGCTCTCTCTCTCTCTCTCTCTGTCACACACACACACACACACACACACACACACACACACTCTAGGACCCATGCTATCTCATTAAATTTGGAAACTCCAGAACCTAGCTCAATACTGGCACTTAACAGAGGGACCATAAATTAGATGAATCAGGGAAGTGGAGCTATCAAGGAAGTCTATAATCATCTGAAATCCAGGCACAGTAAGCTGAGACATTTATAACAGAGTCAGAAACCAAAGCACAAATGTAAAGGAAGAACAGTCCAGAAGTAACAGACAATATGAAATAGAGAAATCATCAGAATTGGAAAGTGTTTGGCATAGTGCCTGACCTTTAACAGACATGATTATTATTAAAGAGAAATTTGTACATGGCAGCTGAAACAGTGGCAGTAGTCAAGTGCCATTCTGGGAAGGTCCTGAACTTTCCAGTACTTTCATGATGAGCCAGTCTTTTGGGAGTCAGCTGTGTTACTGAGATTCTTCTTCCTTATTCCTATGCATATCGTTGCATCCGGCTGAGGGATCTCCTGAGTTTCCTGAGTTTGAGTTGTCTATCCAAGTATTACTCTAAGACTGAGCATCTCCTGAGTTGACCTGGGAAAATTTCCAGTTATAACTGAAAAAATAACACACCAATAAAATCTATATGGTCCTTCCTGGAGTTACTGTTCTGTCTTTTTCACAACTCTGTCCCTGGTGTCAATGCACATTAGGAGCCTGGAACGTATATGTTGAAATGGATTCAACTGACTAGAATGTTCCAAGAAATTTGTTAATTCTGGATTTTCATATGATTTCCCCCTTTCTCTTAAAATAAAAGATGGAAATGAATTCTGGCAGTTTATTTTGTAGCTAATGAAGCTTTAACTGCAATGTGTCCAAATGTGAAGTCACTATTAGAATGTTACTTGGACAGACAACCCAAACTCCAGGGAACTCTTAATAGGACACATGTCAGGAGTGCCCCCTACATGTGAATGCATGCAGTACCATGATACGAGGGCTTTTCTAGCAGAAACCAATAATACCCACCACATACTAGAAAAGCTGACCTGTCCGAAGTACCTCTCATTGCTACATTCTGAAAGGGGCCTTAAACAATCACCTACTGTTGTTGTCTTATAAAGTTGAAGTTCCCAATACTAAACCAAGATATGCCAACCAAATCAAAGCAAATGTGATGGTTTAGGTTTTTCAATTCTCTCACCTCCAAATTCCTATCTTATAACCTGTGGACTTTCAATCATGTAGCTGAACATTGGAACCAGTTTCATGAACTGGAAACAGGATGGACATCAGAGCCAGAATCCCAATCACACATTTACTGCTTTGCTTTGAGGTCTTAAACAAAGCCACTTAACATGGCTGAGTTTGTTTAGTTATCTAATAAGTGGGTATAATTATGCTAACCTTGTAGTGTGTTTGAAAGGATTACAGGTAATGTGAGATCCTGCAACCTGGCTCACAATACGCACTCAATATTAAGAACAATTAGATATCCATTGCACAGGGGTAGGTTTCTTTCACCAACTTGACTGTAGACCTCTAAGACAACGTAATTTTTTTATTTTTCTAATTTCCTTATTTTCTACAATGTAAGCGCTCAATAGCCAGATATGAATCATGGCTACTATATTGGACAGCCCGGCTCAATACTATCTTTCTTTGAAGAAATTATTAGGATATTTTTAGGTTTAAAATCTTGGTGAGGATTTGTTCCATAGATGCTTTTTAAAAGATTTTTTTCTTTGTTTGTAGGGTTCTTTGTACACTGATACTAAAAATATCTCCTAAATTATGTCCATGTCCTCTTTACCTTTGCATCTGCTGGATCTGTCAAAGATCCAAAGAGGTGTAACAATTTTCCCCCTATAAATTTGAGTCTGTCAGAGTTCTTTCTTCCTTCCTTTTTCTTTCTTTCTTTCTTTCTTTCTTTCTTTCTTTCTTTCTTTCTTTCTCCTCTTCCTCTTCCTCCCCTCCTCCACCTCATTCTTGCTCCTTCTCCTCCTCTTCTTCTTCTTCTTCTTCTTCTTCTTCTTCTTCTTCCTCTTATTCTTATTCTTATTCCACGGATTTTTTGAAGATTTTTTTTTCTGTATTTTACTATTATGTTCTTTGATGCATAACTATTCATGACAGTGTATTCCCTATGGACCACATACTCTATCATTTCAAAAGGTTCCTTTTTGACCTGTTCAACATCTTCGGCCTTGAATTACACTTTCCTAATATTAATACTGAGATCTCTCTATATTATTTTGGATGGCCTTGGCTTTTACGCCTCTGCTCAGCCTTATAATTTCAATTCCCCATGTCCCTTTATTTTAAGTCTGTTCTCTGAATCACTTTAAAGTGAGTTCAGTAGTGAATCTGTGAGGCTAGAGACTCTGATGAAAGAATCTTCTTTTCTACAGCCACATTATCTATTGAGTTTTGAAGAACCATGAAGCTCCTTAGCATATTCTTAATAACATTAATTCCCTATATATTTATAGCACACTGCAGCCTAGAAATAACTTTTTATTTATTATATTTATAATCTTCACAACCACCTTTGGAGTAGAAAAAGAAGATGTCACTCATGGTGATTCTAAACATAAGGTAGTACAAGCTGCTCAAGCATTATAATAATGAGTATAAATTAGCTCAGGTATTTCCAGGACAAACAAACTAATTCAGTGAAGGAAAGTAGATCAGACAGACATGAAGATCAGGGGAATGGGGTAACTCCTGGAGAGTTGTGCCTTTGCACTTTTTTGTTAAGTATAGGGGTTTGGCCTTTTATTTATTCAAAAAATATTTATTGACTATACCATATACTAGAAATTATGTCAAACAGTGGGAATATAAAGTTGAATAAGTCATAATCCTTGCTCCATGACACCCACAGTCTAGTTTAGTGGTTCTCAAATTTGGCTGATTACCAAAATTGACCAGAAAGAATTTTTTCATTACAGATTCTCTTGGTCCCCCATCCAGGCACACTCAGCAATCATAAGGCTGAAATCCAGTATGTGTTAAAGCTCCACAGTTTCGACCAGAAAGAATTTTTTCATTACAGATTTCCCTGGTCCTCCCTCCAGGCACACTCAGCAATCCTAGGGCTGCAATCCAGTACGTGTTAAACCTCCACAGCCCCAGATGGAGTTGAGAACATTAGACCTTCAAGTAAACAATAAACTATTGGTGCACTTAGCAATTCCTACAACATTTTGGCTCATACCATTTCATTTAAGTCTCAGTGCAACACAGTGAATCAGAACTTGGTTATATCCACTTGATAAGGATGATAATTGAGAAGCAGAGTGGTTTTCCAAGTCCACAGTGAGGGAATGACAAAGCTTAGTCTGGAACTAAAATTCATTTCTCTAAGTCCTATCCTCTTCGATCTCCATCCACACATCATGAAACCAAAGAAAGGAATGGCAGTACCAAATAAACTCACCTGTCTTTGTCTAAGGCTTTGCTTTCAGAGGGGGGTGGGGCAAACTTCTAACACTAGATTCTTGGCAAGTAGCTCTTAATAATATACAAAAATATCAACTTATGGAAATTTGTGTCATTCACTTCCAAAATGTAAAGAAAGGACTCACATGTGTTTCTTTCTGAGGCCTTCAGACAGATCCTCATGGCTCACTGGAGACCTATAGACCACACTTGGAGAGCCACAAGCCTGGGTGACAATCCTGTGAAAAAGAAAACTTGCTTGAGTTCTTCATATCCCAATAGGTGGGTGAGTCATGCCACATACCATAATGGAAGACACCTAGGATTTTATGTGCAGGTACCTTGGGTTAGAGGCAGTGATTCACAAGAACAACTCACCTTTGGCTTTTCTGAACCAAAACCTCTGGGAGTGAGGTCTGGACCTGTGTGTTTGTAACAAAATGCCCTTAGGTACGTCTGTGCATCCATTGAAACCTGCCCATTTAAAGGTGCAGATCCTGAGAGAGGCAAGAGATCCCTTCAAGGATCCATGGGGAATAAGAAGCTGAAGGACTAGGACTATATCCCAAGTCTGGAGCCCCAGGCCTGACACATAACAGCTGTGTTGCAGGTGTGGACTCCTCAGCACCATTGCTCCACTCCAAAGGACTGTGCTGGGCAGGTGAAAGGTGGAGGGAAAAAAATGGAAAGCCTTGATTGTTGCCCTACTCTGGGAAGCTGCCTTCCAGAGAACCTGAATGTCCTTTAACTCATGCCAGTGATTTAAACAGGAAGTTCCTAATCAGGAAATGATCATCATAAAGCACAGTGCTGTGGGTGGAGTGAGGGGGCTGGGTAACACTTCATCCAGAAACCTGCTTCCCTTCACAAACCTTGGACTCTACCTCCATCTTTGTTTGACAGAATAAAATAATGGTAGTTTGTCACCTGCTTTGACTCTTACCATCAGGTATGTTATTTTTCTTTAAAAATTGACTCCTGGGGCACCTGGGTGGCTCAGTCGGTTGAGCGTCCGACTTCAGCTCAGGTCATGATCTCACAGTCGGTGAGTTTGAGCCCCATGTTTGGCTCTGTGCTGACAGCTCAGAGCCTGGAGCCTGCTTCAGATTCTGTGTCTCCCTCTCCCTCTGCCCCTCCCCCACTCACGCCCTGTCTCTCTCAGTCTCAAAAATAAATAAAAACATTAAAAAAAATTTTTTTTTAATTGACTCCTTAAGGGACGCCTGGGTAGCTCAGTTGGTTAAGTGTCCAACTCTGATTCAGGCCATGATCTCATGGCTCGTGAGTTTCAGCCCTGTGTCAGGCTCTGTGCTGACAGCTCCGAGCCCAGATTCTGCTTCAGATTCTATGTCTCCCTCTCTCTCTGCCCCTTCCCTGCTCATGCTCTGTCTCTCTCTCTCTCTCAAAAATAAGTAAACATTTAAAAAATTAACTACATAAGAAATATTTCCTTTCTTCTTTCCCTTAGGTGAACTAAGCCTAAATATTAGAATAGAAAGGCAATAAAGATGCATTAACAGAATGAATTTATAACAGTACCAAAGGACACACCAAGGAAAGGAGAAAACACCCATTAGGACCAAAATTATAAGAGGAAAATAAGGATATCTAATTGTTATTGAAACCTGAAGTATATTATCTACTTGTCAGAACAACTTCATGAGACAGATATTATTATTATTATTATCCCCATTTTGTGAATGAAGAAGATAGATTCCATGAGAATAATTCACAAGCCCAAGACCGTACAACTCAATAAGGTGTTTAATCCAGAAGGCCAAGTTTCAGACCCTTTCTTTCTTCAGAGTATCAGAAAAGGTTTTCTGAATGCTAAGAGTGTTTTTAGGTCTCTGAGTAGATCCTGTTCAATTTGGCCCACATAACAAATATAGTTCTTTCTAGATGCCATGGAACATCTATAAACGAGGTGTCCTTTGTCTAGGAAAGTGCCAGAACAATGTCACAATAGAGTCTTATATTTTTGCAAAGTCCCAGCTGGAAGAGCTCAACAAACTAAAGTACATCTTTCTTTGGACAAATGGGGAAGCTGAGGCTTAGAAAAGATGAGAAGCTTGCCCCAAATCACACGGCAAGCCAGTGCCAGAGGCAGCTCAAAGTTCACATCTCCTGGTACCCAGTCCTGGTTATATGAGGAAGGAGAGAGAGAAAGAGAGTAAGCAGTAGAGCCAAGTGGCCTCTCAAATGCCTTCTGGCTCAGGAACTTCCCAAAACTTGGAGTCCATGATTTCATAAATGGAAAAATACAAACCTTTTCCCCAGTAAAAACAGAATTGATTTTCCTGTGGGATGAAACAGCACATGCTTTGCATTTACTCAGAAAGTATTCAGGAACAATGAGAATTCTAGTGCAATTTTTGTTCTTCTGCTTCATCCCATAGGTTCCAGCTAAGTGGAACCAGGAAGATTATTTCCCACATGGTCTCAGTGGGCTACTCTTAACATTTGCTGCGATCTGAACAGATACTGAGAGCCCAGGGGAACCATAAATGTTCTTTTCTTTTTCTCCAAAGTAAGCTATGTCACTCCCCACCTACACCACCACCAGCAATCACACCCTAGTTTGAAATGCCATATTCTTAGCATCTTAGAACAAGAAAAAACATGTTTAATGGAGCCAGATGTGATTTTCCTAGCTGATTCTGGGGCTATGGAGAATATAGTGCAATTGAAGGAACAATTATAGACAAAAATTGCGCATAACTTCATCTGGTTATTGTTAGTTATCTTCATTTTTACCTTTATTATTATTATTAATTATTAAATTAGGTCACTGAGAGTAAGACCTGAGCCTTACTAAGGTTTTTGTTGTTGTGTGTTTTTGTTTTGTTTGAGTTTCCCAGTTTGCAGCTTCAGGATTAGAACCATTGGTAATGGGTTGAGTTACATTTTCCAAACTTACCTATAATAAAAAAGGAAAAGACAATCACCTGACATGACTGATAATGGTAAAAAACAAACAAACAAACAAACGAAAAACCTCAGGCCCCTCCCTGGATAAGTATACTTTGGATGGAACCCTGGAATCTGTTTCCTTAGCTAGTATTTCCAAACAATTCTTATTATTTGGGAAAGTTTAAGATCTGGCAAGTTTGGGAAACACAGAATGATGGCATGGACTTTTAATCACACCCAAGAGAGACATCCATTGACCAATAGTTTAGAAGTAGGAGCTTTCCATCAGTACAGAAGAAAACCCAGTCTTGGACCAAAAGTTCACACCATACGACTCTTTCTCCATAGAGACAGGCCCTTGCCCTTCCTTACATCCTACGCAGTGAGCGATGACCTAACTCTGCAAGCCTGCTCATCTCTTCTTCCCCCACCCATTCTGGCCCCTTCCACTCAACTCAGCTGTCTTAAGTCTATCTATCCTTCAGCGTTTAAGTCCAGTACAAGAATCCCTTGTCCCACCATCTGACATTGATTGATCCCTCCTCTGAGCTCTTGCTTCTTGAGAACTGCTAATGGTGACATCTTAATTTCTATTCATTCTGATTTTCTTGAAGATTCCACACAGGCGTCTTGCCTGCCTGAATTACAAGCTCTTTCGATGTTGAGCACAGACTGAGTATAGCTGCTAAAGAGAAACCTGCAGGAATGAATGCCAAGATTAGGTTCTGGGAGGGCAGACTGCCTCCCCACCAATGTACCCCAGTGTTTTGTTTTTTTTAAATTTTTTTTTCAACGTTTATTTATTTTTGGGACAGAGAGAGACAGAGCATGAACGGGGGAGGGGCAGAGAGAGAGGGAGACACAGAATCAGAAACAGCATCCAGGCTCTGAGCCATCAGCCCAGAGCCCGACACGGGGCTCGAACTCACGGACCGCGAGATCGTGACCTGGCTGAAGTCGGACGCTTAACCGACTGTGCCACCCAGGCGCCCCACCCCAGTGTTTTATCCAGCAGCTGGCACACAACAACTCTTCAATATACATTCTTTGAATACATGAATAAACAAACAAATAAATATATATATATATACACATATATATATATATATATATATATATTTCAAGCTATAAATAATTTAGCAAACACAAAGTTAAAATTAAGATCCTAGAAACTAACCTAGATACAACTCATGATTTGGGTTTGTTCTAGTGTCTCTACCAGAGGTTCTCACACTTTTTGGTACCAGAAGCTCTTTTCATTCTTAAAAATTATTGAGGATCTTAAAAAGTTTCTGTTTATGGGGGTTAAACCTATTGGTATGGACTCTATTAAAAATTAAAACTGATCATTTAAAAGTATTTCTCTTAAAATAACAGTAATAAACCCACTGCATGCTAATGAATTAACACAAATAATATACTTTGAAGAAAAAAAATTTTTCCAAAACAAAAATAAATTAATGAGAAGAGTGCCACTATTTTACATCTTGCAAATCTCTTTAATGGAATCTCAATGGAAGTCAACTGGATTTTCAGGTCTGTTTGCATTCCTGTTGCTTATGGAAAACTCCACTGTGTACAATGTGTCACTGAGAGTGATAAAGGACAATGATATCTTAATGTCATTATGGAAATAGTCTTGGCCTTGTGGGCCTCTAAAAGGGTCTTATGGACCCCCAGGAATCCCCAGACCACACTTTGAGAACCATTTCTCCACACATTTCCTAGTGTGTACAAATTCTACACACAGGAGGGAAAATTGATCAAAGGATCTGTTACCCTGCTTCGAAAGAGATATAAAGGTTTATCTCACTAAGATACATCCTTATACACGAGGGTGTCATAGCAGAGAGACTCAAATGCACATTCTCATTAAACGACTAAAATACCATAGATGATAAAATTCACAAAAAGCTTATCTTCATGAAACAGAATATTCACAGCAGCTGCACGAAACCATAGATTCTACAATGGCTCTTCTAACTTATACCTTACCATCTTTCTGTTTTTTTTTTTCCTGAGCCTTCCAAATGATCAGGTGTTTTAGCAAGGAAACCAAGTGCGGCATAAGATGGTAGATGAATATGGTTTGTAATTCCCGGGGCGCCTGGGTGGCCCAGTCGGTTAAGCGTCCGACTTCAGCCAGGTCACGATCTTGCGGTCCGTGAGTTCGAGCCCCGCGTCAGGCTCTGGGCTGATGGCTCAGAACCTGGAGCCTGTTTCCGATTCTGTGTCTCCCTCTCTCTCTGCCCCTCCCCCGTTCATGCTCTGTCTCTCTCTGTCCCAAAAATAAATAAACGTTGAAAAAAAAAATTAATTCCCATAAATGCAGATGGATCCCAGAATTTTCACCATCTAGCTCTTCTCTGTTCTGTCCTCCCATCCCTTATAGCCTAAGGTTGTTAAAAAGTAAATTTGTATTGAATGGCCTCACATGGATTACTTACCTCATGGGTGGTCAGTTAAAATATAGCTTAAAGTTTGCCACAGAATGCAAGTTCAGAATTCTAACTGCCTGGATTTAATTCTTGGTTTCTCCACTTACTAGCTGTGTGAATTAAAGCAAATTACTTAAGTTCTCTAGCCTCAGTTTCCCCCATCTATGATGAAAGTGATCATTGTACCTATTTCTTAGAAGTGTTAAGAGGATTAAGCAAATTAATACATGTAAAGTACTTCAGAATAGTGCATGACAAATAGCAAATTGTCAGGAACGATTAGTTATAATATATCTTTAAAGTTTCTTAAAAGGGACAAGAGTAAATTTTTGTGATTAACCTCACGAACCATAACTTAGCATCACTTGTAAAGATTTGTTTGTGGTAGTAATTTTAAGGCTGAATTCACTTAAAATAGCTTTACCCTAAAAAGAACAATTAATTGAGGTACCACTATGAAGTCATATGCTAACAAAATTTTAAAAAGGGAGCTTGAAAATTCATACCACTACAAACAAACTGTGGGAAATACCACCTTTCCCCAAAGCATTTGTGCATACATTAGTAATCAGCTTTGCTCTAGCAAGTACCAAATGCCAATTAAATTTGAGTTGACCCTTGGGTTAACTGTACAGCAAGAGGAATTGTTAATGTCAAGCATTTACTGAGAACTAACAGATGTAACAAGTACACATTGAATATCACTCCACGTAAACCTCACAAGGTGATAAACCTCACAAGGTGAGGAGGACACCCTAGAGCAGCTTGGAGCAGACAACAGTCCTGCCCTCAGAAACTGGTAGAGAGCTCCACATGTATGGAAGAGTGATACAAACACAATGTCCTGAATACTCAGACACAGTTAATAAAAATGCTTATGAAAGAGGAAAAAGAAGGTCATTTCGACTTGAGGAATCTGGGAAGACTTTGCCAAGGTGGAATCTTTTGAGGTGAGTGTTGAAAGATGGGAGAGACTTCACCAAAAGCATGTGAGAGAAAGGGAAACCGCATTAGCAGAAAGCAAGAGTTGGCATGGTTGACTGATATGAGAAGAGCATAAGGCGTCAGTGAAAAGCATTGTTTGGAACTGAATGGGGCAGGTCTTCCAAGCAAGGCTACGAAGTCTAGACTCCACTTAAAAAGCCAAAGGGCAGGGGCGCCTGGGTGGCTCAGTCGGTTAGGCGGCCGACTTCGGCTCAGGTCATGATCTTGCGGTCCGTGGGTTTGAGCCCCACGTCGGGCTCTGTGCTGATAGCTCAGAGCCCGGAGCCTGTTTCGGATTCTGTGTCTCCCTCTCTCTCTCTGACCCTCCCCCATTCATGCTCTGTCTCTCTCTGTCTCAAAAATAAATAAGAGTTAAAAAAAAAAAAAAAAAAAAAAGCCAAAGGGCAGCCTGAGCAACAATAGGTATAAAGTCATGTGATCTACATCTTGCCGTTTTGTCACTGATTACTGCAGGATGGGTGGAAAGGAAGGCACTGGAGGAGAGGAAACCAATTATGAGGCCATGGCAACCGTCCAAAGGGAAAAGTGGTTGGGGCATTTGTGATGCGAAAGGAAAGGAGGATGTGATATTTATTTTAAAAGAAGAATCCAGGAGCGCCTGGGTGGCTCAGTCGGTTAAGCGTCCGACTTCGGCTCAGGTCATGATCTCACTGTCCGTGGGTTCGAGCCCCGCGTCGGCTCTGTGCTGACTGCTCAGAGCCTGGAGCCTGTTTCAGATTCTGTGTCTCCCTCTCTCTCTGACCCTCCCCCGTTCATGCTCTGTCTCTCTCTGTCTCAAAAATAAATAAACGTTAAAAAATTTTTTAAATAAATAAATAAATAAAAGAAGAATCCAGAAGATTTGGGACTAATTAGGTGTTGGTGGGAAGCTATTCAATGCTAGACCAGGGCCATGTGTGTTAGAAAAGAAAGAATTTTTGAGACATCTCCAAAAAGGTAAATTTGAAAAGTATATTGGACTGAAGAAAAGAAATAACTCAGGGTTACCTGATTCAGAGTAAAGGAATAAGGAAGGAAACAATCCCACTAGAAAAATAATAAGAAAAAACTCTTACAGATTAAAAAGAAAATGAGCGGCGCCTGGGTGGCTCAGTCAGTTGGGCGTCCGACTTCGGCTCAGGTCATGATCTCACAGTCTGTGAGTTTGAGCCCCACGTCAGGCTCTGTGCTGACAGCCCGGAGCCTGGAGCCTGCTTCCAATTCTGTGTCTCCCTCTCTGCCCCTCCCCTGCTCATGCTCTGTCTCTCTCTGTCTCAAAAATAAAATCAAAAAAAAAATTTTTTTAATTTTTTAAATTTAAAAAAAACAAAAAGAAAATGAATATATCATTAGAAAAATATGCCATGGATATGAACAGGCAATTCATAAGAGAAGAAATAAAAATGACCAGGAAATATGGAGGAAAATGCCTAGCTGAATTGAGACACAAACAAATAAAAATATGAGAGATCACTTTTTGCCTCTAAGATTTGAAAAAAAAATACATAAATATTGGTAAGACAGACTACCCAACAGCATCCTTCCTTGCCAACAGAACTCTAGGTTTTTTCAGTTAGTCAGATTTTTCCAGTTAGCTCTATATTTCCAGATCCTAATCCAACCCCACCCCATTAGGGAAGAACCTTGATTAATCTGAGCCAAAATTGGTGATTCCATTCTGAATTGGTGACTGGCTTGAGAAGGGGCATATATTTTAAATCTAGCTAATAGTATGGGACAAGAACATATTGAGATGGATGAGAAAGGTCTTACATGGATCTAGCTAGAGTGTATTATGCTAAGTGCAATAAGTCAGAGAAAGACAAGCACCATATGATTTCACTCATATGTGGAATTTAAGAAACAAAACAGATGAACATATGGGAGGGGAAAAAGAGAGAGAGAGAGAGAGACCATAAAAGACTCTTAAAGACCAAGAACAAACTGAAGGTTGATGGAAGGAGGGAGTAGGAGATAGGCTAGATGGGTAATGGGTATTAAGGAGGGCACTTGTGCTGAGCACTGGGTATTGTATGTAAGTGACGAATCACTAAATTCTACTACTAAAACCAATATTGCACTCTATGTTAACTAGGATTTAAATAAAAATCTGAAGAGAAAAAAATTAAAAAGCCTTAGAAATAGTTTCTTAGGTCTCAGAAAGAAAGCTGGAGGCATTTCAGGACCCACTCTATTTGCCCCTGGATGCATGAGGATGAAATGCCTGGAGTTGCATCTATCTTGAGAAAATGAGGAGACCAAACTAACATGCTAAGAATAGCATGGAGGAAAAGGAAAGAAGGAAAGAAAGAAAGAAAGAAAGAAAGAAAGAAAGAAAGAAAGAAAGAAAGAAAGAAAGAGGAAAGGAAAGAGAAAAGAAAAGAAAAGGAAAGAAAAGAAAAAGTGGTATTTGATGTCATTCAGCATCAAAATTAACCTATTTTGGGATCCTCTTATCTTAGGATATCTTGTTATGTAAGATTATTTTTTTGTCTTATTATTTAAGTCACTTTTATTTGGGGTCTTAGTTTCTTGAAGAGCCCTCAATACCATTTGAGCTTCTGTGACAACAAATTTTTACCTACACAGTAGCTGCTTAATAAGTATTTGCTGAATGAATGAATGAATGAATGAGTGAATGTCTGAAGCCTATGAGAATGATAATGAGAAGTGCCCAGAAGAATCATAAGCTTCAAGTTGGGAAGGTCTTGGAGATCCTGTAGATTTTTGAGAAATCTCAAGGAATCAGTGAAAATGAGTGAGAAAATAGAAATTAAAGCAGGTTTGGGACTTCTCCAGACCAATCTCCAACTAACTCACTGCTTTCACCCAAGAGTATTTCTCCCAAAGTCCCGGTTTGGGAGAAACCATGGATCTCAGGATTGGCTCTTTGCCAAAGGATCCAATGACATCAATCCTGAGAGGGGATGGGTCTCCACCCAGGAAAAATGAAAAAGTCCCCAAATCTGATATGCATAGGAGAATCCCTTCTTTCGTTCTTCCCTGGGTGTTGCAGCAGAGCATGGTGGCCGAAATCCAAGTGGGAGAGTTTGCTGGGAGTGGCTCTGTGGGTTCCTCTTTCATCACATAAGTTTGTTCAAACTAGTTCTGCTAAAAGTTGTGGAATTCTACTGGTGAGTTCATGAGCGAATTCACTTTCTCTCACAGAAGCAATTCTTTCTTGTGACAGCCTCAGCCTTCCCTCCAGATGAGACATCTGCTCTTTTTTGTTGCTGCCTAATTAATTCTTTTGGATTCTGCAATTGGTCATGAAATATACTCTGTCTTCCCTCCAAATTTAAAATTCAAATGTTAGTTAACTACTCAGAAAAAAAAATAGGACCTTATTTCATGCCATGAGTAAAAATAAATTTCATAAGATTAAAAATTTAGATCTTAGAACACCATAAAAGCAGTAAGAAAAATATAAATGAATATTCATAACATCTTATAGTTATGATATATTTTCTAAATATGGTACTTTTTAAAGTAGTAACCACAAAAGAAAAGATAATGGATTTTCTGTAAAAAAAATTTTTTTTTTAACTTCTTGAGTGGAAAACTGAAACCTGGGGTGGGGGGCAAGAGTGAGAATGTGAATAACTTGTCATTGTGCTTTTTTATGTATGTAGATTCTTTTTGGAAATCATAAAGTAAAAATTCAAAATTTTAAACTCCTATACTTAAAAAAATCAAATGCAAATAATATGCCAAAAGGAAAATGTATTTGCAATATCTACCACAGACACAGGCTATTGTATTTAATATATGAAAAGCTAGTAAATATTCATAATGCCATGTAGCTTTTTGATCAGAAATGGACTTTGCAGACAGACCAAGTGAGTCAGTTCCAAGGCTACCTCTTGCCAAATGTATGACTTGGACCATATTCTCTCTTTGTCTCAGTTTCTTTCTCTGAAAAATGAGGATAATGCTCTTCTGTGGTATAACAAGAAAAATAGTTGGTCTTTGTCCCCACCTCTTGGCATGGAACTCCTTAAAACCCTTGATATTTCCTGAGTAATAAGGATGATAGAAGCATCTATTGTTCTAATGAGGTGACTCTTGATAGCCCCTAGACAGCTTCAGCATGGAAGCTGGTCCTAAAAAGACCAAGGCTTGATTACAAGCTTGGAACTTGCAGCCCTACCCTCCAATCTCCAGGGAGGGGAGGAGGCTAGAGAAAGAGTTAATCGCCAATGGCCAGTAAGTCAATAAATCATGCCTATGTAAGGAAAACTCCTAAGTGACAGAGATTTGAGAGCTTCAGATATAGTGAACACATCAAGGGGTTAGGAACATAAAACACCCCAACAGGAACAGGGGTTCCTGTACTCTGGACCCTTCTGAACCCAATTCACCTCTTCATCTGGCTGTTCACTTATATCCTCTATAATAAACCCATAACTGTAAGTGAAGTGCTTTCCTGAGTTTTGTGAGCCTTTCTAGCAAACCATCAAACCTGAGGAGGAGGTATTGGGAACCCCCAATTATATCCAGTCTATCAGTGACCTGATATTTGTGACTAGTGTCTGAAGAGAAGACAGTCTTTTGGAATGAGCCCTTACGTCTGCGAAGTCTGATAATAACTCTAGTGGTGAGTGGTAGCATTGAATTGAATTTTAGGGCAGCTAGTTGGTGTCAGAAGTTAGAGAAGTGGTATTGGAAAAGACACTGTATATCTGGTGCCAGGAGAAAAAAGCCTCTTACTTCCCCTAGAATTCAGATAGAATTGATGCAAGACATTTAGCAAATAGTGGACCTTGACCAAATATTAGTATTATCATCAATACTAGAAAAAAAAAAAGGTGAACCCAGCAGTTGGAAAACAAAGATCATTACCAAGTAAACCAAGAAAGAAGAAAAGCAAATGATCAATCAACATAAATAGGATCATCAAAGAAATGCATCTTAAAATAAGATAGTATTTTCTACTCACTTAATTGTCAAATATTAAAAATAATGGCAATGTCCAGTGCTGGCAAGAGGTCACTTCAATGATAGTATAAATGGTATGAACTTCCTCAATAACAAAGAGACAATATGTGTCAAAAGTCTTAAAAATTATATGCACACTCTTTGACCCCACTATTTTATTTCTGAGAATGTATCCTAAAGAAGGAAAGAAAAACATTAACTTGCACAAATAGTTAGCTGTAAAAATGCTCATTATGGCACTAGTCATAATAGCAAAAAAAAAAAAGCCATCTAAAAGATGAGCATTCAGGAGAAGCATTAAATAAATTTTAATTCATCTTTAACAGACTATAGTGCAGTTTTTACAACAAAAATGTTTAATGGCAAGAAAGATTTTCATGATATACCAAGGGATTAAAGGGAGGTTATGGAACAGTTTATGTAGTATTCCAACATGGTCCAATGCTGGAAGATCCATCCTCCTCGGCATTATAGACTTAACTATATCCTCCCATGAAGGAAAGAGGGCAAAAGCTCTCCAGGAATCTATATACTCTAGAAGGAATCCCATTCACAAGGCTCCACTCTCATGACCTAATCACCTCCCAAGGGCCCCACCTCCTCATATCATTACTTTGAGGGTTAAGATTTCAACATATGAATTTTGGAGGGACACAGACACTCATTCCATTTCAGATAGGTTCTCTCTAGAGGTTCCTTCGCTCTTGCAAAGATTGAAGTCACAGTTTTCTGTTAAACACTCTACACACCCAGAGTCAGCCACCTAATTGAAAAGTGAAAACCACAAGTAAAATCTTTGGCAAAGCAGTACTTCACCAAATGAAAAAATAGTGTGTAACACTCCTTCCTAGCTCCATCACCTTCAACACACACATTTTTATTTCAGGGAGGAAAAAGTCCAGGAGAGGGGATTAAAATTTGTACAGGAACCCAGAGTGGTATTCAAGGAGTCATATTTGCCTAAAATCTCTCAGTGAAGAGTGAGGATCCCAGTGAGAATCAAAAGCCCTGTGGAGACTTCCAGTCAATTTAACTTGAGCCTAGGTAGGGCTGCAGTTCATTTCTGTGGTCGAAACCCAAAGAATAATCTCTCTTACCTCTATGCCTAGCCCTTGACTGCCAAAAATGTGCCAGGCATGGTGCCCAGTCAAGGCTGTCTCCAAGAAGCATCCTGGAGAAATTTGGAGAATTTCAGAAATCTCTGGCTGCAAACAATGGTCATTAATCAGTGCATTAACAATTCAAAGGTAATGACTGACAATCAAATTTGCCCCTTTCTAAACTCCAACCAAGCACTGTGCTATGTTGTCTGTGGTCTGCAAGCTTATCTCTTCTCATCCTCTTAGCAATACAGGGCTGCAGGTCTATTAGAGTTGTTGTGGTTAATACTATCTCCACTTTAAGATGAACAAACTGAGGCTCATTGATGTCATTCAAGACCTAAAGGCTAGTGAGTGGCAGATCTGGGATTCTTGTCACCTCCCTAGTCTCCCCTCTTCCCCATCCCTCATCTATTGTCCCCCGTCTGACTGAGCTATTTGGAGTTTGTTGAAGGTACCAGGCATTTCACTTCCTCTGTGCCTTTGTGGAAGCCTTGGCCCCTGCTGGGGGAGCCCTGCCCCTCCCTTTCCCCCTCATTTGGCTCACTGTATTCCTATCCATCATTTAAGACCAGCTGGGCAGTTACTGCATCTAGGAAAACCTCCTAAACCTCAGGCTCTTCAGGTTAAATTAAAAACAGAGATATTCTTGCCCTTCTCTGAATGTGCCACAACCATACTTATTTCTATGTTTTATGAATATGGTCTTCCTTCCACATAAAACATTCTTTACTCACATGTACACACACATGTGCATGCACAAACATGTATATCCATGTACACTTACACACATGCATACCAACACCTCTTTCCCCTAATCCTACTCATCCTTCAGATATCCTAGAGGTCAAGAGCTCTAAGAAACCTTCCTTGTTTGGTGCCCACAACCCTGCCCCCCAAGGGTGGTATCTTTGCTTTGTGGCCCCACACAAGGGCTTCATTCCTATCACATTCTTCACACTGGTTTGTCATTTTTTCCACATCATGACTGAACTTTTTCAAGGTGGCAACTGTCTCATTGTCCCCTAGGTCAGAGTCAGTCACATAACAGGTGCTCGATAAGTATTTGTTGAATCAGTGAATGCTCACCCTGCCTGCATCCTTCTCTGCCTGTGCCCCTAGACTGTGGAAATAGAGAATTATGTGTTCCAGCATCTGGTTTCAGCTTTGGTTGGTATTATTATTGAAACCAGAGGCCCCATGCTTCTATGGCAGGAAATGGAGAATCCTTTAAAAAATCAAAAGAAATTTTTGCCAAGTACTTTTGAGAATGAAACATGCTGGCTAGACAATATCACATTTCCAACAATTAGAAATAACTTGGGGTGGAGGGAAGCATTAGTCAAGAGGAGGAAAGAAAGGTCTTTACCATAAATTAAATCCCCAATACTATACAAAGTCATCATGAAAAGGAGTTGTTCATTTACAGGAAAACTTCATATGAACTACTCCCTCCACTGTGATGGTTCAGTAGTCACCTTGATACTAAAACACTTTGTTTGCTTTGGGAAATTGTATTGATTTACCTTATATTTGTTAAGAGAAACAAAACTTATTTATCATGTATATAATAGATAACTCATTGACTTACAATCTCACACACTTGGTCATATCTGATCCCAGTGGTAGTTAAAATGGTAGAGATTCTCTTGGAATTAGGTAAAAAATGTCTGTAAGTTTTTTCTTCCATATATAGTTTATGTACACTTGATATCACCTGATGAAAATGACAATTTCCATCTGTGGTCTTCCTCCCCAAAACCTATAACTCTAGTCTAATCATGAGGAAAATGTCAGACAAGCTCTGATTGAGAGGTATTCCACAAAATATCTGATCAATCCACCTCAAAACTGCCAATCTCATCAAAAATAAGAAAGTCTGAAAAACTGTCATATCCAAGAAGAGCCTAAGAAGATAGGATGACTAGGGGTGCCTGGGTGGCTCTGTAGTTTGAGTGTCCATCTGACTCTTGATTTCAGCTCAGGTCACAGTCTCAAGCTTGGTGAGGTGGAGCCCCACATCAGACTCTGTGCTGACAGTGTGGAGCCTGCTTGGGATTCTCTCTCTCCTTCTCCCCATGTCCTTCCTCCGTGCTCTCTCTCTCTCTCTCTCAATATAAGGAAATAAACTTAAAAAAAAATACAGGACAACTAAAGGTAATGGGACACCTGGGATAGAACCCAACCTCAATGCCGAATCATAACTTCTTTCCATAATATGTACTTTTTCCCCCCTCATCCAAAATGAATGCAGTGCTGTTTTCCACTCTTTTTTTCCTTTATAGTCCTCAAGCAACTCCTTCAAGTGATCATATAAATAGCTTGTAGCAGTAGGATGACAGCAGGAGAATATAAATGGGAGATGGGTTGGATTAATGATCCAGCTCTTCATTCATTCATATACCATGCCCTTTGTCATGTGCTTCTCAGTTTATTTCCCCACCCCTTGAATCTATGCTGGCCTAGTTACATGGTTTGGCTAAGGAGACGTTAGCAAACAGGATGCAATCAGAGGCTTGAGCATTTCAACTTGCTTCTTTTACATCTTCCATTGCCATGTGATCTGGCCTGAGCTAGCTTGCTGGAGGATGAAAGTCATGTGGAGCAGAGCAGAGCAGAGGCACCCAGCCTTGATTAACCAACAGTCGCCTACTCCCAGACATGTGAGCAAGCTTATCCAAGATTGGCAGAGCTACTACCTGAGTCACAGATGACCACAAATACATGCACAAGCCCAGGCAAGATCAAGTCTAACCCAGATCATCTGAATCCCACTGACTCCTGAACTAAAGAAATATTTAATGGATGGTTGTTACAAAGGATTTTGTGGCAATAGAAAACCGATAATGCCCAACTAATACACAAATATTGGTCCATCCCAATGGGAAAGAAATTTCTTGGTAAGAATGAGAAGAAAAATTCCAGGAAGTCCTTCCTCCAGAAGAAAGGGCCAATAAGACATCATGACCTGTTATTTAATTACCAACTCTGGCTTCATCTTGGACCACGTCCAGCATTTACCCTTACTCTTAGTGGTACTAAACACCCCAAATTTCCCTCCCAGTATGGGGAGTCACTCTTGTATAGTGATTAAGCTTGTCAGACTCTGGTGTCAGACTGTGTGGGTTCAACTCTCCATCACTGACTTGGTTGTGTGACCCTGGGCAAGTCACCTGATTAGCTCTTTCATATATGAAATGGTGACAATGATAGTACATTCTCATAGGGTTGTAAGGTTCAAATGAGGTGTAAATTACTTTGAACCGGGCCTGGTACATACAGTATATACTCAGTAAATGTTAACTAGTAGTTTTTGTAGTAGTCATACCAGTAGTAGTTGTTGTGATAGTACTTGGTGGTGGTGGTGGTATTCTCAGGCTAACTTGTCTACCCAGAATGTCGGAAGAACTCTTCTTCACCTGGATAATTTCTAATCCTTCTTAAAGACTCTTGTTATTAGGGGCACCTGGGTGGCTCAGTTGGTTGAAGGTCCAGCTTTTGATTGCAACTCAGGTCATGATCTCACAGTTCATGGAATCAGGCTCCACACTGTTATAGTACAGAGCTTGCTTGGTATTCTCAGTCCCTCTTTCTCTGCTCCTCCCCCACTCACACATGCTTGATCAAGCACTCTCTCACTCTCTCTCTTTCTCAAAATAAATAAATAAACATTAAGAAAATAAAAATACTCCTGTTGTCTCCTCCAAGGAGACTTTCTTGGCCCTGATACAGCCCATCCTGTGTCCTCCCTTTGCACTATTATACATAATCTATTAACTTCTCTCCTCTGCATCCAGAATGGTGCTAGTAGTGAACCACCCCTGGAAGAAATCATTAAATAGTTATTCAAATCATTTTCTGTATTTTGTGGCTCACATGAGACTCCCAGTTAAGAAAGCCTGGAATACAGAGAGGCAGGACTAAGGAGCTTGATTCGTAGGTACCTCACATAAGAAGGAGAGTTTCTTGATATTTGAGGCCTGGGAGGAAAAGAATGATCTAGAATTTTAAATAGTAGAAGACTCTTGTGATCTCTTCACCTAACTCTCTCCTATGGTTTTTCTTCTCTCAGAAAATCACATCAAGTCCCCAGCTTCAAGAAGAACCCACCATGTAGACTTTTTTTTTCACTTAATTCCAATTACGGATGTACATCACAGACTAGTGCTATAGGCATTGAAAGAAGGCACTCACTATACAACTTTTTATTTATGCCCGTAACTAAACTGCACTTTCTAGAGAGTTTGGTGAATGCCATGTAAGTCCAAATTTAAGGTAACCACACATGTAGGGAGAGGACCCATTTTTCCTAACAAGATATTAATACAAAAAGTAATTTTTGGCTGAGCTGAATATATAACACTTTAGGGATAAACAAGAAAGATACATCATTCTGTTCACAATATTTAAAATAATCTAAAATAATGTCACATGTAAGGGGTGCCTGAGTGTCTCAGTCAGTTGAGCGTCCAACTCTTGACTTCAGCTCAGATCATGATCTCACCATTTGTGGGATCGAGCCCCATGTCAGGCTCTGCACTGACAGAAAAGAACCTGCTTGGGATTCTCTCTCTCCCTCTCTCTGTCTCTGTCTGCCACCCCCCCCAACTATTAAACATAAACACTTAAAAATAATAAAATAATCTCATATATAAATTTTCATTAATGTGAAAAGATTCCTTTCTCCCACATGCATCTTCAACATCAATGTCTTTGTCATCACTAAAGCCATGTTTTGAGTCACCTAACCCAGTTTTCCAGAGCATATCATCTATACTTCTGGTTAAGAGCTATGGGTTAATTCACAAATTGTACTCACACTGCAAATGTAACCTCAAGCAACAGTACCCATTTTCCAGACATTCAAAGATTTTGTTTTCATTTTGTTTTATCTGGTGTGTATTTGTGATATTCAAAGCATAACCACTTAGTTCTACTGTTTTATGAAGCCATGTGTTAAAAGTTCATTTGAACTTTTACCTATCGCTTACATTTGGAAAGCAGAGCCACCAAAAAATTTTCAAATCTGAGTTAGATTCTTTTGCCTCATTCTAACTAACTACATCATATTACCTCAGTAGGCATCCAAACCTTGCATTGCTTGAGATCATTTCAGACTAATTATCTTCTTCCACCATTATATTGGTGATGGAATAAAATACATTGTGAAAGCATCACTTACTCTGTGACACTCCACAGGACAGGAGTTGAAGTTGAAAGAAACCCCTTTCCTTAGGGGTAATTAGGTAATGGGTGGGTAAAGACCTTGTCTTATATTGGGGCATACACAGTAATACTTTTTATAAAGTCTATTTCATCTTATGAATAGTGCAAATAATATTGCAATGTATTTTTGGTGTTACAAATTCTAAGTTGTTAAATCTTTACATTTAAAATAACATGAATTCTAAGGTCTTGTTTTTTAATATTTATTTAAATGGCAAGTCCCCCAACATGTAAATAAAGCCTGCCCACATCAGTCCCTCTCCCCATATACAAAGATCTCCATTCTTCTTATCTTGCCTTTTTGCTTTCTCATTCACTCAAGCATGTACTCAAGCAACACTGAAATTCATTCATTCACTCAAGCAACACTTTGAAAGCCCCTGCAATCCTTAATGTCTTATTAGCTCACAAAAATCAAAAGACAGATTTCCTCATGTTGCCACAAATAAATGGCATGTGAAACAAATGCATTCCATAATATGTATCATCTTCATTAAACTTGGTTATTTCTTGTTCTAGTTTATTTCTTGTAAAGTTGAGTCTTTTTCTCTTGCTTTCTAAACAGTGTTTAAATCAGGTTCCTATATCAAAGTCTTGAATTTTCGGGTAGCTCTCAGCATGACCAAAAATGGAAAGGCTGGAATGGACCAGACATTGAAGGGGAATTCAGGATGCTGGCCTGCCTTAACAGCAAGTTCATGCCAGAAGATGGTGAGAGAGAATGTGCAACAAGAGAACCTGACTGGATATTTGGACATTACTTTAGGCAATGGGAAGATGCCGAATATTTTTTAGCTAATCACAGATGTTAAAAAAAAATTACAGGCCATTTAACATAATGGTTAAGACTGAGCACACACAGTCTTTGGAATAAGAAAAGACATTACATTCATATCTGGTTGCTTAATAACTACAGGATCTTAGACATCTCACTTCCCACAAACTTCTGTTATTTGGGTGAACATAATAACATACACCTCAGAGAGTCATTGAGTGAATTTTTTTTAATATATGAAATTTATTGTCAAATTGGTTTCCATACAATACCCAGTGCTCATCCCAAAAGATGCCCTCTTCAATGCCCATCACCTATCCTCCCCTCCCTCCCACCCCCCATCAACCCTCAGTTTGTTCTCAGTTTTTAAGAGTCTCTTATGCTTTGGCTCTCTCCCACTCTAACCTCTTTTTTTTTTTCTTTCCTCTCCCCCATGGGTTTCTGTTAAGTTTCTCAGGATCCACATAAGAGTGAAAACATATGGTATCTGTCTTTCTCTGTATGGCTTATTTCACTTAGCATCACACTCTCCAGTTCCATCCACGTTGCTACAAAGGGCCATATTTCATTCTTTCTCATTGCCACATAGTACTCCATTGTGTATATAAACCAAAATTTCTTTATCCATTCATCAGTTGGTGGACATTTAGGCTTTTTCCACAATTTGGCTATTGTTGAGAGTGCTGCTATAAGCATTGGGGTACAAGTGCTCTTATGCATCAGTACTCCTGTATCCCTTGGGTAAATTCTTAGCAGTGCTACTGCTGGGTCATAGGGTAGGTCTATTTTTAATTTTTTGAGGAACCTCCACACTGTTTTCCAGAGTGGCTGCACCAGTTTACATTCCCACCAACAGTGCAAGAGGGTTCCCGTTTCTCCACATCCTCTCCAGCATCTATAGTCTCCTGATTTGTTCATTTTGGCCACTCTGACTGGCGTGAGGTGATATCTGAGTGTGGTTTTGATTTGTATTTCCCTGATGAGGAGCGATGTTGAGCATCTAGTCATTGAGTGAATTTTAAAAGACAATGAATATAAAATGCTTAGCATAGAACCTGGCATACAATAGGTGCTCAATAAATGGTACCTGTCAAGTCATGTTTGGGTAAAATTCATTTGTTAGGAGTGGGTGAGAGGCAGGAAGATGATTACAATATATAGGAAGTTTTGGATAATGGCTTGGAATCTTATAAAATTTGGTGATTAAGAAGACAAGACAGAAGATAGATTAAAGATGACCATCTAAACAGTGAATGTTAGTGTCTTCCAGAAGGAATGTTGGGACAGAGGGAGAAAAAAGGATAAAAGCACTAACGATGACCCAAGATAGCCTAGTTAAAGAGCTAAGCAAGTGAACTTTGACACTATTCCAAAGGAATGTCAGAACAGGGAGAAGAAAAGGATAAACTTGCTTTTAGACACATTGAGTTTAAAATGATCTTGGTACAGCTGGGGCATGTTCACTAGGAAGTTGAAAACATGAAACTCTCAAGAGATAAGTCACAGTAAGAGAAACTTTGGAAAGGCTTCTATTGTCCACAAAGCGGGGAAAACCTGAACCTCGTGGAGTCCATGGAAAAGGTGCTCTTACACACTTGATTTTATTCTGATTTTATTTCCTTCCCTGATCAACTCAAAGCTCCAAGAGAACAGAAGACCTGTGAACAGGAATGCTTAGCACAGAATCTCCAAAGCGAAGCTCTGGGTCAAGCACAGACTAGGCTCTTCTGGAAGATGTTCTTCCATTTATTTATTTTTTTATTTGTGCTTCCTTGGCTTCTTTATTTTTTTTAATATGAAATTTATTGTCAAACCGGTTTCCATACAACACCCAGCGCTCATCCCAACAGGTGCCCTCCTCAATGCCCATCATTCCACTTTCCCCTTCTATCATGTATGAGACAATGAGAGACCACAGCAAGTTCAGGTTTGATACTAAGAATTTTATATTTGTTGTCTTTTAAATCCATTCCACAACTCTTTGAGCTGTATATCATTATGTTGTCATTACGTTTGCCTGAAAAACCGCAGCTTACATGGAATGAGATGCCCAAGATTTTGTACTTATTAAGTAATGAACTTGCTGTGGGCAATCTGATTATCTCATCTCATGCACCTTGGAAGCTCTAATCATCTCCTCCCACATCTTTGATTTGTACAAACTAGGAACATAAATTACTAGTAGAAAACATCTTTCAAAACAGAGTTTTGTTGGTCAGCAGAATTATAGAATGGTAAGACCACCTCTGTTGGGGAAGAGATGGGAGATGCTTGTGGGCAGAGCTTTCAAAGGAGAGGGGGTGGATGCAGTCAAAAGCAATGCAAAAGTCAAGAACTCTGGAAGACAGAAAGGTGTGTGATTCCAACTTGGGAAAACAGCACCATTTACCTGGATTACCAAAACAGGACCTTCTTTGGAGGGCTCTGTCAAAGAGGATCTAGACGCATCCCTGATGGAAGAGAGAAGAAGGCAGCCAGAGTTGGAAGACCAGTTTGGCTCAGACTGCACCTGCTTGTGCAGCCCCTCCCTGCCAGGTTGGGACTCTCATTGCTCACACCTCACCAGCTTTGCAGGGTGCTTTCCTCTGTTTCATTTCCACACTATGAGCCTGCTGTGTCCCAGTGCCCGTGCCACTTTCATCATCCAACTGGAATGAATGCCATCTTCAGGTGTTCTTTTCCAGTAGAATCAATACTCATCTCTTTTTACAAATGGCAAGAGAGAGAGATAAGGCAGCCATGGAAAGTCCAAAATTCAGATAACTGAAAGCCAACCACATTTGAACAAGCCTATGGTCAGACAGGCTTTTCAAGACATCACCATCATGATAGAGGGAATAAATAACTCTACCTGGTCTAAGAAAATCACACTACATAGATCAAAATGACTGAACCTCTTCTACCTGCCAAAAGATTCTATTGTCTATTTCCAAGGCAAAGTACGGCTTCAGGAAATATCCCCCCCTTAGGCAACCTGAGTGTGGCTATAGTAAAGCATTCAGAATGGCCTGACCTTTCCCTTGAGGAAGAAAAAAGAAAAATCCCCAACTACTAGCCCTTGTGATTGGCTGGTCTATAGCAGAGGTGACTGCCAAAAATAGGGATTTAAACCACAAACCAAAATAGGAAACCACAATTTGAGGGAACTATGTACATACCTCTCTCCTAATCCTCTTGCCCCGGAAGGGGAAACTATCTAACAATCTGTGGACAGGGTCCAGGACTACTTTTCCTTCTTTGCAGCAATAATGAGTTTGACAGTTGGTGACCAACCTTGTTTTGCAAGAAGGAAGAGGAAATTCTTGCTAACCTCAGAGGCAGAGAATGCCAGGCCTGGGCAAAGCCTGATGATGCAGGAGAATGCATGATTATCACCCAGTTTTCTGAGTGTAATAACCTCAGAGTATGCTCTGAGGATGCACTGGAAAGGCGCCATCTCACTGTCTCACCAGGCCTAACGTTGACCCTTTGCTGGTCCATAAGCTCCTCAAAAGCAGGGATTTTACCTGTCTTGTCCACAGGCCTTGATCTGCAGCTTTTGCCAATTTCCATTGCATAAATATTCTCCCTATGGTCAATTTCAAGCTGCCAATGTGATGTCACTGAACACAGAGTAAGAGACAAGCAATAACACATCATTACATGGTATTTTCACCATTCCGATACAATAGCTGTAAATAATCTCAATATAATAGATATAGATAGTAAGGAAATTATAGTAATAGCAAAAAGTAATAAAATAATTAAGATATGATGTCTTGGAGCAGCTGGGTGGCTTAGTCAGTTTAGCATCCAACTTCAGCTCAGGTCATGATCTCACAGCTCGTGGGTTTGAGCCCCATGTTGGGCTCTGTGCTGACAGCTCAGAGCCTGGAGCCTGCTTCCGAATCTTTGTCTCCCTCTCTCTCTGCCCCCCCTCATGTGTTCTCTTTCTCTCTCTCTCTCTTTCTCTCTCTCTCTCAAAAATAAATAAACATTTAAAAAAAGATTTGAGGGGCACCTTGGTGGCTCAGCTGGGTAAGTATCTGATTTTGGCTCAGGTCATGATCTCACAGTTGGTGAGTTCAAGCCCCACATCGGGCTCTGTGCTGACCGCTCAGAGCCTGGAGTGTATTTCGGATTCTGTGTCTCCCTCTCTCTTTCTGTCCTTTCCCTGCTCACACTGTCTCTCTTTCTCAAAAAAAGAATAAATATTAAAAAAAAAAGATTTGATGTTTTGAATATTCCTTGCCTTTGCTTTCATCATAATTCACTTGACTAGAAGTTTATATAATTTCCAATAATGGCTATATTTCACAACCTGCCACAAAATTCTTGAAAATTTAACAAATGAGCTGATATGAGCAGGTTCCAGCACACCACTGATTCTAGTTACCTCTGCCCACAGTGTCAGTATCATCAGAATGGAGTGGGGCAATGCAGTATGCTTGGACATTAAAAGACTCCAACGTCTTAGAATTCAAGAAAACTTTCAGGAAGATAAATTCTCCTTTGAACTTCTCTAAAAACACCTCCAGGAGAAAGTAACCCTCCTTTGGGATGCTTCAACTAGGAGATCATTCAGTTCCCCACATTCCACACAAGTCAGCATACAGGCATACCAGACGCCTAACTTGTGAAGTTGGAATGATGGCATGACATTTGGAGAAAAGAGCACAAACCATCACCTGTCTCTGCTACCACATGACTGTGTGGCTTTGAGCAAGTGACTTCATCTCCTGTAGCCTTTTTTTCATCATCTGCAGAATGGGGACAGCACCTACCTATATGCGTGGTTGGGAGGTTGATGAGATCACATTTTCCCACTGGCTTTGTGAACTACGAAGCATCATAAAAATGTAAGGCATTGCTTCTATGTGGGGGATAATAGAGAAACCTACAGTCAGAAAGAGATGGGTGGGGAAGAAAGGAAGAAGGAGGTATTCAGTTTCTAAGAGGACAATGGAAGAAACCAGGAAGAAGAGGTTTGGAGTAGGAGGAGGTTAAGGGAAGTGGGCGAAGAGGGCAGTGAGCAGCCCATTGCATTTGTAGGCATTGCCTCAATGTTTGTCCAGCCCTCTAGTCACACTGCAGCCAGCTCTTCCTTATTTCTTAACACTTCCTGTGTTCATCCTAGGACAAAGGCTTTACACCATCCCCACCACCAAGAATAGATTCTGACTTTCTCAGCCTACACCCTATACTCTTTTGCCTGTAGGGACTCCTAGTCACAACAGAACCATCTCAACTGCATTGTTGGTGTTAGAATTATCTGGCACCCAGAGCTCTGTTTTGAAAAAAAATCCTTTTTGAATTCAACTATCTTTCTGTCTCTGTCTGGCATGAAGCCTGAAATACTGCCGAGCCTCAAATGAGAAAAAAAATGAAAATCAATTTTAATCAAAACAATGATTTGCCTCTGTAATACCTGCATTAATCAGGCTTTTTAAATTTTTATTTATTTATTTATTTATTTATTTGTTTGTTTAGTGCAAGGATTCTTATGAAGGTCTCTTTCAAAAGCCACCTTCTCTGGCTAAGAAGGGATAGAAATGGAACAGATGGGATAATGTTCAGTGCTGAGATTTTGTAGCAATGGGACAGGCTATTCAGGAAGTGAATGTCTTCTCTTTACAAGAAGGACCCAGAAGAGACTGAACAATCTGTTGCAGGTGTGTCAAAAGCCCCCAAAACATTGGCTTCTCAAGGTTCTTCCAACCTTGAGACTGTCTTGCCACCATTCACGTACACCCTTCCTCAGGTCCCATCCTTCAGACTTAATAGCAGAGTAATTTCACCCTTTGACAAGGCTGTTGTTAACACTCCCCCCCGCACCCAACACACCCAGACAATAAAGTTATAGGGAGTCCATAAAATGGTATTCCTCACGAGGCCACTAATTTCCCAGAGTGTCCCCAAATCTCAGCCATAGTTACACTCCATAGTAATCTTTGAGATCATCATAGAAACTTGGGTTCGGAAATATTTAACTTTATAGATGGGAGAATCTGAGGCCCTGAGGATCACCTCTTAGTGTTATTTGTATCTGTCCCTCTATCCTATCTTGCTGGCCCCTGCCTTAATCATCTCTTAGATGGATAAATGCACTAAGCTACCACTGGAGACCCTACTACCAGCCTCTCTCACCTCCAATTCATCCCCTGCACAACACTGGAACGATTGTTCTGGAATGCAAATGTGACCATGTTTTTCCTCTGCCTATAATTTTTCCATGGCTTATCACTGTCCACAGATATAAAAGTCTTGGTAAGCTTGGTTTACTGAGCCTTTGTGATATGTGCCTTCCCTTCCTCCCTGCTTTCTTCTCCATACAGCCTATGCTAGAACTGTGCAAATCACAATTCGTTGGCCAAAGACAACATGCTACCTCATGTCTCCATGCTTTGTGCAAGTTATTCTCTCCTTTGAGAACAGTGCCACCTGACCCAAATCACTCCTACTCTACCCAGTAAAAAACCTCTTCTCTTAATGCCCATTTCAAACACCACCTCCCCTTGAATACCTTCCCAGAGCCACTAGAGCAGATTCAAACCCCTCCCCTTTGCACTCCCCTAGAATCTGGTATACCCTCCAACTCAGCAACCATCACATTCATCTTCATTTTACCTGTCTTCTTCTCCCAGAGCCGTGGGGGCTGAGTTAAATTCATCACTATGCGCCAGGAACATGAAACAATGCATAGATCTTTTAGAAACTACTTGTCCAAGGTCACACAACTAGAAGAGGTCAAGTGTGAACCAGCTCCTAATAAACTAATTTCCTTGCTTGCTTTCTGTCAGTCCCTCAGACCTGATTTTTTGTTGTACCTTTCCTCATTTTCCTTTCCACCCTTTTGTGAACACCCTAAAAAGAGCTGACCTGAAAACCCTGAATTTTTGCCTTTAAGCTTTACTGATTAGGTCATCCAAAGCAGCACAGCTAACATCCATGCTGCTCTCCCTGTCTCTCCATCTGGTTGTCAGCTATGATCCAAAACCAAACATATCTGGAGATTTTCCCATAGAGAGATTTCAAAGAATGAAATGATGATGAAAGCTTTTCTTTCTCCAAAATACTTTCATATTCATTCTTGAACTCAACCTTCTTCACATCCACTCATCCCACTTCATTTTACAGATGAGCCAGCAATTCAGAGAGGATGGGGAAGTTGCCCAGAGTTGCACAGTTGGTCATAAGCAAGACTGCACATGGCTTCAGGGTCCAGCACCAGTCCACAAAGTTCTTGTCCATTCTCTAAGAATAGTGAATTCATTAATTTATTCTTTCATTCATTTGTTGAGTCCCTACCATAAACAGGGCACTATCCTAGGTACTGAGGAGACAGCAGTGACAAAACAAAGTCTCTGCCCTCATAAGGCTTCCATTCTAGTTCTTAGTCTTACTTTTTATAAATCCATTCTGAATCACAGGAAAGATTTAGTTTTCAAAGAAGCCAAGAGCACAATGAGTTTATAATCAGGAAACCAAAAGAGAATTTGACTCCAACTATTGTTTTAGGTCACACAATATACCTTGGTGCTTTATAAGTCAAGACTCTGATTCCCAAGGAGAATTTCTCCAAGGGAGACAGTTAGGAGGATGACCTAACTTGTTTGGCACAACTTTGGGATAAAAAGAGACAGAACCTAGCTGTACAACTCCACGTAGTAAAAGTCAAGGTATGCAATGTAAAAATAACCAAGACTCTTCTTCCTCCCAAGCCACACAGCCTGATTTCGGAATGCACTATATTTCAGCCCCAAAGAATCCAAATATGAATGGGTTACTGTGCAGGTGCTTATTCCCCTTGAATGTTTTAGTCCTTTTTATTCTTTGATTGGTTCAGCTCATGCCAACCACTGAGGGGCAAGAGAACAGGGCTAGATTCAGTTGTAAGGAACCACACCAAGTCAGTCTTTGTAAACCGAAAGCTATGGTTGTACCAGGTTAAAGAAAATCTTATACTAGATGATGTAAAATACTGCTGAGTCCGTGTGTCAAAATGGGAAGTCCTTCCCTTTCCCAGGGCCTCAGTTTCTCTTGCTGAGACTAGGTGGATATCAGTCCAAGTGGGCTCTGTGGACTCTGATAAGTTAAATATTCCTGGACTCCACATTCACTTATTCAATAGGCATTTGTTATACACTGGCTATCACTTGTCGCTGTGACTGAGGCAGACCCAATCCTTACCTACACAGGCTGACTCTTACACATTTCTCTTCGAAACACACATTTCTCTCTTATGCATTTGTTCATTCTTCCTGTTCATTAATGCATCAACTGTTTACTAGTCCCTTCTGTACAAAATCCCAGTGTACTGGGAATTCAAAACTGTCTTTTGACAGAGTTTTTTATGAGGCCTCTTTCCAAGATGCTCAGAGTAACAGGAGAATATATGCACACACCCAGCTCAACAGAACCAGGGTAAAAAGTGACAAGTGTCTCACAAAGATACAGTGAAAATGTCGTGAGAGACCATATCAGAGGAGAGCAACTTATGGTTCCACCATGATTTAGCAAACATCTACTTAGCCCAAACTCAGAAGTGCTAAGTGCTTTTATAAACATGGTCTGTTTGGGTCTTTACAAACAACTACATTGCTGTACCCAGGTTACTGATAAGGACACTGAGGCTCAGAGAACTTGGGCTCTGCCCAAGACCAGAGAGCTACTAAGTGCTGGGATTCACACCCAGGTCTGTCTGCCTCCATCAACCCTACTTTTTTGCCTGTGAAGTTTTCCATTTTACCACCAGGTGCTTAGTAGGGCCTATAGTTTGGGCATTACATTGATCTCTTACAGATAAGGAATGAAAAGGAAATTGTCTTCTAGTCTCATCAGTTCAGTATGAAAAAAAATGTGATTCTGACCTAGCCAATTTTTTTCACACTTGCAGGCATGGTTTTGGAGAGACAAAATTCAAATCAGATGAAGATAAGTTTGTGCCAAGCGGAGGGACAAGGACTCAGAGGGTCCAGGAAACTAATTCTCAGGCGTGCAAAAGGAAGAGAGGCTGGCTGGGTGCTTTGGAAGCAGGCCATGCACAGCTTTAATTAGATCTCACTGAAATTTGGCTGAAGACTAATCTCAAGTCCCTGAGGCCATATTGGGCAACAAGGAAGAGGGATGAATACAAGTCTGAATTAGGAATCCACCAGGGATAAATCACGAATTGACTCCAGTATCCTCAAGGCTGACTTGAATTCAGATGGTCCTCAAGGCACCAGCCTCCAGGACAAGAAGAGATCTACTCATTAAGATGAAAATTTGGTTTATTTTAGTCTCAAAAGGTGAAAAGCATGCCACTTTAGTCTCAAAAGCCATTTTAGTCTCAAAAGGTGAAAAGCATGACTCTCACCTGAGAGTTTCTGAAGCTCATCCTTGGCTTGGAGTAACAGAGGGGTGAGCAGGGCCAAGGGAGCAAGAGCTCTGCCAAGTCAAGAATGCAAATCTTGACAGTGCCCTTCTTCACTGCTCAAGCCCCACAGAGTCCTTCGTCTCTCTGTGCCTCGATTTCTTTGGTGAAAAAAGAGGGGAAATAATATTGACCTCCTTCACATGGTTTTTACAAAATTAAGTGAAATTATGTATGCAAACTGACCTAGCAGATTGCCAACACCCCGTTAGCACTTAGTAAATTGTAGTTGACATTCAGCTAACTAGAGCAACTTGTACAAAGGGGGAGACTGAGCAACTATTAGATACTCAGGGAGCACTGGGTGCTGCGCAGACATTATTTTGCTTAATCCTCACTATGGTTCTTCTAAGGAGGTATTAACATCCTAATTTAGCATCCTGAGAAATTGAAGTTTAGGGAGGTTATGTTATGCCTAATCTTTTTTTTTTTTTCCAGTGTCAGTTTTATCATACATAATCTGGAGCCCAATTGCCTTGGGTTCACCTCCTAGCTCCACTACCTTACCCTTTGTTACTTAATGTAACTGAATGTAACTGAAACTCAGTTTTCTCCTATAAACTGTAAACCTTTCTTCCCATAGTTGTGTTAAGAATGAATGAGATAGCATATGTAACATGACCATCCCCCAGTGACCATTCAGAAATGATGTTATCCTGGTGCTAAATTTGCATAGATATGAAGTGGTAGGGCTAGAATTTGAACCTATGTCCAAAGCCCAGGTTCTTTCCTCTAAATCACATGATGGGAAACAACCCCAGTGTGCAACTCTGTACACAATGATAGACTACATGACCTCCAAAGGTGGGGAATTTCCCAAAAGAATCTAGCTGCTCCAAAAGGCTTTCTAAACCTATCTCAGTGCTTCAAATTCCTACCGTTAGTTTCATTTCATTGAGGTCAAGCTCAGTTAAAAGCCAAATATTTCCCTTGAGAGATAAAGTAAGCACATTAGTTCTTACTAATGTGTTATGGACCTACATTTGCATTACATGGCTATCACCAGGCTGAAAGCAGGATATAAGAAGTAGAAACCAAAGATGTACATTTCAACAAAATAGAAACATCGGGAAAAGCCTATCATAAAGACTTCCACCAAGGGTTGAACAGACATGGAGGTAGGATCCTAGAGTGAGGCAGCACAGAGCAGGAGAGAGAATACCAGACTCCTCATGAAGAGACTTGGGTTATAACTGAAACCAATAAATAAGCTCTGGAGATATACTATACAGCGTAGTGTCTATAGCTAATGACACTGTGCTGTATACCTAAAATATGCTAAGAGGGTAGATCTTATGTTAAGTGTTCTTAACATTATTATTACAATGATGATTATACTTATAATAATAAAGGGGATGAAGGAAACTTTGGAAAGTGAAGGACATTTTTATGGCCTTCATGGTAGTGGTGGTTTCACAGGTGTATGCTCAAGCCCTCACTCATTGAGCTGATACATGAATATGTACAGTTTTTTTACATGTCAATCATATCTCAATAAACCCGTTTTTAAAAGGAAAGAAAGAAACTTGGGTCAATAAAGTCTTTTACTCTAACCAACTGGGTGATCTTAGCTAAGTCTGTTCCCTCTTCCAGACCTTAGTTTCCTCCTCTGTAACAAAGGACTCAGATCAAATATTTCTATGCACTTTCCCGCTCTGGCAGTCTAAGCTGCTAGAGAGCAGCCAAGAGGTGGCTGAATGAGTTATGTCCTCCCTGGGGCATCTTGAGAAACTCCAAGGAGAGAGCTGAGTCGGCCTGTAGAGACAAATCTCCCTGAGCAAGCAGGGGCCTGAATCTCATTGCCTGACTGTAGATGCCAGGTTATCAATCCCCATCCCAAGGCCTGAGCTCACCCCATTTTCTGGACCACTCCTAAGACCAAAACTGAACTTAGAAGTATCCAAAACATTTTGGACTTGCATTATTCAATGACTTTGGATGAGAATAGAGGTCAAAGTGATTCCCCAAAGTCAAACATCTTCAACTTGATTTCATAGAGAACTTATAAAAAAACATCTTCTGTCAATGGCAGTCCTGGAAATGAACTTCAAATCCTCCCTTCATCCAGTGATTTCTGGCTTTACCAGATGGATGCCAATTCTAATTCTTCTGAAGCAGTAGTTCTCCACCTAGGCCACACAGGGGATATCTGGCAAAGTCTGGAGACACTTTTGGTTGTCCCAGTTGAGGTGAGAGGACCACTATTGGCATCAAGTGAGTAGAAAGAAGCAGGGAGGCTTCCAAAGACCCACAATGCACAGGGTAATTCCCCACAACAAAGATTCATCTGGCCCAAAATGTCAATAATGCCACGATTGAGAAATCCTGCTCTAAAGCATACAAAAACTAATCTGGCTTTTCAAATTGCATAATCAGGGAGGCTCCTTAATAAATTCTCTTAAATGCCTAAGCTAAAAGTGATGTGCAGGTCATATGGCTCCTAGGTCTTTGGCTCTCTCCACCCAACATTTATATCACAAACAGCAACATAGGCTTCTTTGTCAGGTACAAAGATGGTCTCTTCTCTGTCTTAATGTCACAGATAAAGTTACCTTGAGTCACATTTCCACTGAATTGGATAATATTTCTATTGAATTCCTAGAGATTCAAGATGGAAAGAGGAGCCAGTTTCAGGACTGGTCATAGACTGTTCATATGTCAGTTTCTCTAACTCACTGCCTCAATTTCTTTACTGTTTCTCACTCCTACTCTAATTTATGCAACATGGTGGATCACTCATTTATGCTACAAATATATATTGTAACAAGGTCCACACTAGACACTGGAGATTGCAGAAAAGGGTGAACCTGCTACCCTAAAAAAAGTCACATTGTGGTGGGAGAGGCAGACCTGTTCACAGATGGTCACAGCCTTAGTGGGGAAGCCCCAGAAGGTGCTTGACTAGGGTTAGGAATGAAAGAAGACTTCCAGTGGAGAATGAGCCCTAATCCAAGGCTTTCTGGAGTTATCTAGACCAAAGCAAAAGTGGCAGTGTTCTAGACCAGGTGAAAACATATTCAGATGGCTAAGAGAAGGGAGAGCATGGTGAGTGCCTTCCAGAAGTTCTAAGTGGTTCAGTATGGCCGAAAGTGAGCAAAATAAGGGAAGAGAGGCCCAAGGTGAGAATGAAGAGAAGATGGAGCCCAGATAAGAAATGCTCCTTTGCCAGTTAAGGAACTGGGCTTTCTCCGGGAAACAAGGAGGTAGAGACCCGGTCAGATGCACAGCTGGCAAGGATCATTCTGGCTGCACTGTCTAGATGGATTGTGAAGGCAAGAGTGGAAGCAGAGAGCATCTTTCAGCATCCAGGGGAGAAGTATGGTGGCCTGGCCCAGGGAAAGATAGAAAGGAGAAGAAATATAAGCAAATGCATGGCAAGTGTAATGTATGGTGCCTGGTTACTGCTTAGCCACAGGAAGTGAGAAGGTAGAAGAAGTCAAGAATGACTCCCAAAGACCTGGCTTAGGAGACTGGGGTCACTGAGAAAAGGGACACAATTTGGAGCAGATTGGGGGTAACATGGCTGTTTTCATTCTGGTTATATTGACCATGGATTTTCCTACAAACTACTCTCTCTGCTGGTCTTAACCTTATTAGAAAGTCGTAGACACCCAGGACAGGGTGGGACAGGGATGAGGTGATACGATACACTATGGCATGAGGTTTTCATATGCCCCAGGAGCACTAAGGTTATGGGGAAGGAATGAAAGAAATGTCAACAGTGTTCTTGACTGTTGTCCAGTGCATTATTTGGCTGGAGAAGGACCAGGTATACTAGGTATCTCTCTGCCTCATTTTGTCCTCTAACAATTTACAAGGTTCATCTTTACCCTCAATTTAATAATGCTGAAATGATGGTCAAGAGGAGATGGTGACCAGTTCAATGTAGAGTTAATATTCCATACAGGCTCACCTGTTTCCAAGTCCTGCATTCTTATTGAATAAACCATATTGCTTACTCTTCAATAGATCACTCTTGTATGTATAAACTTTTAAAGTGGTGAAACATCACAGGGTCTGATGGTGGGAAAACATGGGTTCGAATCCCAGCTCCATCATTTCTTAGTAGCTCAAAAGCCTCATTTGCAAAGCAGAAGGTATTAATAACCATTTCAACAAGGATATCAGGAGGACCCAATAAGATTCAGACATGGAACTCTCTTAGCACTGTGGCTGGCATTATTTTTTTTTCAATATATGAAATTTATTGTCAAATTGGTTTCCATACAACACCCAGTGCTCATCCCAAAAGATGCCCTCTTCAATACCCATCACCCATCTTCCCCTCCCTCCCACCCCCATCAACCCTCAGTTTGTTCTCAGTTTTTAAGAGTCTCTTATGCTTTGGCTCTCTCCCACTCTAACCTCTTTTTTTTTTTTTTCCTTCCCCTCCCCAATGGGTTTCTGTTAAGTTTCTCAGGATCCACATAAGAGTGAACACATATGGTATCTGTCTTTCTCTGTATGGCTTATTTCACTTAGCATCACACTCTCCAGTTCCATCCACATTGCTACAAAAGGCCATATTTCATTCGTTCTCATTGTGTGGCTGGCATTAAAAAAGTACTCAATAAATGTGAGCAGCATTATTTTTTTTCAATATATGAAATTTATTGTCAAATTGGTTTCCATACAACACCCAGTGCTCATCCCAAAATTTGCCCTCCTCAATTCCCATCACCCACCCTCCCCTCCCTCCCACCCCCCATCAACCCTCAGTTTGTTCTCAGTTTTTAACAGTCTCTTATGCTTTGGCTCTCTCCCACTCTAACCTCTTTTTTTTTTTCCTTCCGCTCCCCCATGGGTTTCTGTTAAGTTTCTCAGGATCCACATAAGAGTGAAAACATATGGTATCTGTCTTTCTCTGTATGGCTTATTTCACTTAGCATCACACTCTCCAGTTCCATCCACGTTGCTACAAAGGGCCATATTTCGTTCTTTCTCATTGCCATGTAGTACTCCATTGTGTATATAAACCACAATTTCTTTACCCATTCATCAGTTGATGGACATTTAAGCTCTTTCCATAATTTGGCTATTGTTGAGAGTGTGAGCAGCATTATTATGTTTAAGCACTCTTAAGTCAAAGGTTCTCAGCTAGGACAATTTTGCTGCCCCACCCCCAGGACATCTGGCAATGTCTGTAAGCATTTTAGGTTGTCCAAACTTGGGGGAGAGGTGCTGCTAGCATCTAGTGGGTACAGGTCAGGGCTACTCCTACACATTCTACAAGGCACAGGATAAGGAAGAATTACCTGCCTATAATGCCAATAATGCTAAGGTTGAGAAATCCTGCCGTAATGTAATACAAATTGTCTAAACTGGGGTAGGATGAAATACATTAGATTTTAAATGATGGAATCTAATTTATGCACCTCACAGAAGAAAAAATGGAAACCGGAAGGGGAATGGAACTAAAGTCCTGAAGAGGGATTGGATAGAGAAGCAGAAGGCACTGGAGATCGAGAGCTGAGTATCTAGAAGCTTCACTATGAGAATGCTTTCATACCTTTCCTTCCATCCCATTTTGGGAGCATGTCTGGGACAATTACTTTCTGACCTCTTCAAAAGAGGAAAGGGTGGTCTAGTGAGGCCTTGGTTGAGAGTATCCTGGCTCAGTCAACCTGGTGGCCACACCCCAATCCAGCAGTGTCTGGCCCAATTAAAGGGAGAAAAAGTGCCCAGCACTTTGTGAGCCTTAGGTCATTTACTCTGCACAACACATGGTCCTATTGTTATCATCTCGTTATGGCTGAGGAGGACACGGAGGCTTAAGGAGGCAACCTGGTTTGGCCAAGGATACACAACTGAGGGATGCTATGGGGACTGACAGCTGGGCAGTGAGGCTCCCAGGTCCACACTGACACATCTCTCAAACTGTCACCAGTGAGACCCCAGCCTAGGCCTCCACACCCACCATCTCCTCTATATTTATGGGAAGCAGAGCTAGCTTCTTCCAAATACATGATTTGAGTGTCACTAAAATCACTCACTCAACCAGAATCACCAGAAAGCACATCTCACTGGAATAGCCTCCTCTTTTGATACCCAGACAAGATCCATGGATGTGGATGGGTTCTCAGACTACTTTGTTTTTTTATTGGAGATCAGAGAGGGGGTGAAAAGAGCCTAAGATCACACAGCAAGGTTGTGGCTGGTCTCCTGACTTCTGCCTATTTCACATTTGGAAACAGAAAAGCAAAAGGAAAAAACACCAACTCTGGATGTTGCCTTCTCAGGAGTGGGCAGAGGCCTAACCTCTGGGCAGTTTCCTTCTGAAACAAATACATTTGCATGAAGTGATTCCCCAAAAGACCTTGGAAAACAAATGTTCTTGTCTCCTTCCTCTGCCAGCTGAAGAAAATGAGACTTTGGATTGTTAAAATAGCAACTTAAAAGGGGTAACTAAAACTGCAGAATGAAAAAGAAAAAGCTTGCAGATTCCAAGCCCAAACATCAGTTTCAATTCTGCAAATTTTCAAACCAGAACCTAAAGATCCACTTTCCGTTTTAAAGAAGGAAAGGGACACTTACTGGTTCCCCAATGTCCCTTTCATAGCGGCCATCTCTCAATGAGAATGATGCTCATTCATTTATTTATCCATAGTTCCCTTCATCCCCAAAGACATTTTGAGGCAACAAACAAAAATACAACAATATGGGAGGGTCGGGGGAGGAAGGGATCAAAGTCATGGGCATATGAGAGTCAAATAGGAAGATGACCCAGGGAACATCAGTAAGCAGCAATGAACAGTTATAATGAGCTTCCTAGTAGCCAAGCCAAAAATGAAAATCAATCCATTACCAGACTCACAATGCCCAAGAGAAAAATGATATTAGTTGTTCAGGAGAAAAAAAAACCAGATTTTTCCTAACATGATGAAAAAATAAAGTTTTATTGTTTCAGACTCTGAAATTTGGGGAGGCTGTCTGGTGCAGCAACCAGCATTAATTACTGACAAATCCCCATCCCTCCACCACCACCCCCAGCCACCCATGACCCTTTTCAAGCATTCAGTTAAGTGTTGAATGAAGGAATGAGCACCACCTCCGTGTCGGGCTCTCTGATTCCCAGGTGATGTCCTGTAATCTTCCTATTAGTTTGGGATGTCACACCATTTATTCCTTAGACACGTTTCTCGACCTTGGTCATACTGACATTTGAGACCGGACAATTCTTACAGGGAGCTGTCCTGTGCATTGTAGGATGTGTAGCAACCTCTCTGGCCTCTACCCACAAGATGCCTAATTAGCACCACCAACCCCGGTTGTGACAATCAAAACTGCCTCCAGCTGTTGCCAAGTGTCCCCCAGTTGAGAATCACTACCTTAGACCCTATGATCTAAAAGGACAAATTCCATATCCCTCTCTCCCAGCAATCCCTACCCCCCAACACACACACACACACACAACACACATCCAAGAGACAGTGGAGAAATAGGGACAGGGTAGCCTCAATCAACACACCTGCTTAGAAAGAAGGGGGCACACACAGGATCCGTGTGGCAGAAGTCTGTGAAGGCAGACTTCAGGAAGGCTCCTGCTCTGGGTGAGGGACAGTGAGTCTCCTCTCAGGGCAGCTTATGCTTGTCCATTGTTATGACCCCTGCATTCACTCTTTTGGAGCCATGACCTTCCTTGGACATATATAAAGTGCGTGTTTGATATTATGCACTTCCCTTGGGAATAGTTTCCTTAGTCTACTTTCTATTCATGGAACGTTGGTATGCCAAGAGTTGTTTTGAGCCTCAAAGATTTCCTAGACCAGACTCATGGTGTCTTTGACATTGTATTTCACTCAATAACATAACAGGTTTCTAATCTATTTGTAGTGACTATGGCCAAAATTCTTTTTAAGATATAGTTCTTAGGGCTGCCTGGGTGGCTCAGTCAGTTAAGCGTCCAGCTTTGGCTCAGGTCATGATTCTCATGGTTCATGAGTTTGAGCCCCATGTTGGGCTCTGCGCTGTCAGCCCAGAGCCTGGATCCTGCTTCAGATTCTGTGTCTCCCTCTTTCTGCACCTCCTCTCTCGCTCTCTCTCAAAAATAAACATTAAAAAAAAAAGATTAAAAACTTTAAAAAAATTTAGTTCTTAAATATTTTTCCTTGATTTTTCACCTCTTTACTTTTCGATCTCTTAAGCTAATGACACTTACCGAGAGACTATATGGAAAAATCAGTGAAGAGGCTGCTTTTATCATCTGATCTGTACCCTGAGTCATTTTTCCAACTGATAGGGTCTACTAGGCTTTTGCCACTTAAATCCTTTGTGAATCCTATCCCTTATTGTGTGGTCTTTAAAACAGTATGCTATTTCAAATTCAAAGCCTCACATCTATGGACTATCTCTATTCTTCTTCACGTCTGCTTACCATCCACCTAACAATTTCCTGAGCTCATCTCACTCCTGTAATGCCTTGCCAAATGCAGTCATGCTATTTGAATACACCATTCTCCTATTTTCCCACCTCTTGCCAGTGGGATGGTGAGTTCCATGAGGACAGGGTATACCTTTCAAGCCGTCCCAGGCAGAGACTTTGCAAATATCTTTCCACTTCATGCCCCGGCCTCCATCTTTTCAGTGCCAGGTTTAGTTTCCCATTACTTGTTCCCTGATCACTCAGCTAACATCATATATTTGATGTTTTGGTTTGGAGTACTTCTTGTCTTGATATCTGCATCAAAATAACTAACAGCAGCTACCAAAACCGACAAATCCTAAAATTTCAGTAGATCAACACCATCAAGGTTTATTTCTCGCTTTTTCAAGTCCAATGAAAATAGCCTTCCCTTTTCCCTTTTGGAGCTACAGAAGAGCTGATTGCTTCTAGATCTCAAGCAATAAAAGACATGATTTTTAAAAGGCATTGGGGGATAAAGACCCAGTAAAACCCTGGTCGAAAGATCAAATTGAAAATGTGTTTCCTCTCCCTCTCTCTCTTTTGTGGCGTTTGCAAACTTGGTGAACACATGTTTTATGTGGTGTAGCTGTGAGATGGAGAAGGACCATTCGTGGGTACAACTACCTGGTGCCCCCAGGAGCATCACCTCCCTCAACTTCCTTTCCAGTACTGACTCTCAAACATCCAAAGGTGTATCAATAAACTTGGGAGCCTCCACAAACAAGGGACTAGCTTAGTGAGAGAACTGGAGACAGCAGTGTGTGAGAAACCAGTTCTGGGAGACTGTGTCACTGTTCAGAAATATTTGCCGCCCCTTCTTGGGTATAGAGTTCCCTTCCCCACCTCTTGGACATAAGGCTCTGGCCAGTGCAACATGACTGAAGGTGACACATGTTACTTCTGGTAGAAGCTTCCAAGACCAGTGCATAGAGACTCGCACTCTCTTTCTTCAACCACCATGATCAGCCATGTTTTACACAGAGGCTGCTTGCTCAGCCTGGG
Source organism: Leopardus geoffroyi (assembly GCF_018350155.1). Taxonomy (NCBI): domain Eukaryota; kingdom Metazoa; phylum Chordata; class Mammalia; order Carnivora; family Felidae; genus Leopardus; species Leopardus geoffroyi. The sequence continues at coordinate 74,890,528 of NC_059342.1, read as the reverse complement.
TCCCGGGGTGAATGGAAATCAGAATAGTGGTCCCAAACTGCAGTAAATATACAGAGTGAGTGAGTGACAAGGAGTCTGTCTTTGGCCAAAATCTACTCAGGCTTCTGTGAATTCTCTTCTCAAGTAGGTTCAGCAAGCTTTAGTGTTCTTTTCTACACTATCCCGTCTTAGTAAGGAACCTGCCAAGTCAGTGTAACCAGAATCCTGCACTCTCCATATCTGATCACTCTTGACATCCAGTCAGGCTCTTCATCCTCCAACATCTCCCAGGTCACATCTGCTCACCCTGGCCTGTCTTCTGTAAGAATCCTGTTGGTTCAGTCTAGCCAGAATCCCCTTTATTCCTGATATTTTTTTTTAATTTTTTTTTTCAACGTTTATTTATTTTTGGGACAGAGAGAGACACAGCATGAACGGGGGAGGGGCAGAGAGAGAGAGGGAGACACAGAATCTGAAACAGGCTCCAGGCTCTGAGCCATCAGCCCAGAGCCCGACACGGGGCTCGAACTCACGGACCGCGAGATCGTGACCTGGCTGAAGTCGGACGCTTAACCGACTGCGCCACCCAGGCGCCCCTATTCCTGATATTTCTTCTTGGTAATTTTCCATCCACTGATCCCCACCCTACTCCTTAGCTATAGATTTTTCCACTTGCCCATGTTGTCCTCAGAGCCAATGTAATGTCTGTGAGGCCCCACCAAAGTGGTCCCTACATCCACAGACTGAATAAAGTCTGCCTTCCTGTTCTTTAGCAAGTGTCCTGAATAATTTTCCCTTAAACAGTTAGAATATTAATTTTTTTCCCTTAATGTAAGAACTAAACTTTGGTTCCTGAGAGCCCCTGAGATCCTGGGATCATCTGTTACTGGGAAAGAACTTAGCCTGTGTTGCCACTAATGCCAGTGAAGGAACCACAGATGATTGCGAAGAAGAGAGAACACGGTGGGAACACAGTCATTGTCATCAACCACCCGAAGCCCTGAGTAGAAAAGCAGCACTAGATTTGCTCATGTGTCACTCCCAAACCGGAAGTCACAGGGACGTAGCTCAGCCCAAGGAAGAATGTTCTGAGGGTCTGTATTGAGCAGTTGGTCATTGGATGTAACTGCAGAGGTGCAAGTGGGGGTCTGAGAGGGGAGAGGATGGGATGATGGCTGAGATGCTGTGATTACAGAGAAAGTCCATACTGTAGGTGAACTTTCACCCCAGGATTTCCATCTGTTAGTCAGGAAAACACAGAAACTTAGGACCTGCCAGCACCTCAGCCAAGCCAAAGAACAAATCTTCCCAAGGAGGCCCACAGGGCCCATATGTAGTTCTTCTCAGGGGTTTCACATATATTTCCTCCATTAGACACAGCCATCCATTGGGTGTTTGTGTCATTGCCCTCCTTCCTCTCTCTGTGTCTCTGATTTTCTCTCACTGTCCTGGTTTCCATGAGCCCCTGGATCTCCAGGATGTTATCTCTCTGTATTTCTGTGTCTTTGTGTTTTTCCTTTATCTTTGTGTATTTCTGCCTCCATTTCTGTCTCTGTGTGTCTATATATCTCTTTTCCCCTTTCCCAGCCTCCTCTCTTTCCCTCCTCTGCATGCATTGCCTCCATCAAGGTACCCCTCAGATGTTTTTTTTATGACAAACAGCCCCCTTGAAACCAGTCCTCACCATAGCTGGTACTAAAAGCATCTACCTGCTCAGCCATATCTTTAGTCTCTGATTCTTTATTACCACTTCCTTCTCATCTCTACAGTGGAGCTCCTCCCCTAACCAGACATTACTCATCTCCAGCCTCAAGGTCTCCAGCTGAAACTTTGTGCTCAACTTCTTCCTTCTAAATTCCAAAATCTTCATCTCTGGCCCTGGTTCCGGGACAGTGCCTTGCCCTCCTTCTCTGTCTGAGCCCTCTGTCCAGCTCCATAAACATTCCCCATAAACATTCATGACAAGGGTGTGTCCACTATGAACTTTATTGGGTACAAAGGGTGGAAGTTTAAAGACTCCAAATAGAATGTCCCTGGCCAAGGACACCCACCCTGGCCTAAGGAGCTGCCCAGCCCTCTGCCTCTCCCTCATTCCTGCTCCTCCCAAACCAAGTCCTCTGGATGCTTTTGAGGGCTCCTGCCTCATGGCTTGGCTCTTGCCCTGACCTCTACTGGCCACACCCTCTATGCATGGCAGCGTGACAGGATGGCAGAGAAAACGAGTACAGGCTCAGGAATGTGGGAGTCTGGGTTCAACTTCAGATCCAGCTCTACTACTCACTTTTTTGGGGAGTTTGTGTCACCCCCCCCCCCACCAGATGTCTATACTCTTAGGAATTGGAGTCATAAATGCCTACCTGCCACAGTTACGTAAGGATCAAGTAAGAGCATGTATAGAAAGCTCCTGATGCAGAGCTGGAATAAAGATGGTGACCATGTAACATTTATTCCATTCTCTCTTCATCCAGACCCCAGGCCCCTCCTCGTCTTCCAGGCTGACCTGCAGCTAATAGGCACAGGGACAGCAATACTGATCACTTGCCACCAGTCTACTCTGATAGGCCAACAGACATGCCATTGGTTGCTATTTACTTTGAGTATCCCCACCCCTCCACCACCATCCTTCCCACTCTCCCCCTCCCTTCTCCATCCATGAAGCCCACTCAGACCCCAAATGTAAGCACCCCCTCGTCTCTGGGCTCACCACCCCCGCCAACAGTGATAATCTGTCTCCACTTTGAGTCTCACTCACTGGTCACTGACAACAAAGTGTAAAGCATAGTTCTGCCCCAAACATTTATTTAGCATCTGCTCTATGCCCTGAATTTGAGAGATCTGGCAACGAAAACAACATAGTCTCCACATTTGAGGTGTTCACAGGATAGTGGGCAGGAGAGCTATACAAATAAATCACGACAATGCAATGTGATAAGACTTCAGTAATCGAGGTGTGGGCTGGACATACTGAGAGGAGAGAGCTCTACATTTGCCTGGGGCTGCTACTTCATAGCTTAGCCCTCTACTTTGTTTTAAGAACCACTTGACTCAATTCAGCACTAAGAGCCAATAGTGTTTATGTTGAGAGGTATTGACTACAACCATGGACAAAATAATAGAGGTCTTCAATCTCTGATCTGGGTCACATCTGTATCTCCAGTTTCTGGTTGAGTCTGGGCCACAGAGTAGGTACCTGAGGAATGAGGGGATGCCCACACTCACACCCACGCCTCCCAACCTAGCAGCATTCTTGGTTGAAACTGAGTAATAATGTGAAGGCCAGAGAAGGGAGACAGAGGAAAAAGAAACAGCCTGGTTGTTTGGCCAAACTTCTCGGGCTCCATTTTGCTTGCTCTGAACCTGAAAGCACTGGCTCGTTACTGCCTGGTATACCTTTCTGCTTTTGCACTCCCTTGTTTCACTCCTGGACCTTGGCTAACCCTCTGTCCATCTGAGCACTCTTCTCCAAGCTGCAGTGTGCCATTTATCCAGAGACAGGCCTCTCCCTATATTCTTACCATAACCAAAAGATCAACAAGTATACAAACATAACTCCAGGGCCTTTTTAAGGGAACGCTTTATGAGCTCTAACAGTGGGGCCTGGTTCAAGACCTTATTTGTGTGGCAACAACAGCTGCCTGGACCAGAATCAAGAACTAAGAAAAAAATAAATAAAAACTTCCTTCTGTGAAGCCAAAACAGATACCAAGGAATCTATGTACTAACACTCACCCACATGATTCACAAGAACGTTTTGTCAGGACCACACAAAGCCCCCGCTGACTCTTATTTCTTGTCTGGTTTCATATCTCAGAAGGTCAGAACTGGAACTGTCATAATCCCCGCATTCTGTCACACTGTCATTGTGTCCCATGCTTGGACTGCTTTTTATTTATTCGGTTGGTTATAACATTATAAGTATTATAAGTATATGACATTATAAGTATGGATCCATGACATAAAATGAAAGCCAGGATCTTGAGGGGTATCATACAACACCCTTCGAAACCCCTCACAACCACTCCTAAACTGCCCAGGGTATCCATCATCCTGAGTCCGGTGTTTATCATTGCTTTACTCCCCTTTGTAATTAGTTGTATCTGTATGTATTTGTGTGTGTGCACGTGCAAAAGCACATGCATGCATGACTTTTAACTTTGTATAACCTTTGCTGCATATAACTCTTTTCCACTTTATACCATTTTGCTAAGACTCATCCTTTTTGAGGCGTGTTGTATTTTTCCTTCATTTGGACGACTGCACAATGCTGACTTTATTCACCACCTTCCCTGGCGAAAGGAATCTGGTGTGCATGAAAGGCATCTGATGTAGGAGCCATGTTGCTCTTTGTGATGCACTGGCTGCAGAGGACCCAGACTCAAACTTAGCGATGTTCACAGTAGAAACCGGAATTCTCCAGACAAGGTTAAATCTGCTTTCACACCCCACTAAATAATGCGGATGATGTTGTTGTTTTGGGGAAATACCCAATCTTGGCAGAGATGGAGTGATAGGTGGTCCCACCTCTACAGAGGCAAAGCCTCAACTGTGTTCTTATCCTCTGTCCTAGAGATGCTCCTCCCGGGACTCCATGCAAGACCCAAAATACAACAACAACAACAACAACAACAACAACAACAACAAAAGAACTATGTTTTATTTATAAATTAATAAGAAACAATCCAAATGCACTTGAAGTGGGAGTTGTTCAAATGAACTATAGTACTTCCATTTGAGAGAAGGTCTATGCAGCCCTGAACAATTTTCTTTCTGGAATGCTGCTATTCAGTGAGATGCACAAAAATCAAAATATAATGTCTTGCTTAAAAGCTAGAAAGAAAAGAAAGAAAATCATAAAAAAACTAATTTGGAAAAAAAATCCTCTTGTTAAAGGTCCAGTTTCGAGACAGTTTAGACCAGGGGTCAGAAAACTGCCCACAGTCTAAATCCAGCCAGCCCTGCTTTCATATGGCCTGCACACTAAGAATGGTTTCCTATTTTGGGGCACCTGGGTGGCTCAGTCAGTTGAGCATCCAACCTTGCCTCAGGTCATGATCTCACAGTTCGGGCTCTGTGCTGACAGCTCAGAGCCTGGAGCCTGCTTCAGATTCTGTCTCCCTCTCTCTGACCCTCCCCTACTCATTCTCTCTCTCTCTCTCTCTCTCTCTCTCTGTCAAGAATAAATAAACATTAAAAGGAAAAAAAAAGAATGGTTTCCTATTTTCAAATGGTTGTATAAACATCTATATGATATAAACATCTGTACGATAACTTCAATTTTGCTTCTCGGTTCATAAATTCTAAAATAATCACCATCTGACCCTTTAGAGAAAAGGTCTGCCAACCCCCAGTTTAGGGAGTGTGGATAATTGTTTTCCTCCCTTTTTTCTCTTTTGTTCCTAGAGCCAAAATATGTTACTTTTATAATCAGAAAAAAAAAAACTGTTTTATAGCTGTAAATTATATTAGAAAGGTTTCCATTCAAAACAGTTGCATTTTTTTTAGGTTGTCCCTTAGAAGGCTGTGTGTCAGTCACTGAAAATTTCTTTCATCAAAGAGCTCATCTCCCAAGAGAACCAGAAAGGGGAGGCCATGCCACCATTGACACCATGGGTGTTGCATAAGTCAAAACACGCTTACATGTCAAGAAGTAATCCCCCCAAAAAATAACCATTTTTCCCAATTTGGGAAGCAACAGGGAAAACGTCTGCCTCCCCATCCAGCTGCCCATGCTAATTATTCACTGCACATCCTGGTAAAATTGCCATGGCTCGGTCTGGAAAGAGGGTTATTCTACAAACAAGGGTGGAGGGAACAACCAGTGACAAAGAGAAGAGGCAGAGAAGCATAGAAACCTTAAAACAACACCAGAAGCATCCTCGGCAATCACGAAGTTCAGCTCCGTGGTCCCATCCCATTTCACAGATGGGAAGAATGAGGCAGGAAGCTAGAAATGATTTATAGTCATTTTCATCTCAGTAAGACCAAGAGCTGTAAAAGACACCAGCTCTAACAATCTCTCTAGTAACTGAATTTCCTCTAAAGTATCCCCAATAAGTGGTTGTTCAGGTCCCGTGTGCACTCATGGGACAGACAGCTCCCACCTTTAGAAACATGTGTGATTAGTCATGGAATAGCATTGATATAGTCATTAAGTTGAGTTGAAATATCCCTCTCAGTATCTTCTGCTCATTGGCCTATTTCAACTCGGCATGCTGCACAGTCCAAAATCCAAAAAGTTCTAAAAATGTGAAAGCTGTTATAATGCACTTGGCAACAAAAGCTGAATTGGAAGGGCGTGTGTGTGTGTGTGTGTGTGTGTGTTGTCCTTACCTATCCCACTCAGCATGAGTGTACTGGGCTACAGAAATGTTTCTGTTTGATTATAGGACACTGTTTCAAACCCCACTGAGAATGTTATGTAATATAAGGCATGTGGAGGGTATTATTCAGGTGAACCATATGAAATTATTATTATTGTAGGTCAAAGCTGTCAGATAATGGTGATTTCATATCGCTAAACTTAATGCTTTTCCAAAACCTGGCACAAAAGATTTTAAATTCAGAAATTAAGGACCTGTAATCAAGACGAATCTCCAATATAGAGTAATATGTGAGAGTTGCTCTGTCAAGAAAGATTCTCAAATTAATTTTCCACCCAAGCCTCTGACTGGGACCTCAGACTTATCATCCACTGCCTCCTCATAATTTCACCTTTGCTTGGTTGTCTAAAAGTCACCTTAAATGGTGCACATCTTGATCTGAGCTCTCAAGCTTCCTTTCCTATCTCCACTAATAGCATCTCAATTCTTCCAATGCTCCAACCAAGAAACTTGGACCCAGACTTTTCTCTTTCTCTCTCACCCTACATCCAACTGGATGAGAAGTTATGTCCTCTCTGCTTCAAAATATTTATGGAACCCATGATTTCTTGTTACCCTCTCTGTCACCACCTTTTCCAATCCACCATCTTGCTTCACCTGGATTATTGCAATAGTTTCCAAACTGGTCTCCTTGATTCCACCCTTCCTTTGGGCTATTCTTGACACAGCAGCCAGGAAGATTTTTATGAAATGAAATCCTGCCACTCCTCTGCCCTACATATTCCAGAGCTTCCCCACCACACTGAATGAGAGCCAACTCCTACCCATGCTCAGAGCCCCGCATGGCCAGCCTCTTCTGATACTGCTCTGACCTCATTGCCCCTGGTCTCCTCCTCACTCACAACTCCAGTCTTCCTGACCACACTGATTCTCCTGACACACAGCTTTTTCAAGGCCAGGAGCATGGGTTTTTCTTGCCACCCTACATTAAACTGTAACTAAAGTAACTGCCTATCTCCCTTTCTGTTTTTTTTTTTTTTTTCCTAAAGCTCCAAGAGCATCTAATATGCTTAACTCATTTCTTTTATTTACTGGCCATCTCACTCCACTAGAACATAAGCTCCATGACAACAGGGATTGTTCTCTGTTCTTGTTACTGCTTTATTCCCAGTACCAAGAACACTATCTTGCACGTAGCTGGCACTCAAGTGCAATAGCTCATTATTTATCTAAAAGCGATTTACCTTCTGCCTTGGAATCCACTGAGAGAGAATCAAGAAGGAAATGATAAGTAATTTCAGCATCCAAAACAGATGTCTGTATCACCAAACAGGTTTCAGAAGGTAAATGAGTTCGACATTGTTAGCCATCAGGGAAATGCAAAGTAAAACCACAGTGAGATATCACCAGACACCTACAAGAATGGCTAAGAGGAGAAATAGTGATAACACCAAATGCTGGAGAGAGAATGCAGAGAAGGATGTTGGTTCTTTCACACATTGCTGGTGGGAAGCAAAATGATACCAACACTCTAGAAAAGAGGGTTCCTTACAAAATGAAACAAGTGCCTACCGTTATGACCCAGCAATTTCACTCTGGGCATTTATACCAGAAATGAAATTAAGCCATGTTCACACAAAAACCTGTATACCAATATTCATATCAGCTTTGTTAATAAATAAGTCAATCCTGGAAATAACCCAAAAGTCCTTCAGTGGGTGACTGGCTAAACAAACCATGCTACATTCATACCATGGAATACCACACAGCCATCCAAAGAAATGAACCATTGATCATGCAATGATTTGGATGGACCTCAAGGAAATGGTGCTGAGCGGAAAAAAAAAAAAAAAAAAAGCCAATCTCAGAAGTATACAGACCACACAATTCCATTTATATAACATTTGTGAAAGAACATGATTACTGAGTTGGAGGGCAGAGGTTAAAAGAGGAGGGTAGTAGCAGAGCCTATACATTGTAGCATGGGGGATCCTAGAGACGGAGCTTTTCTATGCCTCGACTGTGGTGACTGTCACACACATCTGCACATATGGTGCACTATACACAGAAACTAAATAAGTCTACACAAATGAATACATAAAAAACTGGTAAAGTCTGAATATCAATGTCAATGTCAATTTCTTGGTAGTGATGTTATGCTCTCGTTATGCAAGATGTTGCCTTTGGGGAAAACCGAGTCCAGGGCATGCAGGATCTCTCTGTTTTGTTTCTTGCAACTACATGTAAATCTACAACCACCTCAAACAAATGTCCATAGGTCCATAGGTCCATAGGTCCAGGCCCTAACACTCTTATTCTCTTCTTATAGGACATTCCCTGGGCACAAACTCAGAATCCATTGAATCTTACTTTAAACAGAAGTATCACAAGCTTACTTACCAGGTTTTGTAGATAGCCAGGTACATTAAAATGAGGTGGGTCTGCTAGAGTTCTCAAGGTCACACAACTGAGGTTTAAAACCCACACCTCCAGATCCCCAGTCTGGTGTTTTTAATCTTCCTCATCTTTTGAGGCCTTTTGATCTTGTGGGTGAGAGTACATACTTCTTCCTGTGAACCCATACATTTAACACTTTTAAGACCCTGGTTTGATTAAGCATACCAAGCTTCTAAAAAAGAAATACAAGAATAAGAACATATTTGTAAACTCTTTCAAGATGATCCAGTATTAAGGGTGATTGTGTGTTCAAAAGTTACAATGGCAAAGATCTAGGTTAGTCTCAAGGTGTCTTACCAGGTTTGTTAAGCCAAGAATAGGTAACCAAGAGACATAAAAATCATCCTTTGCTGGAATTCTTTGGAAATGTGTTAGATGTTTATTTCAATAGATGTCAGTTATGACCATTATTACATTAGGAGCTACAGTCGTAGGGAAAGGATGTGAGTAACTTGGAACCTGTCCTCCTACATCTGATGATTTAATGGGGACAATGGAAAAGTAGTCCGCCATGGTTTACTATGAAATATTCTATGATAAGAGAAGAACAGGAAGCTATAAAAACATAGATGAGCATCTCACCCAATCTCAGAGGCCACGGATGCAGAAAAGTTTTTAATACAAAATGTGAAATAGGGGAGCATGGTGATACGATAGGACAGGATTGGAGGCCGTCACAGTGGAGGGACTAGCATGTGCAACAGTTCACTAATCCATAATGCGTTCGGGAGAACTGCAGCTTGGGAAAAGAGTAAGAGTTGAGGCTGGACACTGGTGAGGGGTGATGGTGGGCAGGGACCAGATCATGGAACGCCTTTGCAAGTAGCCCACAAGGATCACGATGTGAAATAGCACAAGTAGCAACTGAATGGAGGTGCTAGTCAGGCTAGTTTCCACCACTTGCCACAGGACATCCTTAAACTTTCCTATTTCTATTACCCATCTTTCTGCAGAGTCCTCTGTTCTTCTCCAACATCATGTTCCCTAAGCTTCAAGGCCTAGTTCCTACACCAGCTCTTTCTCCAGGAAGCTTCCCCAACCCCTAACTGGAAGGATGGCCTTTTTCTGGGCACACTGGGTGTGGGTGTCTGTGTACGTGCACAATACAGCAGCGCGTGCAGTGTAGCGCAATGATTACGACACTCTGGAGCCAGCCTACCTGAGTCGAGATCCTATGCTTCCATTTCCTTATCTGTCAAGTGGTAATCATAACATTACTACGTCAAAAGGTTATCTCAGGATTGAATAATTCCATTGATACCTTTAACTCCCCTAGAACAGTGACAGGCACAAAGGAAATGTTTAATAAATGTTAGCCTTTATTACATGTTGTGGGCCCTCTACACACCCAACTGCAGGCAAGGCCTATCACTTGTGTTCAATCAACTTGGAACTAATCAGAGAAGAGAGAAGTCAATGTCCTCTTTTCGTGAGCAGTCACCTTTATGACCTCACACTCTTTGCTTAGACAACTGGTCTACTCAGGCAAGGTATGCACTTTCCTTTCACAGATGGTTGTGTGGTAGAGGCAAGAACCCCAAACAGTGATTTTGAGGAACTAAACCATCATCCTAGCTCCTCTGTCCTAATCCCTGGATGACCTAAAGCAAGTGCCTTTCACTTTCCAGAACTTTGGTTTTTCTGGCTGTGCAAGAAAAATGAGCTCCTATGAAGCTCAAAACTGCAGAGGGCTTGGCAGCATTTTGCACAGCAGTGATGTAAACACGATTTCTATTTCCCAGTCTGCAAGCCACACCACACATCTCCCGGGCCTTCACTTTCACTTCCAGAAGCGGCACACTCCCCAGACTGGCATGGCTGGAAGGTCTCCAGCGCTGGGAACAGCTATATTTTAATTCGCCCCGCCCACTGTCTTGATGGATTCTTTTTCTCCTCCTCCAGGGACTTTCCTCACTTCCTTCTGTAAACGAAGGAAGAGGCACATGAGCACACTGTATATAAATATGCTTGGGAAAGCTTTCTTCTTCTTCTTCTCCTTCTTCTTCTTCTTCTTCTTTTTTCTTAAACCAGATTTGGTTTCTGTTGTAGGCGGTGCATTCCCTAGCCAGGCGGGGCCCAGTGTGTTGTGGAAGGGGGAGGGGAGAGGCCAGGGGGTGGAGTAGGCAGTGATTAACGCACCCACTGTAAGAGCCTGTCTTCTATTTAATGGGGGGTCTCTCTGCCCAGGGGGAGTCAGAGCTGTCTCCAGGACCAGCGGGAGCATGGCAGAGAATCTGGGGCTGGGCTTCAGGGAAACAGCCAGCGTGGAAATGCTGCCCGAGGAAGGCAGCTGCACCCCCAAGGCCAGAGCCAGGTTAGCAGCCAAGAGCAGAGCACGCTGGGCTCTCACTTGCTGCCTGCTGTCACTCCCCATCCTGGCAGGACTCACCACCTACCTGCTTGTGGGCCAGCTCCGGGCCAGAGGAGACGCCTGTGTGTTCCAGGTAAGCAGTCTCTCCCCTGAGCCCTGAGCCAGGGGCCCACTGACCTGCTGCAGGCACCTGGCAGCCGCTGCAGCTGTGGACAGACTCCTTTGACCCACCAAGCTCCCTGCTTCCCCATGCTAAGGAAACACCATGGGAAGGGCAGAGAGGTCCAATCTGGTGTTTATCCTCAATGATTCCAGGAGATGAATTGTCCTCTTTATGTTTATATGGGAACAACCTCCAATAACATAGTTTTAGATAATTACAACCATAGTGTACTATGACTATTTGGGAATATTCCTTTTCTTAAAAAAAAAAAAAACAAACCCTCCTTAAATTATATAACTAACATATGTCATTGAAGAAAGTTAGAAAACACAGATAAGGAAAAGATGATAATTATCATTACCCATAACCACATCGAAGTGACCACTATTGATATTTTGGGGTATAGAATTCTGTATTTTGTAACAAGATGAGATTATTTTGAGTCTCCAAATATGTTATGATTTTATTTATTGTTAGTAAATTCACAGCAGTATGATGATATAGATGATTGCATTATGTTCCTGTATATGATATGTCTGTGCTATAATCTAACCAACCCCCTTTCCTAGGTTTAGAAATATTCTTTTTCAATGCTCCAGAAAGAACCTGTTGCCTTGTTGTCTATCTCTCACACCTTGCTGGGGGCTCAGGGTAGAGGAGCTTAGTCAAAAATGAATGTAAGATGTAGGGAGAACATTGGTGCCAAGTGGGGTGGGTACAGGTCTCAAGGGGAAACTTACAACTCTGGACTAGGAACATCAAAAACCTTAAAGACCAAAGAAAATGTCATTCAAATAATACCCTTTTATAAAAAAAAAAAAATACTCCTGTGAATCTGTCATGACTGATTTCATTTCAGTCAAAGGTATTATATGCCAGAGGAGAAAACAGGCTTTTTAATTGATTTAACTGGAAGTCTGTCTTCTAAGCAATGCTGGCTGGCTTCACAGCAGGAACACCAGGAGAGACCAAGCCATGGCTAATATGTAACTCTCACCACCCCCTCAGAGTCAGGAAACAGATCTTGATTCAGGCAGCAGGGTCCACAGCCACATGTCATCATTCAGAAAACATAGAAATACGCAGATAACCTGGAAATGGTGTTCATGTTAGAGAAGAAATTCAAGGCATGGGAAGTCAGGCTATGACCCCTAAGCCACCTAACCCCCTAAGCTTCCTATGGAGCCAAACCAGAGCATCTCGTTGGTGTTCTGGGATTCTGTCCTTCCTTAGCCAGAAAGAGACAGTTGTCCTGGAATGAAACAGTTGTTCTGGAATGAGGCATTGAGAGACCTCCAAAAACCTGAACTCTCCTGGGATCTGTAAGGAAACAGTGCCTCTGCCTAAAATGATGTCTTGAGATCCCCTATTTCGGCAGATGCCAAAGAACACTTTTGTTGATCTAGAAGACCATCGGGCTCTGGGAGCACCTTGGGGTTAGCAACCGTGGAAAGCCGGTCACCAGCCCTTGGTGGCGGAATGCCACGGTCCACCGGGCTGGTAACTTGCTCCATCAGGAAGAGAGCTTGAGATACGAGCTGTCACTACACAGGGAAGGCCACAAGAGAAGGCATGAGTGCCTGCCCTATCATAGGTACTCAAGAAAGAAAAGGCTAATATTGCATTCTGTGATGCTTAAACCAATCTCCCTGGAGAGCAGACATGCAGAGACGGTTAGCGCTGTGGTTTGGCCAGGCTATCCAACTTCTTGGTGCGTCAGAAGAAGAGAAAGGGAAACAGGGGTGAGGCTGGGGCACATGTAGCAATCAGAGTCTTGAAAAGAAACACCCGGCCCATTCAAACAAGAGAGTTTAAAGAAGAATGCTTAAAGGGTTTGGAAAGGTTCAAAGAAGAGTCTCGTTGCCGAAATGCAGAAGGGCTGGAAGCATCGTGAGGTTAGCAACAGTGGGAGGCTGGTCATCACCTCTTGGCCTGAAAGAGCAAAGGGAGGGAGCAGTTTTAGGGGGACCCAGGGGGAATGAAAACATAGGAGAGGGCTGGTTGGAGGCGCTGAGGGCTAAGTGGAGCCTGCCTGCTTGCCAGACAGCAGGGAGGGAACAGGAAAAAGGGCAGGAGAACTGGTCACTCTCTGCTCCCTGCTTCTCATCCCACTGGCCAGATTGGAAATCAGGCTCAAAAGAGCCAGGAAGCAAGAGCACCCAGAAGACAGCCTCACAGGACACAGGGCAGGTCCAAGAAGGGCAAAGAGTGGATCCTACTGGGTTAATGGAGAATAACCAGTTCAGAAAACATGGAAAATAGGATTCAGGAGGGAAAACTAGGTCACCAGGGAGAGCTGGAGTGAGCAGAACTATGTCATGGCTCGTAGACATCTGAGTTTGAATTCCAGCTCACCCACCTCTGGCTAGGTAAGAACAGGAATGTGGTTTCGTTTCTTTGAACTTGTTTCCTTTTCTACCAAAAGAGGATTCACATGTCAACCCTCTGGCAGCACTGATAAGATGAGTGTGGGAATGTAGGGAGACCCACACACCGTTACTGTGATAGCCATCCTCACACTATGCCAGACACCCAGCCGCTACTAGCAACTGGTGTAGGAAATAGCAACAAAGACAGTTACCAAAACTGGTAAAATATACGTATTTTAAACTGGACTCTCCCTTCAGGGGTCATGTAAGGAAAGATTCAAGGTGACGAAATCCTTACCCCAGGTAGGTTTGCAGAGCAGAGATCAAAATCAGATTTGAAAAGATTTATAACCACCTGTAGGGGAAGTGTCCATAAATATGGCATCAGTTGTATACATCCTGGCACCTCCATGCAGGGAAAATCTGCAGTGGCCACTGTTTTTAAAAAAAATGAGGGGCGCCTGGGTGGCGCAGTCGGTTAAGCGTCCGACTTCAGCCAGGTCACGATCTCGCGGTCCGTGAGTTCAAGCCCCGCGTCAGGCTCTGGGCTGATGGCTCAGAGCCTGGAGCCTGTTTCTGACTCTGTGTCTCCCTCTCTCTCTGCCCCTCCCCCGTTCATGCTCTGTCTCTCTCTGTCCCAAAAATAAATAAACGTTGAAAAAAAAATAGAAAAATAAAAAAAATGAAACATCTCAGGGCACCTGGCTGACTCAGTTGGTTGAGCCTCTGACTCAGGCCATGATCTCAAGGTTCGTGGGTTCAAGCCCCGTGTCGGGCGCTGTATTGACAACCCAAAGCCTGGAGCCTGCTTTGGATTCTGGGTCTCCCTCTCTCTCTGCCCCTCCCGCCCCCCTCAAAAATAAATACACATTAAAAAAAATTAAAAAAAACAAAATGAGACATCTCTAGATGTAAGGATGGAGAATTTCTCCAAGATATATCATTAATTGGGAGGAAAAAAAAGGTACCTAATGGTACATAGAATGGGGGACGTTCATTTTCAGGAAATATATATATTCATATCTATGAATGTTTTTATAAATGTATAGAACCTCTCAGGAAAAGGACAAGAGATTGGTAGCTCTGCCCACATCTAGCTTGGGGAACTGGGTGGTGGGGCAAGAGAGAAGCATTTTTAAACTTATACCCTTTTTGTACAAAATGTATATGTTACATGTAAAACAAAACCCAGAGAGATAGTAAAATGTTTTAGGGTCGTTAGACTCCTGGAAGATGCCAGGTATCTGGGAAAAACTCAGTTTAAATTCTTGCCTAGATACTTCTTAGCCATGTTACCTAACCTCCCTGGGTCTCAGGCTCCTTATGTGTGACATGGGATACTTAGAAATAAAGTATTTAAGGTGTCTGGCAGGAGGTGGGAGATTAGTAATTGGTAGCAATTATTATTATGACCAGGGAACTTCCTGTTCATGGAAATTACATCAGACAGGGCAACTTCTCCTCCCACTCTGGAATCACCAGGCCAGAGAGTGGGTTTTGACCCTGGAGGAACTTTCTTGTTCTCTGACGTTTTGTGAGCTATCTCCCTGCCTCCTTCTCCACCCTGGCCTTGCACCCACAACCCACACTCCAATCCGTTCTTTGCCAGCAGCCCTGGACCACAGCCCGGGCTTTCTTGGGGCCCTTAGTGGCCTCGATTGCCCTCAGGCTGCGTCTGTGAGCCCCCACGCTGGCCCACAGGGGCCCTGAGGCCAGGCCTCCATCTTCCCCAGCCACTGCTCTGGCACATACAGGGTCTATACTCCAGGCATGGCAGAATGTACCATGCTGGCTCAGCCCCAGCCCGGCGCATGGTGGGCACACAGAACTGTGCGAAAAATTGTCAGGGATGTCATTAGCAGCATTGCTTCTTTGGACTGAACCACGGCCCTATCTCTGTCCTTCCCCTCCAGGTCCTCTTCTGGAATCCCCACACACTCTCCCTACTTTCTTCTTGCTTCCTTACAACCTCCCTTCCACCCCTTTCTGAAAACCCCTGTAAGACTCCTAGCCCTTGTTCCCTGCTTGCCTCTCCCCGCCCCCCATGCCTGCCCCTGAGACACACCCCAGCCCTGGTCTCCATCCAGACCCACAGGACCCCACAGTGATGCCAACTGAGGCCTCAGAGTTGCACAGGTTTGAGGGAATGCCATGACTCTACCACATTACATCTGTGACCCTCTAATAACTGATCATGTACCGAACACCATTCTAAGCTTCTTCAAACCTAAGGTTCTGAGAAGAGTAAATGAGATCATGCCTATCAAGCCCTTAGCCTGGGGTTTGGCATGTATCCATGTATGATACATTTGCTATTATTACTAGATGCATCATCTCAGTTAGTCCTTGAAACCGCACAACAAGGAAAGAAAGTGCTACTGTTATCTCCACTTTAGAGACGATGAAACTGAGGCCTAGAAAATCTAAGCCACGTGACCATGGGGATTCAGATTCACCATATACGTTCCTTCTAAGCACTACGCTCTTCTGCCTGTGGTGTAAACGCAGCAAATCATTCACTTCGTGGCATGGTCAGGAGGATTTGACAAGGATTCCCTAAAAAGTACTTGTCACATAGTAAATGCTCAATAAATGCTAATCTCCTCCTTCCCCTGGGGGCTCCTAGCTGTACCTGGCACACAGAAGGCACTCACAAAGGGTTAGCTGGGTAGAGAGAGAGGAAAGGATGCACAAGGTCCCCGGCCTCCCTAAGTCATCCACTCCCTGTCTATAACGTGGGGAGGCAAACACACTTGTTTTATAGCTCTGAAGTGAGAATTCAGCAAGAGGATGTTGGGAAGCTATTGCCTGATGTTCAACAGACACAATGCCCCTGCTCTCTCCACCTTGAGGGTGAGCCTTCTGTCTCACTTGGGCTGCCTCCTCATTGGAAATGAGGGCAGTAATGACAATCCCTTTTCAGCGTTGTCTAGAGAAAACTAACAGATGGTTGAGATAAAAGTGCTTTGGAAATTGCAACACACAGAGCATTCAGTGGCCCTGCCTCTCCTGTGGCCTCAGCAAGTCCTGGCAAACCTGGAAGAGAAGCCCAACTCACGCCCAAGGTCAGGCTGTCGGTGTCAGGCAGAGAGACCGTAGGAAAGGAGGGGGAACCAGCCACGGTGCGAACCCCAAATAGACACAGCAGCCCCGGAACTGGTGACTCCAGGATCCATTTGTTGACCTGTTGAAATAAACACACACATCACTCCGTGCCCAGCACTGTGAGCTCCCGTGTCCTCACCTGACAGACCACACACTGTCCAGCTGTAACAGGTCATCTCCAAGCCGGGTCTCCTTAATGAGGCCCAGCCACCCATGGCAGTAACAAGCGTGGGTTTTGAAGCATGGGGGAGGGAGTACATTCCTTTCCCTCAAGCCCTTTGCACAGGAAGGGGCAGAAGTCCAAAAGACAGTTGTAGATGGAGGAGAGGAAGCCTCTTCTGCTGGGAGAAGGAGGAGGCCTTCCAGAGGTCCTAAAGGGTTCAAATCTGCCACTGGTCGTAAAGAGACACAAGGCTAGCTTCTGTGTATCACTGAAGTGATAAAACCAAAAGGAAGTTATGCAGAACCAATAAGATGTACCACAAACTTTAACTGAGCCCAAAGAAAGAAGGAAGATGAATTGGATATCCACTTTATGTGTGTGGTCTTTCTTAGGCATCACGATGCTTCTGGGAGGAAAGAATTATTGCCTGCCTTCATGGATGGGGACACTGGGTCTCACTGAGGTTAGGTGACATACCAAAATCAGACCGCTAGGAAACACTAGAGCTGAGATTTCCACATTTGCTTGGCTGCACACACCACATTCTTAGCTGTGAGCCACTCTGAATGTTGTGTGTAAAGCCCTGACCAGTGTGCCTTGGAGGATAATGAATTGAAATAGCCTTGGAATAAAACACTCTCCAGGTTGGATTTATTCCCATGCAAGTACAGAGAGAAACAAAAGCAAAAGACAAGGAGACAACTGTCTGTATATTTCTCCTAGAAGTCCTGGGAGGATGCTATGGGTCATAGAATGTTTATGTGTTTTTGCAATTGAGGCATTTATGACGGCAAGCAGTGGATATCTCTTCCTGTTTATGAGTATACAAGACAGTATGGGACACAGGAGAAAGGCTAAATGGGTCATTAGTTAAAACACACTCAAGGGATTTTTCTGGGGAAATGCCAGTAAGAGAGTCTCAAAGACCATCTACCTTCAGGTTCGATTGTCCATGGTGTATACTCAACTAATGTTTAGGGGGCTCCTGATACATGCCAGGGTCTGCACTTGGTCTACAAGTTCAGATCCCAGACCCTCCATTTACTCTTTGACGTTTGGCTTACAAAGGCTATAAAAAGGTAATGCCGGGGCACCTGGGTGGCTCAGTCAGTTGAGTGTCTGACTTTGGCTCAGGTCATGATCTCACGGTCCGTGAGTTCA